>NC_133616.1:42593524-42956024 GCF_964106895.1 Numenius arquata
TGTTGGTACTATAAATGAAATATCATGTACTCATATAAAAACAATATCTGCTATTCATTTTTATTGAATCATGAACAGAGAATACTAAATGTATGTGTGGGAGGAACAGAGCATCTAATACCCAGACTGTACAGCAGGACTAGAAAGATGTTCCTTCTTGATGTTCTCTGATCTTTGCTTTGTTTTCAGTAATGTGACTTATGTGTTCAACTGTACATTTAACTTAGATCTGACACAGTAATTTAAAGACTGCTGAGGGAGTGGAAGAAAAAAAAAAGGCCAAGTTGCCAATAATTTTTAGTAGAGGTAATTTACTTTTTAAAGAATCTTAATGAAATATTTTCTGCCTACTTTGCGCTTCTGAAAATCCAAATATCTGCTGGTTTTACAGAAAACCAGTTCAGGTGACACTAATTACTAGTTTTCCCAAAATGTTTATAAGAAAATCTTGGAGATTTTTCATTGCAATCCTGCAGTAACAAACTGATTCACATGAAGAAAGAAAAAGGAAAAAATACAATGTTGATAAAAACACAGTTAAGCATTGTCATTATGTTGCAGTGTGCTGATTAGAACCAATAATTTTCTGGCACAAATGGGGACTGTTTTGACCTTGCCTATAGATGACTAGGTAAGAGAACATCTTGTTTATGAATATTCACTCAATTTAAAAGGCTTCTTTCCCTTAAGCCAAACAGCTCCCATCTCCAAAGACAGCATGGTCATACAACCAGCACAAACATTCAAGGCAAAAGATATTGTCCATGAACATAAAAAACGCGTGGCAAATATTTGTATAGTGCATAATCTTAGTTCATCTGTCCACAAGTTTTATACTTGCTTAAACTTCCTGTCTCTTACAAATGTATTGCCACTATCCTTCCAAAATAGAAACAGCATCCAATAAGGAACTTATTGGATCATATTTTTGTTCTTTTCTGTTGATCCACTTATGGATAATTAATTCCAATAGTCTAAGTAAGATTTTAATCACAATTTTATCTGTTTTCTGTTTTCTCCATTAAATAAAATCAGGCTTTATCAACTTTCACATTCCTTGGTGGAGTTCAACCAAAATGACATATTGTGTAGTTACCTTATGCTCAAGATATCTTGGGAGGGGTGTGTGTGCATGAGTGTACATAGGTGTCTGTTTGTGTGTTTATATATTGTGGACACACTGAAGTTAGTTACTGACTTAAGCAGTACTAGGATCTTTTATATGTACGTATACAAATATGCATACAGATACTTGTGTGTGTATGTGTAAATATAATAATAGTACACACACAGAGAAATTCTTACAGTCTAGTTGAAATTATTCATTTAATCAAATTATAAATTACTACATATGATCCATCCACTCATATTTCTGAGGCTGTCTTTTAACTTTTCCACTGTAGCATACTTACATAAATATGAACATATTCTGTTTAGTATATACTGACTGTGATTACCAATATAAACCATAAAACCTATTTTTAGTTATATCATTTCTAGGCTGTATGACAGGAAAGTCATATTCTTTAAGTCATGTTTTATCTTTAATTGCAAATAGGTGTGTTCTGGTTTGATTAAAATTTAAGAAACTTGTAGAAGTTTTCTCAGTTGCAGACTGTCATCAATCATCCCTTGCTCCTATCCTACCTCTCATCCTATAGAAAACTTTTTTTTTGGTCATTTGGTCTACTTTTACTCTTATGCTGACTTGCCACAAGATCTGTCCCCCCTGCTTTACAGTAGTGTCTGCAAGAGGTGTGTACAGGGTAGCTTGTCAATGTCACTGCTTAGGTAGCTCTTCATATTTTGAAGGTGGTGAGAAGTATGTCTGCAACCCAGGAAGCTGTTTAGCAAACAGAGGTTCTTGTTGGGTTAATAAATTAGCGTATTGAATTATCACCCCTCTGTGTCATTACCAGCTTAGTATTTCAGTTATGAATAAACTCCCGCTCCCCTCTCTCTTCCCTTTCACCCCTCCCTGGCAATATATTAATGGCCTATAGGAAAACTGTCTTTGGGTTTTCATTTCTGCAGTTTCTTAGCTTCTCCTTCTTGTCCTTCCAGATTCTCTTTCTTATAGTACATTCGATACCGTGGTTAGACAGAGGCAAGTAGCCACTTCTTGTGAATGTCATTCTTCACTTAACCTGCCCCCTGTCACGGCCTGCTCCTATTAAATTCTTCTGCAAATAAGGTTGCTTCTGTAAGTGCATTGCACTACAGCCTGCCAAGTCTGCCCTCCCCAGCTTGTGTGTCCACAGATTGCTTGTCAATCAGGAGAAATATTTATTCAGTGAAATTCATAACTGTGCACCTCAGACATTTTGGGAAAACTCCTGCTTCTGAAATCCAAATTTCTTGCTGTCATGGCAGGAGGACTTTGTCTAGCTTGATGACTATAACCGATGATATGTTTAAGCTGTCACATGCTCTTGAGGCCATTTCTTGCACCAATTAAGGCTGAAGGAAAGGGAAAGGGGAAAAAAGTACAGAAATATTACTTAAAACATGCATACACGTGCATTAGTTTGTAAGGACAGTGTTTATTATGTATAGCTGTTCCAAACTAGGGTCAGATCCTCTGAGACTACTTTTTTAATTTACTATTTTTGAGAAAATATCTATGTTATCTGCAACATTAAGGGGTGCTCAAACCCCTCATAAGTTTCTGGAAACTGAGATGAAGAAAAGCTTTTAAGCTCCTGATGAAACCTGACACAGTCACAGAGATAACACAGCTGCCACCCTGCCTGTCTGCCCCTCCTCTGGGAATCCATAGAAATCCTGGCCTTCATTTAAATCAACAGGAGTTTTGTCACTCACTTCAATGGAGCCAGAATTTCGCCCTGCAATTTGAAATACTCTCTGCAGATGACAGGCAAGTAAAATGATTACCTCACTGTTCCCACTGCCTCTGTGTCATAAACTGTGCAAAGATTATCATCAGTGAAGTGCAGTACAGATGTTCCCTCCCTCATTCCTTCGCAGTCATCTTTCATCCTCCTCTGTCCTCTCTTTTCCCTATAGTTCTGTTTTTCACTCTTCATTGAGTTTCTCTGGCATTCAGTACCAGGAAGAGAAGCCCCTACATGGATGATTCATCAATCTTTGACACTGGTTGAGATTACCATTATCGCTTATAAGAGTAAGATGGCTCTATAAATCAAGGGACAGTTTGAAATGAGGGAGGTTTATAAATACAATAAAATGGCTAATAATTATTCAGAAGGTTTGAAATTTATCCATTCTCAGTAGGGGTTCTCTCATTAGCCACTCCACATGACTACACCACTCATGAGTGAAAAGGTCACCTCCTATATCATGAATATAAATTGCAGGCTCTTTAATGTAGTTTTTATATGTTTCATATAGAGAGTGAGAATATGAGGGATGGGAACACGTCTCCTAAAAGCTGTAATGCCCAGAAGTGAAGACTGTTGGAAATACCTGACCTGATTTGTGCCCATGTTAGGAAGAAAAGTGTGCACTTTTAATAATGCTGTTTTCATTTTGAAATTGTTTATCTTTCAACAGGATAGAGAAGAATCTTTTCTCTTAAAGACTGAAAACTGGATGTGTCCAGATCCTTATGTATCGCTAAAAGCTGCTCTTGTGCAGCTGAAGAGATGGAGAAATATTTCTATCCAGCCAGAGGCTAGGATTGAATTCTGACTGGTGGCGTGGCTTTATTTCTTGGACATCAGTCTGAGACTTTTTAGCTGGTTTCAGTAGTCTCAGGTACACAGACACTATACTAAAAGGAAGAAAGTTCATAGATAAGCAGCACTACACAGCCTATAGCTGAACAACGTTGATAGGGTCTGAGAACTTTATGTTACTCTCCCTTCATACATCAACAATTTGAAGAAAGAAAATCCAAGACTTTCTATCTATTTTTCCAGATGTTCAGCATGGAGGAAACATTCTTTTAGTCTGATGCATTTTCTTCCCAGCATGTGTATGCACCAACTCCAATGCATTATCCACAGTCCAATCCATTTTTCTTCACAACACACTTATTGTGCATACTGTACATGCTATGAAGACCTTACTTTCTCTTTTGGTTTGATGCTGGCTGGATGCCAGCTGTCCATCAAATCCATTCCATCACTCCCCTTCACCGATGCACAGCGGAGAGAAAATAGAAGAAAAGGCTTGTGGGTTGAGGTAAGGACAGAAAGAGATCACTCACCAGTTACCATCACATGCAAAATAGACTTGACTTGGGGAAATTAGTTTAAATCATTACCAATCAAATTCAGAGTAGGATAAGGAGAAATAAAAGCTAAATCTTAAAATACCTTCCCCCACCCTTCTCTTCTTCCCAGGCTCAACTTCACTCCCAAATTCTCTACCTTCTCCCCATCAGCAGCACAGGGAGATGGGGCATGGAGGTTGCATTAAGTTCATCACACCTTGTCTCTGCAGCTCCTTCCTCCTCAGAGCCAGGACTCCTCACACTCTTTTCTCCAATGTGGGGTCCCTTCCCACAGGCTGCAGTCTTTCAGGAGCAGACTGCTTCAGGAACAAATGGGCTGACAAATCCTGCCAACAAACTGCTCCAGGGTGGACTCCTCTCTTTACAGGTCCACAGGTCCTGATCGGAGCCTGCTCCAGGGCAGGCTTCCCACAGAGCCACAGCCTCTTTCATGCATCCACCTGCTCCAGCGTGGGGTCCTCCCCATGGACTTCAGGTGGATATCTGCTCCACTGTGGACCCCAATGGGCTGCAGGGGGACAGCCTGCCTCACCATGGTCTTCACCATGGGCTGCAGAGGAATCTCTGGTCTGGTGCCTGGAGGACTTCCTCCTGCCTCATTCTTTACTGACGTTGGTGTCTGCAGAGTTGTTTCTCTCTTATCGCTGTTCTCTTTGCAGTTGTGCAGGCTTCCCCCTCCCCCCCTCCCGGCCTTCTTAAGTACTTTATCAGAGAGGCGTTATTACCACTGCTGATGGGCTCAGCCTGGCCAGTGGCAGGTCTGTCTTGGAGCCAGCTGGCCTTGGCTCTATTGGACACGAGGGAAATTTCTAGCAGCTTCTCACAGAGGTCACTCCAGTATCCTGTCCCCACTACCAAAACCATGCCACACAAATGAAATATACTTTCTTTTCATTGAAAGCATGTATAGTATGCAATCAAATTGAAACATGCCATAAATCTCAGAATTATTCTATGTATGTATTTCTGTGTATGTAACTGTGTGTAGGCAAAATGTCTGTTTAGCCCATATACGGAAGGTCTGATGATTCTGGAAGGACAGACTTTAGCTCATGCACTGTATAGTGTGGACATGTATATTTTTGTTGTGGAAATTGTGGGTAAAAAAGCTCTCTTGTCACTGTTCCTTCCAGAAATTTTGAAACAATTATATTGCTCAATACCTTTTCAAAGGCAGCATTTTACATATGTCAGTAGGTACCCTTTACTTCTATTTCTTGTCATTTTCTGAATTGTTGATAGTGGTTTTGATAGTGGTTGGTAGTAAAAAAAAATTATGGAGAATATGATTTAAATTATTAATTATTTAAAAAGCCCCAAACAAATAAAAAGCCTAAGCAGGAATGTTTCCCCTCAAGAATACTTCTAAATATGAAAGTATTTGTTTATCTTAAACTGAATAATGATAAGAGCTAATAATTTTATCTGGATTGAAAGTATTGTTGCAGTGTGGCTTAACGTAGAGGATGCAGGAAAGGTTTAAGTGATTGTGGAAGATATTAGTAGTCATTACCTTTTTACAAAACAAAATAGCCAGCATTACCAATGCCTGATAATATCAACTTTCCAGAAGAACAATAAGTGAAGAACGGTAGGATTTTTCTTATAAAGTTCTATGGAGGAGGTGAAAATCTTTTTCTTGCTCCTTGGACCAGCTGCACCCCAAACGTACTACCTGTAATGTATTCCAGTTTTTTTGATTGCTCCAAAGTGAAATTTCCAAAATGGAAAACAATGTCCACACCTTAACCTCACATGTCCTGCAGCATGAAACATCTTGTGGCTTCAGTTATATTACTTCAGAAGTCATTTGACAAGTGAAGCTACATTCAGTTCCTAGTATATATAAGTTGATGAAAAAACATTGTTTCTCATATTAGTAGGACCATTACACACTGATTTTTTTCCTTTAAATTTTCAGAAAATAGTATCATATCATTGTCATTTTAAATCGAAAGACAAGATGATATGAACATATTTTCAACCAATGTCAAGGCCCAAAGCTATTGTGGAAAATAGTGAGATGGAGGGCTTTTAAATGAAAATAATGTCTTGGTAAAAGTAGGTAAAGAGGGGGAAAAAAGGAGCGTGTGCATAAACCCCCTATGTTGTGGTCATAGAATTGATTATCCACAGACTTATCCCTTTCAGAAAATATCTGAACTTGAGTCTGATTTAAGACAGTGAAGTGTAAAATGAAATGCTTCCTTGGAAGGCTGTGAACTTCCACAGGCCAAGAGCCAACAAATAAAAAAAATCTCTAAGAAGTATGCCTCCTAAGTAATTTACCAAACAAGGAAGAACACCTAAAAATAAAATTAAGCTGGACCAAAAATCTATGACAAGATCCTTCTGTGTTGTCAAAGAACTGGATATACAGTGGAATTTCCTTCATTTCTCTCAGTACTCTTTCCTGGCATTAGTGAACCTTTCGCTTCATGTTGCCAACCAAATGTTAGCTGTTCTTCTGCATGGGAAGGATGATCTTCCTCTTTCCAGCATCTCAACAGGATTTATTTTGGCAACTACACACACAGTCAGAAACCATTCTCACAGCAAGAAAGAAATATGCTGTTAGGTAAAATGCCCGCTCAACCCACTTTACAGAATGGCTTAAATTCAGTTTGAAGAGCTATCCAGACACCAGTCCAACCATCTTGTCAACATTTTTGGAACTCAGCTACAGCACTGCCAAGTACTATCAGTGTCAAAAATAGGACTAATGTATCCTGACAAATTATTCAGAATCCCAATGACTATTTCAAACCATGTTTTCAAAAGCATATATTCAAGCAACCAGTCATACCTAACAAAAATTTTGTACTCAACAGCCCAGTTAGATGGTGTTGGTATCTTTTTTTCAGCACAGTATCATTGTTTTATACCAATTGGCTATAATGATTGAGAAATCTCTAGTATTCAGAACAGAATGAAGATAAATGATTTGTAGCAAATACTAGCCAAGTATTTCTGATATAAGAGCAAAATGGAAAGGGGATTGCCTGTCATGATATGTCCATACAAGAGCTTATACTCGTTGATATTTTAGGTGGGAACAGTAATGATCCCACCTACTGAGTTTCAGCCCACAGAATCATAGGAAGGATGAGGTTGGAAGGGACTTCTGAAGGTCATCTTGTCTAAACCCCTAGCAAAACCATGTCCAAACAGCTTTTAAAGATCTCCAGGGACAAGCAGGGTTCTGGGCTCTTGCTCTGGTACCTTTCCACTGATGATGGGAAGAAAAACAACCTCCATACTCTTAATGGTGATTCTCTGCTTGCAACGTATGCAGGACACAGTCCTGGACAGCTCATTGCCACGAAAAGCAGTGTGTGGAAAACACTGTGATGTGTGAAGTTGGAAAGCATTCCCTACAGTTGGTAGCTCTTCAGTTTTGGGGAAAAAAAACAGCCCCTGGAAAGCATTTGGATGTTTATTGGATGCAACAATGGGCAAGAAGCCGAGCTTGCTGCACTGCTCTGCTGATGCGCTCATAGCCTGCAGCTGCAGGGCCCACTGGGGACTCCCCTGCTCTCTGTGGGGCTCGCTCCCGAGCGGTGCTGGGTGTGGGGGCCTGCTGGGAGGAGGGCCCCAGAGCTGCACCCTGCCTCTGCGCTCGGGGGCTCCCCACAGGCTGCCTTCTGCTGGCGGAGGGGACGTCATCGGTGGCCCAGCTGTGTGGGTTGCCATGCCGCTGTGGGGATCTGCTCCGGACCCTCTCTCTGATCACCTCCCTCAGGCGGAGGCTGGATGAGGGGACCACATACTCTTCGTAGTGGTCATCGGCTTGCACTGAGTGCAGGACCAGGTTGAAAGGCTCCCTGCAGAGCGGGCACCTAGCTCTCCTTCTGGCCCACTCCTTGATGCAGGCAAAGCAGAATCGGTGGAGGCAGAAGGCCACGTAGGCCGCGTCCTCAATGTCGCCCAGGCAGATGGGGCACTGGGAGCATTCTGCTGCCTCCTCCGGCCCTGCCTGTGGCAGCTGGCTTGCGTCGCCATCCATGGCAGCAGACCCGCTCTTCTCCAGGTCTTGCTCGGTGCCTGAATCCATCTCCCGCCAAGAGAGAGGTGCAAAGTGCCAGAGCTTTTGTGGTGCGGGGAGCAGAAAAGCAAAGAAAAGCCCAGAAAGCTGTGGAAAAGGGGAGACAAGGGCCTCCTGAAGGGTGTCCTTGTGGGCTGGAGGGCAGCAGCAGCAGCAGCCGGCTGGCCGGCAGCCAGCCGGCCCCAGGGTACTCCCTGCGCCCCTGCCTTCCCGGGCAGGCTGCCGTGCTGAAGCAGAGGTGCCAGGGGGATCCTCCTGCCCCAGCCCCAGGGGAAGGCAGGCTTGGGGCAGCGCGTGTGTCTCTGGGTGGGAGAGGCTCCGGCTGGGGCTTGGTAGGAGCTGGGGCAGGGCAGAGAGATGTGGGGCCGGGCCAGGATCTGCCCCTATCTCTGCTCAAGGGAGGGAACGATGGAGAGCATGAGGGGAAGCCTGCCCAGGTCTCCTCGGCACATCCCCAGTGTCCAAACCGCCTGGGGCGAGCTCCAGTCAGCTGTTGGGGGGCCATTGGGGAAGAGCTGGAATGTCCAAGCCCCCGAAGGCCCCAGACACCACCTGGGTTAGCACAGGATACCTGCCAGAGGGGGTCAGGGAAGGCAGAGGCACTCTCCGGGATGTTCATCTCTGCCGACACCCCTGGCACTCTCGTTGCGCCTGCAGCCCCAGGACAGGCACCGAAAGGACCTGCAGCATGACGCAGCTGGGTAGAGGAGAGAGGAGCTCTGGAAGGGTCTGCCTTTGCTCAGTGCCCACAGCTGCTGCTCTCCGTCACGCTGAAGCTCAAAGAACAAGCCCAACGTCCTGCTGGAGCCTGCACACCTTGTGTGTGCACCTGCAGGAGGTCTGGACAAAATGAGCGGGGACGGAGCCTGCGGCTACTGAAGAGCAGCAAAGTCCCTGGCAGTTGCATCCACTGCCCTGTGACATCACAGAGGTGCCGGGGGCTGACCCCTGGCAGCCGCCCTTCCAAAGGGGGAAAGCCTGCTCTGCAGGACACTTGCTGCCTTCTCGTGGCCTTGCGAGTGGGTTTTAACCTCAGGCTTGTCAGGACCTGTGATGAGAGGCTGGTGCCCCGAGCACAAAGACCCAGCAACGGGCAGCCCAGCAATGCAGCGGTGGAGCCATGGTGAGCTCCTCAGTGGTAACAGAGCACCCCGATTCTGCTTCCTCACAGGCTCCTCTGTGGAATAATTCCTAAAATAAAATTATATTAAAAATATAGCACTGTTCACACATTAAGGAAAGGTATAAAATTGAAATGCTTCCAGGGTGGAACACAGCGGTGGCTGGTATGCAAGGAATCTGCTATATCTACGATTTCCTGAACAATATTGCTTGTGAAGCAATACGGAGGATGGAGTGAAGATTCCATGGCCAAGCTCTGTGATTATACAGCAGATATGGGAACGAGATGGTCCTATGGAACTGATAAGATGCATCTTTGCTACCCTGAGCCAACAGTCTGTCAAATTTTGATGAAATGCTGTCCTTTGTGTGAACTTTGCTCACTACAATGTCATCATAATACCAAAACACACCTCTAGCCCAAAGGCTACCCACCACCAAGGTGCGACCACTCCTCCTTGAGTCTGCACCCTGAATTTTTTGTAAACTATACCTTTAAATGCGAGGCAAGAGAATTTTACACCAATCATAATAAAGGTATTTATGACTAGAGTCACTCAAACTCCACCTTGAAGGTAAAAAATAGTACAAAAATAGCCCGAGAAGGGGGGGATACTAGGGAAGACACCATCATGAACAAGTCAAGGAAGACTCCCTCCATGGACTGCCTTTGACTTCCAGGACCAGTCTACGGGCTGAGCCTTTCTTCCCCCCCAATAGGGACGCCTTTGGGTAAAACATAGACTGTACTAAGTGCTTCCTTGGGAAACTTAGAAATCTCTCTAGAGAGTTACCTTTTTACGTTTATAGCCAGGCTGTATTGTTTGTAGCTTTGTTGCACGCTTTGTAACATTAACAATATTTTTACTTGGACACGCTTTGCAGACAGTGTATTTATCACTGGCAAACCATAAGAACCTTCATATCTGTTGCTTAAATAAACTGCACTACTTAAGTAGCTAGCCATTTTGGTTTCTCATTGAATATGACCAAACACTAGAGAATGGCTGTGCTAGTTCATGAGCAGGACTAGACTGAAGGTGCAGTCCACTATTAGTGTATCTGGAATCATGATAGTTTAATACATTAAACATGACTGGACTGATAGTGGTGAATTGGGCATCACTCAGAATTTATACCTAGCCTCACCTAGCCTCCCACCTCAGTGAGGAGTGTTAGAACACAAGGGGGTTTATTTTCTGCCAAAACTATTTTGCCTCTTAATGCAACACTCCTCTCAGGGGAGAAGGACCTGCCCCTTGTCACTGGAGAGGCAAAGCCCCCAAGAACACAGAATGGTTGAGGTTGGAAAGGACCTCTAGAGGTCATGATGTCCAAGGTCCCCGCTCAACCATGTTCACATAGTGCATGTTGCCAGGACCCTGTCCAGATGGCTTTTGAAGGTGTCCAAGAATGGTGAGTCTACCAGCTCCAGCTTTCTTGCAAATGCAAAAGCATTTTGCTTCATGATTTAAGAACATAGAGTAATTGATTTGTTTCTCTAGGTA
This sequence comes from Numenius arquata, assembly GCF_964106895.1. Classification (NCBI taxonomy): domain Eukaryota; kingdom Metazoa; phylum Chordata; class Aves; order Charadriiformes; family Scolopacidae; genus Numenius; species Numenius arquata. The sequence continues at coordinate 42,604,419 of NC_133616.1, forward strand.
ATAACCCTCAGTACAGGCTTGAAAAGAGGTGAGAGAGAGTTACCTTGAAACACTATCCTACTGAGTCTGATGAAGATAATGGACTTGGTCCTCAGCTGTCCACACCCAAACTTAATTCCCTTTCTTTCTCTGAGTTGGTTTCTCCTAATCTCTGTTTAGCGTAAATCCTCTAAAATTGTTTGGTGTGTAGTAAAAGAGGTCTTGCTACATGGTTATAATTCAGGGAACTCGTATGTACAGCAGTAAATTTTTTCTTTTAATAATAGTTAGCTCATATTCTTGTCACTGTCTCCAGTCTCATTCTCTAGTCATGGTTTAATTCCAAACCTGGGTCTGGTCTGTCTTTTTGATCAAAAATTCCAACATTGAAGAAACCTTTCTGGACCAGGCCACCATAGACACCGATATACTCCCAGGAATGAACACAGATTTGAGTGAATCCTTGCTTCCCTCTCAGAAAATCAGTTAATTGGAAAATTCCTGAGTAGCTGTACTTTCTCTTGTTTTTAATGAGACTCCGACATTGATGTTTACTCTAATGCTCTTTGAGGTAGGCACCTAAGTGTGTTATGAGAAGAACATGTTATTTCTGTGGTCTGAAGTGGCCTTGAAAAGTCATGTGTGTTCTTACAGTATTTGTCAAATATGGTTTTCAGTAGTTTACATAATGTGTATGGATATAAAACATGTTCATGATTGAATACAATAGAAAATTAGGAACGAAGGCATTTTAAAGATTTGAAATTATGTAAAGTAATTATGTCTCTTATATTCTGTTTTTTCCCATTTTTTGTGTTAAAATGGTTCACCAATATGACGTAAAACTTTGCTCCCTCCCCAACCCTTTGTTTCCATGCTTTGATTTTTCTTCTCCTCCATGATTTTTATCTTCCTTTTTCCCCTCTTTTTGTGTTTATCTTGTCTTCTGCCTGCCAATGTCACATTGTTTTGAGGCACAAGGCAGAGCAATTCCCATATAGTGATCAGTATGTTATTCTTCAGCCATTTGGAAAGCCTAGGGACACACAGGTGTGGTGCAGTGAATTGAACTAACTTAATGGAATTGCAGCTAACCCATTGCCTTTCACAATGTTAGGCCATACACTGTTAGGAGATATGACTTTCAAGTCAAACTTGAAATAGTTTTTTCATGCTAAAGTCCTACTTATTCCTCCCCAGCATTTTCTTTTTTTTCTTGCCCAGAAGAAGCCTTTTCAGTTAAACAAAGAAAACTGTAGCCTGCGATGTAACACGACAAGAGTTCATGAGCTTGCAGTCTTGGTTGTGTTTTTCCCCCTCTGTTTCATGTGCTGACTTGTGTTGCTTATCTGTGACAAATATTGCAGTGAAGTTTCTGGTTTTTAGGTAGGCTACAGAAGTGGCAGCTCACAGAGACAAATACTAGTAGCTTTGCCCTCTGCTGTGGTTATTGTAGGGTCATGAGGGACAGAGGGGATATGACCTATAATTGAAAGCTGCCTATGGAGCATGCAAATATTTTGCTGTTTCAGTATGCTCTTGCTCATGGCGTTGGCCAGTTCCAGGCATGAAAAAGGACATGGTTCCATTGTGTTAGAGAGATTAGGAAGAGCAGGTCCTTGGTGAGCAGGAAGGTTATTCCTTATCTGCACCGTTGCAAGAAACTGACCAGAAACTTCAAAGGATTTGGGAAAACCACACTGTAGTAGTATTAATTAATGAATTATATAAATAAAAATGAATCAGAGTATAAGAGTATATATACTCTTATATATATACCTCAGTATACATACTTTTCTTCTGTTAGTAACAAAAAAAAAATAATATTTCTTTCAGAGTGCTTGTGCTACAGTATATGGATGAAACATTAAGGGAAGGGGAAAAAAGCCAGCTGGTAACCATCTAGACTGTAAACTTTACTGATAGCTGTATTCAGTTTGTTGAAAGAGGTGGCTGTTTATTGCATTAGTCAATCTCTAATCTGAGAGTTTGTTGAGCAAATCTGAACTGAGCAGTGAGTTTAACTAGCTGTTACCGTCTTCTTTTCACAGAACTGAGCTGACCTCTGTTTTTGGTTACTAAAATTATAATACAGGTGTGCTTATGGCTTCTGTGGTTTTTTTACAGGCTTTTGTAACAAGCCTGTCCCTCTTCTGTAAATACTTAACTACTAGCTGAAAAGAAACTCAAGGATAAATAGATAATTAAACTCCTATCTAAGTAATTTTAAGCCTAAAGGTTGATTGAGACACTTAGTTGATCTAGCTTCTTCAAGGATTGAAGGAAAGATTAAAAAAAAAAAAGGGTGGGGTGGGCAGAAAACCCTTTTGAATATCTTGAATAAAGAATCCAATCATCAGGTGTCATCTCTGGCACTAACATTTAGTAACTGATAATTGTTGTAGCTAGAACCATTGAGCCTTGCAAATATTATCCAGTAAATTTTAATTAACACCCTGAGGAATGAAGAATTTCAGAACAAGCTCATGGGAGACTCTCCCCCAACCAGTGGCAAAGTGTGCTAAGTAATTTTAGATCAGCCAGCCTGTCAAAGTGGATCAGTGTCATCTTGCCACTTATGCTGAGGAAAATGCACCTGCTTCTGCATGGAAATAAGGTGCATTATCTGCCAATTTGTGCTGCTTATTTTCACTGCTGCCTGAGGTTGACAAGTGGGGAATATGAATGCATGGATTATTTATTCATAAACCAAGGGGACAGGAAAAGGTGAAAGAGGTCTGTGAGTGAAAAGGAGTAATGTACTTGGTATTACAGGACGCACCAGAAGCCTTCTAAATAAACATGTCAGGGACTTTTACTAAAAGTCTAGAGACACAAATGTTCTTGCCTTGTATTTTTAACATCAAAGGAAAACCTAGTCATCAAGAAAGTTCAGTAGCATAAAATGACACTGCTAACAATGGAACAGGCATTATTGTAATAGCTATAATTTTTCCTTAAAGCTCCATAAGAAAGGGACAGACATTCAATATCAATATTCTGAGTCCGATATTTTGAATATTTAAACTATACTAAATAACAATTTGCTAGATATATTCAATACATATGACAATATCTAGCTCTGACTCTGCTTTCAATACTACAAAGTAATTCCGTAGAAATCATCAAAATCAGACTCCCTGATTATAAATTAATCTCAAGGGAGAAAATAACATTGTTGGAGTGAAATCCTTAACTGCAGTTAATATCCATAGGTATGTGAAAGTTTTCAGACTCCTTTGGTATTACTCAAATTGCCAGCATAGGACAAACTAAAATCTTTCCAAACTGTTGACCTAGCTAATGCTGATCCCCAATAAGAAGATTATAAGTTATCAAGTAATTAAGTCATATTTAGGACCTTAGCATGGTGTGCATTGTTTCCTAGACCTAGAATTTTTCAAAAATTTTTCAAAAATTCTAAGTCTAGGAAAGGAACATAATTGAAACTTTATTTTCCTGTTGCTCAGGCAAAGTCTTTTCTGATGGTTGGTCCAGAGTCAGAATTTTATGCACAGGGTGAGAAAGCTTTTCTTACACATTGGAGAGGCTACATGCAGGTTCCACAACTATTCGTTCACAGTCTCCTGCACAGGGTAGGCATTCCCCAGATCCTGGGCATGTGTCTGCTGTAACCTGTCTTGAAGGCTACTGCCTGTCAGGTACCCTGAAATAGTTCAAATAAAAAATTCTGCAAAAAAATGGTATCCAAAGGAATTTCTGCAATAGTAAAAAAGTTTCCAGATTAATCCTAATTCATGGGCTTATTTCACAGATTCTCCACCCAGAAAACTCCTTTATGATGGAAAAAAAGAAAACAAAATGTTTTGTATTATGTTTTGGGATGCTAGCAGTCACCATAATTCAGATTATCGATGTAGATTATACAGAGCATGGTTCCTGCAAAGAATTTGAGAAAGTTAAGACATTAAAATAATTTAGGTCTCAGGACTAGATAGCTGTCTTCAAAGAGTGCTAAAAGAAGGGAGGAATGGAATTAGAAAAGCTTTATTGTATGCTCTTCCAACTCACTTAGTTCAGGAGAAATCCCTGAAGGCTGAAGTGTGGCCAGCAGAATCCAATTATTAAGGAAAGAACCTAGAGCTATATGAAGAAATTACAGACCAGTTAGCTTAGCATGAATTGCAGCAAAAGTCTTTAGAAACTGTTTTAGGGTCTCCAGAGAAATTGCAAAAGCATATTTTAATTAAGATGATGGAATTCTCAACAAAGGTATAACATGCTGAGGAATGCTCTGATTGAAGAGTTTGCAATCTTTGCTATGTTTCATGTTGTTTTACTTTTTTTCCAGTTTATTTACAGACATTTTTTATTGCTTGTCACCATAGTACATGACCTGATGTCTTGTTGGTAAGCTTTCTCTGCAATCAGTTAAATTATTTTCCTTTTTTAAAAAATATATTAAAAAATTATAAATGATGTAATTGTAGTAGGTTTGGATCTTAAATTTATCTGCTCTAATTACATCAATTCTTTCTGCTTGTAAAGCAGATCATTTGGTTTAGAGCAACTAGGTCATATTTTCTAACTAATCGTATGATGAATTTATTCTGTGCTCTCCAATGGTAGGTGGTACTTCTGATGTGGCTGATGCAGGTTTGAATAGTCTTGGTGTGAAGGCAGTGATACTAGGAAAAATAAAAAAGAGGGGAGGATAAGGAGGTAGCAGAAGAGAAACCAGGAAAAAAACTAAGATAAAGATGCAAGGGCACAGAGAAAGGATTATCCCACATCTGCTGGACTGTAGGTATATGTCTTGGTAAAGCTTGCATTTGGAGGTCTTATTTGTCAATTGTTTTGACACAAGTTCATCCCCTATTACTTTCGAAAGACTAAAACAATGACATATATATTTTGTTTTAAAGAATTTAAGGGCATTTGGCACTACAGATATCGATCACCAATTTCCTGAACCTTCTTTTCTCCTCTAGAAAACAAACAAAAAAAAAGTTAATTAACATTATTTTTAAACTTCTGTAGAAGTGGCAAAAATGCAGATGAATCCATGACAGAAAGATATTTTTTCAGAACTCATAATTACAAACTTCACATTAGAACAGATTTTCAATTTTTCCTTTGATACATGGGAGAGTGAAATAATTGCAGAGTTTGTTTTTCCTCTTTTTTGAGGGAGGATAATACTGAATAAGAAGAGCTGAATTCCATACCGGGACCTCTGCACATGCTGCTCGTGGCAGAATAAACCCTTCCTCCTTGAAAATAATTATTTTTTTGTCAGCAGACCTTAGGACCCTTGTGCTTTGTGAGGTAACTTCATAAATCTCCCTTTCATTCCTAGTCAGAAGATGCCAAGAATAAACCTGAACATTCTTGTGACAGATGTAGATTTTACAGTTATTATCAATCTGATATTAGGATATTGCACTTTCTGTAGGGGAGCTGAGTAAAAGTGGAGGGTAACTGGTAGAACCAAGCACTGGCAGAAAAGAAAAGGAGCAGTGGAGTCCCTTGTTCTGGTTCACCCACTGTTTCTTCATGCAAGACTGTATCTTGTGTGATCACTTTCTAATCATGGGAATCCTGTTGCTGCATAGAACAGAAAACTTTCTATCTAGTACTGGATAACATTTGACCTCAGAATATTCTTGTGTTTTTAAAAAGTCGCTTGCTCTAAAAGTGAACTGTTGTATTATCCAAATCTTCTTGAAGTATACTGAACCACTTTCCCTAGAATTATCTTATCATGTCCTGAAATAACTTTCAAAGCAGAGGAAATCTGTTGAATATATTTATTACCATTCATTATTTCGTAGTGAATATAGGTTTCACTGAACATGTCTATTTATCTCCAGAGGAAGTTCTGTAAAGACTCTGTAGGGGAGAAAGATAAGCCAAATACAATCAGTTGATGACAGTGACTGTCAAATGTATCAAAAATAGATGGCTGATTTAATTTCATTCATTCAATTTGTATTCTCATTAACGCCTCAGCTAATTTTTAATTTATTTCCCCCAAAACTGACTTATTCTCTGTCTTTCTTGTAACCTCTTGGTGTTGGCTTCTGCCAGACCATCATAATCATGTCACTGACAGAAATGACTACTCTTGGATGAGGCTCCAAAGCAATTTATTACCAACAGGGAGCCTTAAAACAGGGGTGATCTGAGTTACAGCTCCTCCATTCTCCTGGTGAAGTTCATTGACTCTCCTCAGACTAGTAATAGCATTGACTTTTGACCCAGTTCTTTCTTAGGTGAATAATCTGAGGTATTAGTGTCTCCTTAGAGTATCTTCAGTTCTCCTGTTGGAGGTCTGTGGCTCAGAACATGCAGGAATAGGATTCAGTTGTGGTATTTGAACTATTCTGAATTAAACAAACTGTTCAGTGGCTGCGGTTATGCTTGTTACTACTGACATTGCCACACATAAATGTGAATTGCAAACTGAGAGAAAAACAACCACCTTACAGTATATTTCTTGCAGAGAGCACATAACTTAAGCCATTGAAAACAAGTCAGAAAAGAAATAGCAGTGTAAGTCCATGTTTCATTAATCCCCTACTAGCTGCAAGGCACACGTGTGAAATTTGTTCCACTAGGGAAACTCTTACAGAATCTGAAAGCCTGCCTGGCGAGTCAGGTATTGTATCAGGTGGAAGGTACAACATTTTTTGAGCTATTGATAATGTTTTCTGTGTCTGTGTGAGCATGGTATGGTTTCAGAAAAATGTACTTCCAAGACAGTCCTTTTATTTGGAGTATTACATTTTGTTTAGAAGCTGTTTTTTCTCCTTTTAATAATAACAATGAAACAATCCTCATTTGAAGTAACTCATTGTTGATAATGAAAAGAGGCTCTGATGTTAACCAGACTTTTAAACAGTTGGGTTATGTCTACACTGGCCTCTAAATGGTTCTTTATGATGTGTTAATTAGTGAACATTAATTAGTGTACGTATTATATGTATTTATTTCTTGTCAGTTAGGTCCTGAAACAAGACGGATAGTGGAAAAAACAGTGCAATAAATAATAAAATTATATTACTTACATAATATCCATGCTACAGATAGCTAGAAAGCTTCTTTCTCTAGTGTTCTTAACCTACCACCTTTCATAATGAACACTATAGTCACAACGTGGGAAACACTACCCATGTACAAGTAATTTGAAGGGTAATTTATTTAAATGTAAGCATCTTTTGAAGCCACTTTACAGCAAAAAGGTATTAAGAATGTCCATGAATTATATGTATGAAAAGAACATATAGCAATACATTGTTAAAAATTTTCACTAACTCCTACAGCACCATGAACATTTAATACATTTTAAATTTTGTGCCCCTCTTTTAAAACACTTTTACTAATGACTTGCAGGTAACTGTAAAAAGGCAATAAGTTGGCATCAATGTTCTCCAGGAAAAAATGATAATTCCAGAATGATAAGCTTCTCCCTGCAAATGTGCTAGAAAAAAAGCACTGCATATGAAATGAAAGACACCAGATTTTTGATTTTTTTTTTGTCAAATTCTAGCATAAATGCACACTAATTCTCCATTCTGCATGATTTTAACAAAGATTTAATAGCAGAACTACATTATGTTGTATAAAAAATGAAAGTTTGGACTCTATAGAAAGCGAAGCAGATTTTGAATAAAATGAAAAACTAATTTGGTTTATAATATTTAAAATGACTGTGAAGTTACAAAAATTTCAGACATAATAAATTGCAAATTAACAATATCAGAAGTATTTTTCCATATTCTTAAATTACTTTTACCACAGGTTAGAATTTGGAAGATACATCCTTTTTGTAAAATATTTTTTAAAATCCAGCATGCAAGTTTTGTTTTTGAACAGAAACATTTCCTGTGGTACCTTTTCTTCTTACATATTTCACAAGATCAGTTAGGAAAAGAAACTTTCCAAAAATGCTGTTTAGGATTGAGCATCAGAAGAAACGTTTACCAAATAGCACTTACTTTTAAATGTGTTGATAAATTGCTGTATTTGTGACTAAACAGTATTTCATTTTCTATTTTTTTTTCTTGGTATGGACCTGGGAGAAAAGTGAATAAGCATTTTTTTAAGTAATTATAATCTGTCTTGATGGATAATACACATCAATTAACTGTCACTTAGAAGTTCAAACATAATTGTTCTATATCTATCTTCTCTCTTTATCATCAATCATTGTAGTAGCTGATATTAAAGCTCTTTGCTGTGGTCCTTTTTAGGAAATGAGAATAAAATTTATGTTCATGGAGGTTTAGGGACTGGCTCAAGGCTACGCAGCAACTCAGCAGTAGTACAACTGAGATGATTAGCCAGGTGTTCTGATTCCCTCCTCATTTAGAAACAGCTGTACCTCAACAAGACTATTAAGGAAAAATGTGTTTTACAATGGTGTCTTCAAATTTACTTTATCTATAGAACAATAGCTATAAAAAGATAAAGAGAACACGTCACAAAGCAGACATTTAATACTGTGGCACATGGGAAAAGCTTCCCCTTTTTCTCTCCTCTTTACATATGAAGAGATTCACGTGGAAGAAAATAAGTAGTCAAAAATAATTTCAGCCACATTATATTCTTTGAATAACCATCAAACAGCACCCTATTTGGACAACATCAGGGGAGGAAAAGAACAAACAAAAAAGAGGTCACTCATTTTTGACTCACAAAGGAACAAGGTACTTTTGGAGGCAATCAGTTGGCATACAGAACAAAAAATGAGAAGATATATGCATTATTTAGGTCAGAGAGTTCTCAAGTGTAGGTTTCAAAATATTTAGTTTGCTTTTCTACCAGCCTTCTCTCTTGCTTGGTATAAAAGTAACAAATTTATTAATGGAGCTATTTTTCACCAGAAATACCCGAATGCATCAAAACCTATCCTAAAGGTAGGATATACTAATTATAGCAAATTCTCTTGAAAATTTTTTAGAAGTTTAGAAGTGTAAAATTAGTGAAGTGTATATAAGCAGAACAGTCTTTTGCCAGTAAATTGGGAATCCATTGGCTGGGATATTGCTTTTTGAGGTGTACAACACAGATTCAGGTGCTCAGTTTTCCGTGATTCCACAGAACACTTCTGCTCTGCCATTTCACATATGAGGACAACTGGACTGGAAGAATTCTATTGGTTTTTTTTCCCAAAAGACCATTGGGTTTGAGAAAATATGTGGCACATAGAAGACTGGAAGAAGAATTGGCCTATTTTTATCCTAAAATATGTGAGCTGTTTTTACATGAAAAAACTTGGAAAGTTACAGAAAGTCTTGCAGTAGTGGAGTACATTTGGTAATTCCACTGTAGTTACTCTGTGAGTTCCCTGACATTCTGATAAACTAATACTCTTCTAATAGCTGAAAAGATAACCGATACTGTAACATTTATTCCTATAAAGAAAAGTTTAATTGTACAAATGATTTCATTGATACTGATGTGACTATTCTCAGAAATAAGCCCCATGGAAACAGGGACAAGGTTTTAATAGAGCTACTAGCCATGAATAAATAATCACTCATTCAGAAGAATACATAAACACTGGTTTATATCTCATTTAATATGTAGATTATGACAAGTTTTAAGCACATGCTGTGGTGGAAAGGGTCAATAGGAAGTGCTTCCATGTGTCAGGGTCCTATGAAGAGTTGTAGGTGCTAGTATGTACCGTTTATTTGAATACTCCATGTGGAGGCACTGCATAGGTGTAACTGCAAAACAAATAGTGTTTATTTTGCAGATAAGGTTCAAAATAGTGGCTATTTTTGAGAAAATACGCAGCTCCATACTCACAGATGTTTTATCTATTTGTTGGTCTCATCATGTGTTTAAGCCCTGGATTGCTTTCAATGTTGCCGATTGAAAGTGTGGAGCTCTTCTTTGTATGTGTTACCTAAGTGCTTCAAGGAATAATCCTTAAGACTCTGAGCTGTGCAGCTGACTTGCTTTTACTGCCTTCTATTGTACTAGTTAAGAGATTCTTCAAGGTGAAGTTGAATGTGCCTTCCAGGACTGAGAGACCATCACTTGGCCACAAGGCTGTAAATAGGGAAAGGTTAAGATCATGAAAATGGCTGTTCACAGCTAGCACCAAAGGAAATGGAGTGTAGACTAAATGCACTGAACTGACTGATCATAGAATCATAGAATATTTCAAGTTGAAAGTGGCCCATCAGAATTATTAAGGCCAACTCCCTGCTCCCTTCAGGACTACCTAAAACTAAACCATACAAGTAAGCGCATCATCCAGGTGTTCCTTGCAATCTGACAGCTTGGTGCCATGACCACTTCCCTGGGAGCTTCTTTCAGTAACTGACCACCCTCTCAGTGAAGAATCTTTTCCTAATGTCCAATCTGAACCTCCCCCGATGCAACTTCATCCCATTTCTTCATGTCCTGTCGCTGGTCATGAGAGAGAGGAGATCAGCATCTCTCCCTCTACTGCCCGCCTTGAGGAAGCTGTAGACTGCAATGAGGTCATCCCTCAGCCTTCTCCAAGCTGAACAAACCGAGTAATCACAGCCATTCCTCCTAAGTCTTGCCTTTGGGGCCTTTCATCATCTTTGTCACATTCCTCTGGACACAGTCTCATACTTTGATGTCATTCTTATACTGAGGTACGCAAAACTGCACACAGTACTGGAGGTGGAGTCGCACCAGCACAGTGTAGAGTGGGACAACATCCTTCCTTGAATAGCTACCATCTGTGCTGTGCTTGATGCACCTCAGGACATAGTTGGTCCTTTTGGCTGCCAGGGCGCACTGATGACTCATGTTCAACTTGCCATCAACCCAAACGCCAAGATCTCTTTCCACAGGTCTGCTCTTCAGCATTCTGTGCTGCATTTTTTATGTATAACCAGGATTTCCCTGTCCCAGATGAAGAATCTTGCACTTGCTTTTGTTAAATTTCATATGGTTGTTGATTGCCCAGCTCTCTAGTCTGTCCAGATCCCTCTGTATGGCTTCTCTGCCCTTGAGGGAGTCCACAGCTCCTACCAGTTTACTATAGTCAGCAAACATACTTAATGGACATTCTATTCCTGCATCTAGATAGTTTACAAAAACATCAAGGAACACTAACCCTAAAACCAAGCCCTGGGGAACCCCACTGGTGAGTGGCCATCAGCCTGATGTAGCCCAATTTACTATAACTTTTTGAGCCCAACCCATCAGCCAATTGCCCACTCAATGCAGTATGGACTTGTCTAGCTGTAAGCTGGATTTTTTGTCCAGAAGGATAGTATGAGAAATAGTATCAAAAGCTTTGCTAAAATCCAAGAACACCACATATGCTGGCTTCCCTTGGCCAACTAGATGGGTGACATTTTCATAAAAGGAAATTAAGTTGGTTAAGTAGGACTTTCCCCCTTACTATGACCAATGATTACATTGTTTCTCAAGCGTTTTTCTATAACTCGCAGAATCGCCTTCTCCATCATTTTACCAGGCACTGAAGTGAGACTGACAGGCCTGTAATTACCAGGGTCGTCTTTCCCTTCTTGGAAATTGAGACATCTGCCGGTCGATGGGACTTCTCCAGACTCCCAATACCACTGAAAAAATAATGGAGAGAGGTCCTGTGATGACATCAGCCAGCTCTTTTAGTACCCTGGGGTGAGACCTATTGGGCCCCACAGACTTTTGCATCCAGCTGGAGCAGCAGGTCTCAAACAAATTCAATTTATCATCTCCATGGTCACAGTTTCCAACACAGGGGTCCAGGGGTCCCAGGACCCATCATCAGTGTTAAGGACAAAGGCAAGGAAGGTATTGAACGTCTCTGTTCTGTCTATGTCCCTATTTGGGAAGTGACTGATGTCATCAAGTAATGGACTAATGTTGTCTCTGAATCTCCTTTGGCTGCTAACATATTTTAGAAAAACCTTTTTGTTGTCCTTCACAGCACTGGACAGCTTGAACTTTACTAGAGCTTTGGCATTTTCTCCCTACAACGGTGAACAACACCTCTGTAGTGCTCCTGCGTCACTTGTCCTAGTTCCCAATGTCCATACACTTTCCTGTTCCGCCTAAGTTCTAGAAGATGCCTGTTCAGCCAAGCCAGCCTTCTGCCCTTCTTGCTTGACTTCTGACACTTTGGAATTGCCTACTCCTGCACTCTTAAAAGATGGCTTTTAAAAAGTGACTAGCTTTCATGGACCCAAATAATGTCAAAAGCAGATTACCAGGGAACCTTATTATCTCCTTCAGCAGCCTGGATTCTGCTCTCTCATATCCAGGGTTGAAGTTTTGCTAGCAGTTTTTCTCCTCTCACCAACAACTTGAAACTTGACTACTTTGTGGTCACTGACCAACACAGCCACCAATCACTGCTTCACTCATGAGTCCCTCTCTGTATACAAACAACAAATGCAGAAGGGCACCTTTCTCAGTTATCAAGCCAGGCATAGAAACTGATATTATCTGTATCAGAAAAGATTCTTACAATAAGATGTCTCTAATCCCAGTTCTAAAGGGGAAAAACCCCTTTAATTGATAGATTAAATATGTTCGTGCTCAACAGTAGTCTTTTAAATGGAAGTTTCGCAGTTCATTTCACCATTATATCTAAAAGACATCTCATTGTTAAGAATATATGCTAGATATCTAATTACTCTAAGGAATTTAATTAGTCATTATTATTACATGTACACACACAACAATATATTTCTTTCTTTGGAGGATTTATTTGTTCCCAGGGGATGACATTGTTACCTTCTGTAGAGGTAAGCAACAATTCCATAACTATTAATCTTATGTCACGAATTAATAAATAACAGGAGAAAAAAAAAGTTGTCAGTTCCTTCATCTTTATTAATCTTAGAACTATTCTTTATCTTTAACCTTGCATCTTCTTTTAAGGCTTATATTCGCAGAACTAGTAGATTTGTGTTGTACATTAGGATTTTACTTTTTAGGTACAGAGGAGGGCAACGAAGCTGGTGAAGGGCCTGGAGCATAAGTCGTATCAGGAACAATTGAGGGAGCTGGGACTGTTTAGTTTGAGGAAGAGGAGACTGAGGGGAGACCTTATCACTCTCTATGACTACTTGAAAGGACATTGTAGAGAGGTTGGTGCTGGTCTCTTCTCACAAGCAAACAGCGATAGAACAAGAGGGAATGGCTTCAAGTTGCAACAGGGTAGGTTTAGATTAGACATTAGGAAGAAGTTCTTCACAGTAAGTGATCAGACACTGGAACAGGCTGCCCAGGGAGGTGGTTGAGTCACCATCCCTGAATGTGTTTGAGAGTCGTTTAGATGTGGTGTTGGGGGATATGGTGTAGGGAAAAACTTTGTAGAGAGGGGTTGATGGTTGGACTTGATGATCCCAAGGGTCTTTTCCAACCTGAATGATTCTATGATTCTATGATATTAGTTCAGAACATGAGCGTGGTTTTAAAACAGATGTCCTAATCTTTCCACTGACTTTGTTTCAGTCTTGGACTATGTAAACTGTCTTACTTTTCTACAAAGCCAAATCAGAAGCATGCCAAATCTGCTCCAAGTGTGATTGACTGTTGATGCCACAGAATGAGACTATAGCTAATCTGAAGCAATTCCCTGAAAAACACTTACGGTGTGGATGTTGCATCCTTGCTGTAGAGAGCTGCTGCTCTAATGCTGCACTACTAGCTAATGTAGATATAGCCTTTTACGCACAAATGCCTGCAGTGGATGGGAACACAGAGTCATACCTAGTTAATGCCAGTCATTCAAATTTTCCTTGGTGTATTAGCCATACACCTGTCATATTGTCAAAGCTTGGCTTAAAAATAAAATGAAAAGATTTGTTTTTAAAAGAAAACATCTACTTTTAAAATCTCTACTTTCAGAGTCTAATAATATGTTAATCTCCTCCATCTCTCAAGTGCCACATCTTATCTCTTCCTATGTTTGTTTTTGTTTTGGAGAGAAGGATCATTAGTGTACAGCTTCTCTTCCAATTACTTTATGCTTCTGTTTGTATTGGACAACCAATTAGTAGCAACTAGTCTTCTGAAGATTAATCTTCAGAGAAATGACAACGAGTCCATTCTCCAAGGGACTATACTTGAGTGCAATTTATGTCAACAGGGATATGTTTAGGTCTAGAGGGCTCCACATTCAAAGATTTCTATGCTATTGGTTGGAGCTTCAGTTTTATACTGAGCCAGCCTGAGGCCCAGGCCCAGTCTGTCTAGGCATGAGAAAACTGGGGATTCATGACCCCAAAGGAAATGTACCTCTCTGGAGATGAGCAACTGTGGCTTGTGACCAGTTTGGTTGCAATATATGTAAGAGTTTTCAACCAAACTATATTAGTGAGAACAGAGAGTAAAATTTGACACTGGCTTCTCAATGCTGCATTAGAGTGAGACTTGAATTTCAATTCTGTCAAAGAAAAGCTAAAAGGATGGCCAGGATTAACACAGTTGGTAATCTCAGCTGCTTGTCATCCCCTGTACAGTTGGAGCACATACTGTATGGAACTTAGTAGTGACAGAGCCACTGTGATTGACAAGAGAATTGCTCTGTCTTCTGGAAATGTACAACATAGAAGGCTCTTCCAGATGAATTATTCATTCAAAGTTTCCACGAACAAGAAACAAGTTGCCTTTGATTCAGGCAAGATTGTGATGAGTGGGATGGTGTTGATAATATTGAATAGAGAGAGGTGTGATGATAATAAGCCTGAAAGGAGTGTGAGGGCTGCATCTGCTAAATAAATTCAAAGCTAGTTTAAAAAAAAAACCAAACAAAACGCACAACAGAAATTATAAAAAAGTTAAGAGAACGACATTTTTGAGATTTATGTCAGTAAGCTTACAGTATGTGTTGAAAGGAAGAATAAAGAACTCTAAAATATGATCCTAAAATAAAAAAAAATGATACTTTAAATACTTTCTTAATTACAATTAGAATTAGATAAACTTTATTCCCCTTCTGTAAGGGGAAATATAAAAGAAAAGTAAAGTAAAGAAAATGTCTTCCCACCCTCAAAAAGAAAGTCATAACTGTTCATTTCATTTCAGCAATGGCCAAGAAGTAATACAACACTTTGTTTACAGAAAAAAAGCACATTTCTTAGCACCCAGTTCAAGAAATATTATCATCTATCCCTTTTCAGCAATGTAACGTCAAGCATCAATTTTGACTGCTAATTTTGAGATACATTTTCAAGTGAAAGTTTAATCATATCATAATATAGGGCAACCACTGTTCTGCATTTCCAAAAGGAACACATTAGTGTTCCTACATCCCATATTTTATTAGTTGGGAAAGACAAGAATCCAACTTGCAGCTTGGATAAATGAAAAATCTCAGAAACTAATCTGTGTCACCAAATGAAATGAAGCATTTATCTGTCACACAGCACCAGCCAGATAGCTCCAGATATACTTTGACACCTCCTTTATGGAAAACAAATTTTTCACAGGAAGTCAAAATCAATCTCTTCCAGAGTGGGAGCATTCTGGGTTTTTCAGTCTGCCTGAAACACTGAGGAATTCAAACTTGCTGAAACTTTGTGGCCACATTAAAAGAAAACTTTCTTTTTCTACACAACGTTAATGGGATAGGAATAGTAAAATTTTGCATTGTACATGATAATATTTGCCAGGTATCTTATGTGACTATTTTTTCATCAGCAAGAAGTATGAAGATTAAGGCATCTATCTAACTAAGTTTATGAGATCTGGTTGCTATTACAAAATTTCTACCATGAAATGAAAAAAAATCTGTTGTGTCAGAGGAGGCGCTACACAGTATGTTTTTGTACACAGGGCCACTAACGTAGTCACAGTAAATTGCAAAGGAAAGAGACTGTAAGTGTTAACACTTCTATTTTTTATTAAATAGAAGTTATACTATGAAAAATTGTCTTTTTCTCTTTAGACAGCTGTGGAATTTGGAGAAGACAAAAACTTCAAGAGCAGAACAAAAAACTAGGTGGAATGTTGATAAATGGGAATATAATTTGAGGAAGGTTCAGATACGCAACAAGAAATCTTTTGTGCAGGAAAAGAGGGTCTCAGGATCAGAGAGGCCTAACCAGCTGCAGGACCTAAACAATCTAAGAAAATCAGGCATGTTGGAAGGACTTTGTGGTTTAGGGCCTTAAGATACCATGAGTTGCAGGAGAAGCAACAAATCCTTTGAGGACATAAGATCCTTTAGAGTAATGGGGAATAAAGAATGCTGTGTTTTTGTAGCTATATGCATTTATTGTACTGTTGAACAAAGAGCATTAATATTTCAAAATTTGTTGAAAAACTCACTCATATTTTTTTACACTCTCCCAAACGTATATTTGGGTGCCCTTTGACTGACACTTTTGGGTGAAATACATTCAAGCTAATATTTAATTGGATCATGACTATATCTCTGAAATAGAAAAAGACAAGAAAGCAAAAAACATTGAATTTATGGAGAGCCAGAGAAGCTTAAAGAACATATGTATAATACAAGGGAACCCATCCTAATAATTAAGAATATAAATTCAAAAGTAGTTTCATCAAATACACAGAAAAAAGCCTATAGCAAAATCATTACTGATGAAGGCAGGGTGACAGGATCTAGCTTGCTACTAACAAATAGTTAATTCTATTGATGTAATTCAAATGGAGACATCCAATTGCCCATCTGATGCACTCTCTACAGAGGTGTGCTTCTTACCACGGTCTCATATCAGGGACGTCACCAAAAGACTACCAAGCCTCATACAGTCCACTGACTATTATCCACTGCTCTTGTTTTATGTAGGCACCAGTGGTACTGTCAGGAGCAGTCTGAGGAGTATCAAGAAGGACTACAGAGTCCTGGGAGCAGTGGTCAGAAACTCTGGAGCACAGGTAGTTTTTTCATCAATCCTTCCAGTCAAAGGGAAAGGGTTTGGAACGACCAGTGAAATCTGTTGAGTCAACAAACTTTTGCAGGGCTGGTGCCACCGGCATGGGTTTGGCTACTTAGACCATGGGACTCACTTTGAGAAAACAGGTCTGCTGGGGGCTGATGAGGTCCATCTGTCAGAAAAGGAGAAGAGCATCTTTGGTGATAGGCTTCCCAAGCTGGTGAAGAGGTCTTTAAAGTTTCCGGGAGCTGGGAACCTCAATCCATCCCAATCCTACTAGTTTGGTACCAATGCCATCAATTGCTGCCTAGAGCCTGGAGAAGGATCACAGGTCAGCAGGAAAGTATCTAGAGTACATGCAGCACAAAGGAATTTTGGACAGTAAGTGAGGTTCATTGGGGCCCCAACAAATGTAAATGCTATGCAAACACATGTAGCATGAGGAATAGCCTGCAGGGCTATGATCTTACTGGCATCATGGAGACATGGTGGGTGGCTACTGTGACTGGAGAGATGGAACAGAGCGGTACAGGCTCTTTAAAAAGGACAGGCAGGGGAGATGAGGAGGGGATGTTGCCCTCTACATCAATGAACAGTTGGAGTGCATGGAGCTCCACCTGGGTATGGATAAAGGGCTGACTGAGACCTTATGGATAAGGATTAAAGGGAACTAAGGGACAGGTGATGTTACAGTGGGAGTCTGCTATAGGCCATCCAACCAGGAAGACTGAGAGTATGAGGTCCTCTATAGACATATAGGAGCAGCCTCACGTTCACTAGCTACGTTCTCCATGGGGGACTTCAACCACCCCTATATCTGATGGAGGGACAACACAGCATGGCATAGACAACCCAGGAAGTTTCTGGAATGTGCTAATGATAACTTCCTTCTCCAAGTGATAGAGGAGCCAACGAGGAGAGGTGTGATGCTGGACCTAGTTCTCACTAACAAGGAGGGTTTGGTGGGGAACGTGAATGTTGAGAGCAGCCTTGGATGCAGTGAACACGAGATGGTGCAGTTCAAGACCCTTAGGGCAGCAAGGTGGGCACACAGCAAGCTCACTATCTTGGACTTCAGGAGAGCAGACTTTCGCCACTTCAGGGACCTGCTTGGTAGAGTACCATGGGATAAAGCCCTGTAGGGAAGAGAGGCCCAAGAAAGATGGTTAAAATGCAAGACTCTCCTCCTCCAAGCTCAGGAGCTATGTATCCTAAAAAAGAGGAAATCAGGCAAAAAGCCAGGAGGCCTGCATGGATGGACAATAAGCTCCTGGACAAGCTCAAACAGAAGAAGGACGCCTACAGAGTGTGGAAGGAAGGAAAGGTAGCCTAGGAGGAATACAGAAAAATTGGCCAAGCAGCCAGGGACCAGGTTAGGCAAGCTAAAGCCATGATAGAATTAAATGTGTTCATGGACATAAAGGGCAACAACAAAAGCTTCTACAAGTACGTCAGTGATAAAAGGAAGATTAATGAAAATGTGGGCCTTCTCTGGAAGGAAACAGGAGACCTGATTACCCAGGATATTGAGAAGGCTGAGGAACTCAAAGAGTTTTTTGCACCGTCTTCACCAGCAAGTGCTCTAGCCACACCGCCCAAGTTGCAGAAGGCAAAGGGAGGGGCTGGGAGAATGAGGTACCACCCACTGTAGGAGAAGACCAGGTTTGAGTCCAGCTGAGGAAACTGAAAGTGCACAAGTTTATGGAAACTGATGACATTCATCCTCAGGTCCTAAAGGGACCAGCAGATGAAGTTGCTAAGCCACTTTCCATTATATTTGGAAAGTTACGGCAGTCTGGTGAAGTTCCACTGACTGGAAAATGGGAAAAGTAACCCCCTTTATCAAAAAGGAGAAAAAGGAACACCCAGGGAACTACAAGCTGGTGAATCTCACCTCTGTGACTGACAAGATCACAGAGCAGATCCTCCTGGAAAATCTGCTAAGGAACATGGAAAATAAGGAGGTGATTGGTGACAGCCAACATGCCATTAAAGGCAAATTGTGCCTGAATATTTGGTAACTTTCTAAGATGGGGCTAAAGCATTGTTGGATAAGGGGAGAGCAACAGATGTCAGCTACCTGGATTTGTGCAAAGCATTTGACGGTGTCCCAAATGACATCCTGGTTTTTGAAACAAAGAGACATAGATTTGATGGGTGGGCCTCTTGGTGGATAAGGAATTGGCTTGATGATGACACTCGGAGCGTTGTGGTCAACGGTTCAATGTCCAAGTGGAAGCCAGTGATGAGTGGCATTCCTCAGGGACTGGTACTGTGTGTAATGCTGCTCAACTTCTTTGTTGGTGACAACAACAGTGGGATTGAGTGCACGCTCAGCAAGTTTGCCTGTGACACCAAGCTGTGTGGTGCGGTCAACATGCTGGAGGCAAGGGATGCCATCCAGAGGGACCTAAACAGGCTTGAGAGGTGACCCCATGCAAACCTCATGAAGTTCAACCAGGCCAAGTGCAAGGTCCTGCACCTGGATGGTCACAATCCCAAGCACAAATACAGGTAGGGTGGAGAATGGATTGAGACCAGCTCTGAGGAGAAGGACTTGGGGGTGTTGGTGGATGAGAAGCTCAACATGACGTGGCATTGAGTGCTTGCACCCAGAAAGCTAACTGTACCCTGAGCTGCATGAAAATTAGCGTGGCCAGCAGGTCAAAGGAAGTGGTTCTGCCCCTCTACTCTCCTCTTGTGAGACCCCACCTGGAGTACCACATCCAGCCCTGGAGTCCTCAGTACAAAAAGAACATGGACCTGTTAGAATGGGTCCAGAAAGTGTCCAGGTCCACAAAGATGATGAGAGGGCCAAAGCACCTCTCCTATGAAGACAGGCTGAGACAGCTGGAGTTGTACAGTCTGAAGAAGACTCTGGGGAGACCTTCTAGCAGTTCTTCCAGTATCTAAATGGGACCAGCAGGAAAGATAAGGAGGGACTCTTTATAAGGATAGGATGAGGGTTAATGGTTTTAAACAAAAAAAGGGTAGATTTAGATTATATATTAGGAAGAAATTTTTCACTCTGAGGGTGATGACACACTGGAACGGGTTGCCTAGAGAAATTGTGGATGCCTCTTCCCTGGAAGTGCTCAAAGACAGGTTGAATGGAGCTTTGAGTAGCCTAGTCTAGTGTCCCTGCCCATGGCACAGGGGTTGAAACTAGATGATCTTTAAGGTCCATTCCAACCTAAGGCATTCTATGATGAGGCAAGATTTCACCTTCTGTACTTAAATATCTAGTCTGTGCTAGTTGCCTAGGCACTCTGTAGACGATAGGAAAGCTAAGGTACGTGACATCCTGGAAATAACTCATCTCATGCTAAAACTCATGTTTTACTCAGGTAGGATGCATTGTGTTCTTTTAAATTCCTGTCTCTGCCTAATGAGTTCAGACAAGGTTTAGAGGATTAGCAAAGCAGAATTTGCTTAATCATGGACTTGAAAGTATGTGTTAATTACTTCTTCTTATGCATGTTAAATATATTTATAGACATTTTATTGTAATATGTTATTGATCCATGTCATATTAACATGAACAAATCAAATTGATCTAGATTATGATTGTCACTTTGACGCAGTGTCAAAAGCTTGAGATTTACAGTCCCCACATTAGCTCTGGTTTTAGTTGTCTGCAGACCAAACAATATTAAAAATAGAAACTCTTAAAGGAAAAGGTGGACAGATGATATCTTCAAAGGGCAGCAGTAAGGCTAAACAATGCTAAAAGACAAAGGTGTTGGGTTCTGCCATCTTTATTCATACTGAGTATCACAGTAAAATGTGTAGTAGACCCTTCAAAAATGACAAACAAGTTACCGCTTAGCATAAGAGAAGAACACTGGCTCTTACCCAATATGCATTCTGAGTAGTGACGATAATCTTATTTCATTCTATACTTGGCACTTATACGTAGCCTGATTTTCAGACAGACTGCACATTGCAGTAATGTTGATGATTTCAGTGGGAGCAGTGGCAAGAGCAGCACATTTGAAAACTTGGCTGTTTGTTTAGATACATAAGTATGAATTTAAGGTGTAGAAATTTGAAAGTCTTTGCCCTTCTCCACAACTAAGAAACAAAGTTCACAAGAAAATCTGTTAAAACAAAGATAAACATAATTTCTAAATGATCACCATCTGATCATCTAAAATATGGTGGTAATATATGGTCATGGCTTTTTTTGAAAAGTAGTTTAAAAATACTAATGTTTTCATTATTTGATGGTCTAGCTTTTAGTGTGCAGTTTTGGAAGTTTGGTGATGATCAGTTTCTTGAAAAGTCATCTAATCCATCAAAGGCTTTGATCCTGTGAACACAGGAAGTCTTGATGATATTTATAGTGCCTCAACTCTGTGAAATGTGACACATCAAAACTACTGCATAGCCTAGTGTACTAAAACAGAGAAACCCAAATTGTTCCTAGTGTGAATACTTTCAGTGGTAATATGAGCTGTATAGGAATTAAGAGTTTGAGATCTTCTTTTCAGTTCTGGCTAACTTAAATGTGACAGAATGTAATCCAAAATGTTTAGTACAATGGAACATTTAGAACAGGCTAGTAATACTTCATTTTGGATTTGAAGTTGTTATATGGAATCCATGATATTTGCTCTAATTTCTCCTTTTGTAAACCCAAACCACAACTTATAACTCTGTTTGAATTCTGTATTTTTTATGTAGACTTCTGTGCTTTAAAAGGCTGGTTCAGATGAGTGTCATGAGTGATCACAGATGATGCAAAAGCAGAACACAGAATTTAGAACATCGCTTTGTACAATCAGCACAGTACAGAGTGCTGCACTGTGAAATTCATCCTCCTCTCTATGACAAATGGCAGTTCATTTGTTTCTATACGTAAAAGTGATTCACCAACGATTTTAAAGAGGGCTAAATGAGTACTTCCTCCTACACTTAATTTAAAGAAGTTTATTTTATTTCAAACAGGTTTAACTATTGCTGTGATTTATAAAGTTATATTCTGTTTGACCAGCATACAACATATATGCAGTTTGTTCACCTGCGCTCATTAACCATTTAATTTTCTAATGATAAGAAAAATACATTAGTGTGGAATGCATGCTTATGCATTCATACCTGTATTGAAGGTCTGGATAAACCAAAAAATGGTTCTTTTTTTCTCTATATACTTCTCGTTTAACAGATTAGTTCCATTTAATTTAGATAGCATGACAAAGAATATAACTTCATATTGCTCTAGTAGTCATAGAATAAAAATTTGACTGCCTTTAACATCAGTTCTAACATGCACACCCAATCCTGCATTTTAGAGAGATCATTCCCCTGGGAATCACTAGGAGCATTTAGTTAAGAATATATTATTGGGTGGCAGAGAAACTGAGATTGGCAAATGCATTAAGGTTTTAATGGGACTAGAAGAGTGTAAACTAAGTTCATTTTTCCATGACTTTGTTTCAGTAAACTCACTTGCTATGCAGGTATATCATTACACTCCTGCCCTAGCACTGAGGAATGTAAACAATTTATTTGTTTGCAATATATTACAACATTTATAACAATGCTGGTTTTTTTCCCCCTTTCCCCCCCCCTTTTTTTTTTTTTTTTTAAGTAAAGGGAAAATTAGATATCAGGGACACCCTTCATATTTCTCAATACATCTGTCAGACCACACATCTTAAAATGTTCTACACAGTAGCATTGAGTAAAATTATGAATAGTGAGGTTACCTTTTACTTTGAAAAGCAATTTCAACATTACCAATTTTTTTCCCAATTAATACCTTTGTTTCTGTGTCCTGAATGATTTTCTACTCTGATTTATTTGGTTCGTGGATTTACAGTCGCTTTATGATTTAACTATGCCAACCCTTTTGCTATTGACATTTTATCCTTAAACTTTCAAAATGATAGGCATTATAAACAACTTTTTGAGAAATCCCTTTTCTAAGACCTATGGACAGATGGTAAAGACCCATTTTCTTCCACTGTTATTTCTTAATAGGTTTAAACCTCAGTCAGTAAGAAAAAATGTATGTCTTTTTAACTAATACCATGTCATCTCTTTAATCATGCTGATTCTGAATAATTCAGCCACTGTGGAAGTTGCAGGGTGAGGATCTATAGATCTATCTCTCACTGGGGGGAGTTTATTATTACTGAGTCTGACAGCAGAAAGCCCTGGCAGGTTAATTGCTGCAGCAAGACTAGCTGGGAGTTTGCTGTTGATACATAGTGACTAAAGGAGTGAAGGAGATTGACTATGCCTGTTACAGCACAAATATCTTCATGCGCCTCAGGTTCCTCAGAAAGATATGAGAAATAAATGTTCGCTGTTCATTTTCTGTCTGCACAATACAAATAGCCTCAGGCGGAACATGGTAACCACAGCATACAGAATATATATAAAAAAGAGGAAATTTGCAAATTAACGTTATTACAAACATTCCTGCCTGAAAGTCCTGAAAATCAATTTCAATATAGTTTGCATTTTAATGAGCTGCCAAAGAGATAAATCAGTTCTGTTTGAGGAACACTTGGCTGGCAATGATGTTTTCTGATCATATCATGTCTTAAATAATATTAGATTAAGTAAAACTAGTGTTAATTGAAGGTGTGGGAAATGTTACTGCTAGTTAATGAAGTAAACTCTTGCTGGTTATGTAGAGTCATTAATTGAACTAGACAGCAATTTCCCAGGAAGAGCTGCCCCCTTCTTCCTTTCGAAAACAGAACAGTACTAAAAATTACTGAGGAGGAATGTCACCCTTCTAAAAACAGGTGTTTTTTTTTTCAAGATTTGTTAAGACATTTTCAAATAATTTATCTTTATGTATTATAATGATATGGAAGTACTGTTATGACTGAAAATACAAAAACACTCAGCAAGCTTTTTCTGGAAAAGAACAAATCTTAATTTTTCCCGTTTGAAGGTATGTTGTTAATGCTTTTTAACTTTATGAATCAAGAGAATAAATAATCAGTAACTGTTTCTTTCTTCAAAAAAAAAATCCCTTTTCAGAGGAAGTGTATTTTCCACAGTGCTTTTAGAGGGTGTCTTTGCAGTGTGCTCTCCCTGGAGTTCAGAAAACTGACCTCTCTCTACTTGTTTATAGTTCTCCTTAACTGCACTTCACTGCCCTGCAGATCAGCTCTGCTCTTTATTGTGGTAAAGAAAACTACCAAGGAAATTCGTATTCTGAAGGTATTTAAAAAAAAAATATCAGCTCTCAAATGCCAAATCACTATGCAAAACACAAATCATGACTCAGTTTTTCTCCCATTTACAGCACTTGCGCACCAGTATGACTCTATTCAATTCCATGGATTTTTTCATCTTTAATGTTGGTTGAAAGAAGAGAGTCAAATCTAACCTAAAGAACAAGGTGCAGTTACTTGTTTCCACAGAGCAGCTCGAGACACTGTGCTATGTCTCAGAGCTCCACAGAACAAAACAGAAGCTGGTTTTGAGAGGACATTTGGGGAGTATACGGTCACATACAAAATCTTAGCTCTTAAGACTTTTGCGATTCACATACCATCTATTTTAAAAAATCTTTGCTTTTAAATACAGTGAATTCATTGTTAATCAGTCTCATATGTTTTAGTTGCTGCAATCTCACAATTTAATTCACTGCAAACATGTAAATTAGCCAAAAGTGTTGTCGTAATTAGAAACTAGAAATGTGAAAGGAAGGTCTAGTTGCAAGCAGTATGGAGTCTGTCTTGGAAAAAATATCGCAGCTTGTATTACTAGTGGGGAAGTAATTTAGGAAGAAGCTTGCCTAAACTGTATACTGCCTTTGTCTACATCTGTAAGCTGTATACTGCCTTTGTCTACATCTACCCAGACCAACAGTTTCAAATTATCTCCTTGCTTTTCTGAGTGGAACTTAATGTATTTTAAGTGTTTAATTTACACATATCTTCATTCTCATTTTTGCTCTTGGTCTCACTGCTCTCTCCTCCAGGACTTTGAGATTCCTTCTAGTCTCTTCTTCAGGACTTCTCTCATTTCTTATTTTGTATTGTGATTTTGGGGAGGAGAGGAAGGGTAGTCAATCTTTCACCTGAGCTGGAATGAGGTAATTTCTTTGTTTTGAGCTACTGATGATGTCAGACTTTTAAAAGACTATGAAGGTAACACTGGTGACTGTTAAAGATACACATTGTAAAACAGTACCACAGGCTTTTAATGCCACTGTCTTTCAGTTTATTATGCTCATTTTGCTGCTGATGCAAACAGCCAGTGTGAAAAATGTTGTTCTTGTTCATCTCTGTGCTTTGCAACTTTATCACTGTCAGAACAGAAACAGGTTAGATGTTACCTTCCTCACAATCAAGAGATGGCTCAAAACATTCT
The DNA here is from genome assembly GCF_964106895.1 of Numenius arquata. Taxonomy (NCBI): domain Eukaryota; kingdom Metazoa; phylum Chordata; class Aves; order Charadriiformes; family Scolopacidae; genus Numenius; species Numenius arquata. The sequence goes on from NC_133616.1 coordinate 42,629,558, forward strand.
TCTTTAAAGGTCTTCCTTGAACTTTTACTGCCAGAACCCTAACAACAATTTTTACATTATCAAAATACTCACTTATTACGTTAGCATGCTGAATACAGTTCTGACATTCACAAAAGCACTACATGTCAGCTCTCTGCACATTGTGAATAATCTAAACATATGTATGAAGGAGCATAATGTGTAAGTATGGCTTTTGCCAACGGGAGAATCATTTGCAAAATCAGTCCTTTTAAAATTTTTACAGTTAACGTTAATTGTAATAATGCTATTAACAATAAAAAAAAAAAAGAATAAAAACCTTCCACAATGGTTATACTGTATTACACCACAAAACTTGATATAATTTTGACATATTAAAACATGATGACCTAAGTCACCTTATTTTTCCACTGAACTTTGACATATTTCAGTCTGGTATGATTTTTCATTTGTGGTCAACAGGTTTCCCTGTATGTCAGAATAGAAAAATACAGGAAAAATTTTAAGTGATAAACAGTCGCAGAAAGATTCAAAGATGTACCTGACAGCTGAAGTTCTTTTTATCTCATAATATAACTGACTTAAGGTTTATGGGACCCGCAAACTGTCTTTCTTCATTCTGTCCTTGTCCTTTATTTCTAGGGCACTCTGGAGGGCATAGGGATGTTACTGATCTTTGTATAACAATTTCATATCTCATTCTAAATGCCCTGGACCACCATAAGGGAATATACCTCTGTGTTCTCTCATGAGTAAGAAACACCTGGTTTCCTAAGTGCTCTAAGCCTCGATTCTCTTCTCCCAGTCTTCTATGTTAAAACTACGTTTATTGGCCCTGTGTTAAATTTTGTGCCCTAAAATTCCATTTCTTTAACAGACATGACACTTGTACTTGACAATTCTGTGGGAATTAAAAATTTAAGTAACACATAAAAATATTTAAAATAATTAGAATTTTTAAGCCATATCAAAGTAATGATATCACATATTTCTCATTAAAAAACCTCACCTTTTTAAAACATTATGACTTGTAAAATACAATGGTAACTCAAAAATCAAATTTTAGTTATTTTGTCAGTTCAGCAAATAATGTAAATTATTTCAGAATAATGTAAATTTATAGGAATTAGACTGTTCATGGAGAGTCAGATGTGATAAATATAACTCAATCCATATCATTGCAAAGTTGTGTAAATCCTAGGGAAAAAATACTAATAATCAAAAAGTGCTTAGCTTTTAGCAAATCAGCTGCTATTTTTGTTCCTTCTTTAAAGCAGAGGCTAAAATACAAACAGCAAAACCACAATATTCTGCAGTTCTAATCTGTACATAACTTCATAAACACAGTTTATTTGCTTATAATGGGTAAAAAAAAATCCAGATTTCACTCAATTAAATGAGATTAAATTTGTTTTTGTGTACATAAAATAAAATGGGGGTAGGTGAGATTATCTATCTAAAATTCTTGAGATGTGGCTTCTTTACTTTAAAATAGGGACCTCAATCACTTCTAGCATGATTCTATAGAAAAAAATAAAGGAGTAAAGTGCACAATGAGTACTGTGTAAAGAACTAATGTACTTTAGTACATAATTTCTAGTACTAATTTCTAATGAACATATACAGAAAAAATTCTCCATGCTAAAGAGCAAACTGCTTCATTGCAAGAATTTCCTAATGAAAGCAGAGATTGTATTTAACAACAAAAGAAAGATTAGAAAGCATAGTCTTACTATGGCATGTTAGGCTCACAGTAATAAGATTACAGAATTGAGCCCTTAGGAAATGACTCAGAAAATTAATTAAAATTGCTAATAAATCATGCTGGCTTGATGTCCTAATGGCAGTATGCTGTGCACTGACACATCGGAGACATTAGTATGATTTCTCTGCTCCAGTCTTACTCCTCGAGGCAGGAAGAGCTAGCAGTATTGTGGAAACAGAATATTTAGTCCAAGCAATTGTAGGGACAAGAGAATCGAGTCTTAGGGGATTTAGCAGTGATCCTTGCAATTGATTTAAGAGTCACATTGACTTCTTTCAAGCTAGAACCTTCTGTAGCATGAAGCCTTAAAGGGGATGTTGTATAAAATGAGCTAAGAAGAGCTTTGGGGCTTGATGAAAAAACTGGGGTTTGTAAGGAGTGGGGGCATTTGTTTACACTTAGTAGAATGGTGATATAAAAAAGGATAAAGAAATCATCTACCTTTCAGCTTAGAAGAAAAAAATGTAGTTAAGTATATGTTTTTATAAGCATACATTTTTATAAGCATACCAAGAAGAAAGGTTAAATTAGCTAATGCAAATGGTGTTTAAACTTCTCACAGCAACCCTGTTGGCTTAAGAATAGTTCACTCTGTGGAAAGCGGGGGGATTGCTCTTACATGAAGTAATTTTAAAATCTTTTCACCTTAAAAGAGGGTGTAAGCTGTCTCTATTCTCCTGCATACCTAGAAACACCTGTCAAGTACATGCAGGTCACCTACCAGGAGGCTGTCGGAACCAGTGCATAGAGAACCTGCCTGAAAGACTGTGCAGTAGGGAACATACCTACATATCTATTTTAGGACAGCTCTATCTGTTCAGATTTAAAATTTATTTTTAATGTACTTAGATACTAGCATGGGCATGTTAACAACTCCTAATAGCCTATTTTAGCCAGTCCAGAACACTCACCTTTGAACTCAGGAAACAACTTAGCCAATCGCCTAGCAATCACATTGATGGATATGTAGCTAATCACCACAATCCCGATGAAGTCAGTTTTCATGTAAGAGATGGAGAACTAAGCTCAGGAAATAACTGACAAGATAATTAATATGCTCTACCACTGTTCATTTAGGAATAATCAACATCTTTTCTGTTGTAACAGTACATATTCAATCTTTGACAGTAAAACACCTGAGACCTTTCTGTGGTTTTTCACCTGCCTGTAAAGGTTCATCTTGAAATTTATAGCCCTGAGCCTTTCCAGCAGGGTCAATTTCTGTGCATGACTAGAATAAATTCCATAATACCTTGCACTGTTAACAGAACTATTTTCAGCAAGGAGTCCTTAAAAATACTAGAAATATTACTTTGCATTCACCAGAGAGTTTAGCACTAACCTGTATTCATTTCACTGTTTTTGAGTATGTAATGGTAAATTTGAGAACAGATCTGTACAGTATTAACCACAACTGTGTGTTCAGAACACAAAAACTTATTATGGAGGAACACAAAGTCTCTTGAATAATAATTTAAAAAATTAATATTTTTGCCCTTACTAATACACTTGTCATTTACACAACTCAGATTATGGAAAATATTTTGTGACAAGATAGATAAACAAACAAAAGGTGCTAGAACTTCATGTGAGAATACAGAACTATAACATCACTGTGGGGTAATGGTAGGTTGTGTGGCTGTTGCTCTGTAATGGGTGGACACAAGCTCTTCAGGCAAGACAGGAAGGGAATAGTAGGAGAAAGGCCTTTCTTCATGTCACTAGGCAGCTTGACTGTATATGAGGCTGCCCCATGGAATGAGCAACAGGCTGGCCAAGACTATGTGGGTCAGGGAGAACAAGGAGGGTTAATTTGTGGCAAGAGTTTGTTAAAAACCACCCTATCAAATGAGAAAGTGGACAAAGTTCCCTTCTAAGATACTCAAGGAAGTCTCTGTACCATCATCCCCTAGTTTACAGGAGACGATAACCTCCCTGACATCTCCTGCAAGGGCAACTTACTGGGACACTAGCAACACAGGTGGTGGGGGTGTTCGAAAGCGCAGGGAGCACTTACTTATCACAAGCTGGATGAGCAGGTAGGTGGCAGTGGCTCTCCTGGGTCTGCTGCTTACAACCAAGGAAAAAACAGTTGGGGATGAGATAATCAATGGCAGTCTTGACTGTACCAACCATGACACTCAGGAAAATGTAGAGATTACTCAGGAGACTGGCTTGGCTAAAGTGTAACGCATGACTGAGCTCAAATGCCAAATAAATTTGCAAAGGAGTTGGAAATGAGAACAGGCTACAAAGGAAAATTGTAGAACTGTTTTCCATGTATACAAGAACGCTACTAGGAAACCCAAGACTCCCTTTGAGTTGCGACTTGCAAGGAATATCAAGGGCAACAAGAAGAGCTCCTATGACTACACAAGCAGTACAAGAATAAACGATGAGAATGTGGACCCAGTGCTCAATAGGCTGCTGATGTCAGTGAAAATGGTTGCAGATAAGGTACAGATACTCAATATCTTTTTTGTCTTTATCTTCACAAGCAAGGTCTTGCAGGTCTTTGTGCCTAAAGGCAAAGTTCTAGAGGAGCTGCCAGCATTGACTGAGAAGCAAGTCAGGGATCTAGTCCATGGAACCAGGTTTGCATCTGAAGATGCTGAAAGAGTTGTCTGATGTCCTTTCAAAGCTCCTCTCTATCATCTTTGAAATGTCACAGAGATTGGGGAATGTGTCTGACATTACAGAAAGACAAATATTGCACTCATCTTTAAAACATGACAAAAGAATGATCCAAAGAAGTCCAGGCTAGTCAACCTTGCTTCAGTCTCTGGGAAAATCATGGAGTGAGCTGTTTTGGAACACATTTCTGGGTATATGAAGGAGAAAAGTTCATCTGGGAAAAGTTATCCTGCAGGTACCACAGGTAAATCACGCCTAAACAATTTCATTTCTTTTTGTAATGAAATGACTTGATTTGTGGATGATGGGAAAACAGTAAAAGCCACCTACTTTGACTCTAACAAGACTTTCAGCAGAGTCTCCCACAACATCCTTAATTGCAAGTTGAGATGTTATGGTCTACATGGATCACCAACTTCATGAGGGGAAAACTGACTTGATCTTTGGGATCAAAGGCTGGTGGTTAATGATTTGATCTCTACCCGGAGTCAGGATTCTGTCCTGGAACTAGCAGAGTGCACTGTCACCAGTTTTGAACATCAGCCTTGGGGAAGTGAACACACTTGAAGGCAGGGCTGCCATTCAGAGGGACCTAGGTAGGCTGCAGGAATGGGCCAGCCAGAACGTGATTAAATTCAGTAATGATACAGACTGGGCCCCGGGAAAGCAGAGTGTCTGTCAGTGACAACAGACTGGAGACCCAGCTTCAGGTACTGTGTCCAGCTTTGAAGTCCTCATCATAAGAACGTGGATGTGTTGGAGTGGGTCCAGAGAAGGGCCACAAAGCGGATCAGAGGGGTCAAGCACCTCTCCTGTGAAGACAGTTTGAGAGAATTGGGCTTATTCAGCCTGAAAAAGATAAGGCTCTGGGGAGACCTTATACTGGCCTTCCAGTATCTGAGAGGCACCTACAAGGAAGCTGGAAAGTGACTTTTTACAATTAGAGTTAATGGCTTCAAACTGGAAGAGTGTAGATTTAGAATAGATATCAGGAAGACTTTTTTTTTTCACTCTGAGGGTGGTGAGACACTGGAACAGGCTGCCAAGAAAAGTTGTGGAGGCCCCATTCCTGGATGTGTTCAAGACCAGGCTGAATGGGGTTTTGAGTAACGTGGTCTAGTGGGAGGTGTCCCAGCCCATGGCATGGGGGTTGCAAGTAGATGATCTTTAAGGTACCTTCCATTCTATGATTCTATGATATGATTTTATGGCTTGGGAGCCCTGGTGAACATCAAGATGAGTAGAAGACATTTGTGCACCTGCGCAGTAACAAAGAGCCAGAAGTCCACTGGCTGTGTGAACAGAAGAACTGCCAGAGGTTAAGGTTGGTAATTATCCCCCTCTACTCAGCACTTGTTAGACTGCATCTGAATACTGCAGCCACTTTGCAGCCACCTAATACAGGAAAGATGTCAATAAACTGGAACAAGTTTGGCAGAGAGCAACTGGGGTGGTCAGTGGCTGCAGAATGTACCCTGCCAGCAGAGGTTGTGGAACTGAGGCTTTTTCACTTTAGAAGAGGATTAGACCAAAGAACAGACTCCCAGCACCTACACAGAGATGATCAAGAAGTTAGAGTCAGAACAAGAGGCAACACTGAGATGGGATTTTTCCCCATGAGACTAATTAAGCAGTGAAAAGGGTTGCCCAGAGGGCTGTGACATTTCTGTACTTTTAGAGTTTTCAGGACCCAACCAGGCAAAGCACTGAGCAACCCTTTCTGAACTCAAAACAAACCCTGCTTTGAGCAGGCTTTTGGACTATATGTCTCATGAGGTCCTTTCCAGCTTGAAGATTCCAAGAATACTGCACTTTACTATATAAAAGAACATTACAAGTTGTACTTTGTTCAGAATTATAAACAAAAGAAGATGAAGCCTTTCATAAATTGTTGATAGATCTTAAAACATCTTTAGAAGTGTTTTTTTTTCTATTGCTGTTTTTTAGAACAGTTTTACTTTAACGTCAGAAGCAGCATAGCTTCTTTAATGAGAATCAAAATCAGCAAACTGGTGTGGCACTATCATGCGAAATGGCATTCACATGAATGTGTTATTATATGACATAATCCAACATTAATATATATTGACTTAGTGACATGATATAGTACAACGTTAGGATATTAATTCTTCATTTGACAGTCTGTCATTCCTATCCTTGTTTCTAAATAAAAATACAAGGAAGCAAAGTTTTTTTTGATAATTTGATACTTCACTTTCTTTAGCCACATTCAGTGCTGTATTACAAAAATAAAAACAAGAAAAAATTGCAGTGACATCATGGTCCTGCAACCACACACAGATCCTTAGTTCTTCCTGCTTATACTTCATGCGACATGTGTTTGTGTGCAGGTATTTCAGGAAGATAATCAAGCATGCAGGTTTCCCTGGAGGGTTGCAAGAGGATCCACCATAGCCATACACACCCTTGAGGTGGCTGGCCTTCTGATTCTTGTCTTGGGAGTCAAATAAGGAACATTTGTTGCTGCTCTGGATGGCCTGACTTATTCCCCAGTTCAATGAGATGGCTTGAGCATTGCCATTTTGGACCCCACACCCTGAATCCTTCAGTTTAAAGCCCACCTCACCAAGTTGGCCAGCCTGCTGCCAAAGATTCTCTTACCTCTCCTAGACAGGTGGATTCCATTGCTCTCTAGTAGGTTATATTCATCAAAGAATGTCCCATTGTCATAAAAGCCCATTTTACCCTATTGCCTATATCCAAGTATGTCCCTGCCTGCTGCACAGATGATCTGCATACTTCTGACTGATACCATTCATTTCAGCTGCTACTGTACCTATATTACAAAGGTATAACTACAGCAGAAATTTCAATTACAGACACAAGGGAAATTTTTTCAACATGAGGGTGGTCAAACATAAGACCAAGTTGATGACAGAAGTTGGAAACTCAGACCTTGGAAATATTTGTACTTGGCTGGACGCAGTCCTGAGAAATTGGGTCTAAGTCAGCTCCACTTTGAGCGAAGTTTAGACGGGACGCTTTCCACAGATCCCTTCCAACTTAAACTATTCTATGATCATGTGACAGTGAAATCTTTTCTGAACATGTTTTTTCTTTGTGGCATTGGTGAAGAGATGGAAGTTAAGCTGCAGTGAAAACAATGTGGATAACTACAATCAACATTCTAGTTACCAGAAACCAGGAGTAATACATTTAACAGCCCATTGTGTCTGAATGTGTTTTCTGAGTTACTGTCTTAAGATCATTGTATACAGTATTACATCCCAGGTGAGGGTCATAAATAATTATGTAGTGGGTGTCTGTTTTTGAACAGAAATTGCATCTTTGTCAAAACTGATGTCTAGGATTGAGTGACAAAATGTTCATTTTGGTCAATCAAACTGTTTGGTAATGGTAATGGTAATGGTAATGGTAATGACAAAGAAACTGAGGTCGCAGCCCCAAAGCAAGCTCTTGATGTCAATAGCTACTTAATAGCATCTGGGTGGATGAGGAAGAAAATGAAAGGAAATCACGCTGAAGAAGGAAAAGTGAGAACATTGACAAGAGGCATCAAAAGTGGCACAGAGATGTGTCGTTGCCAAAAGGAGGATATTGTGCCTCTCTTCTTCACAAGAAGGCCATCACTGCCTGGGTGAAGAAAAAGAATTTGCCTTGGGACTGCCTTTGGTGCCACAGTCATTTCACATGAGAGGGTGTAGAATGTATCTGAAGGTTCTGCTTCTATTCCCAAACCGCCCTTGCAGAACTTCCCTTGTACGAGTAGGACAGAAGGTTTCCTCTTCCAAATGCTATGACTTGAAGGATTACAAGCAGGCTGCTATTGCTACTTCCATCTACTACAGTGTTGAGCTTCTCCATGGATGATTCCATTCTCCATTAATGTATAATATTTTTCTTCTTCGTGTGAAAAGAATAGTAATGAAAGAAATTCTGTTGGGAGGTTCTCAATGACCACTGTGTAAAATGGCCTGGAAACATTACAGAAGAAATTGGAACATAGGGGAGGGGAATAAGGGAAAAAAAAATTTCACCTCTTTCCTATAACTTTCACAAAATTGCCACAGAGTAAGACTTACGCTACCTGTTGTATGCCCCAGAAAACTTTTTGGGAGACAGGTCAAAGATAAGTTATACAGAAACTGAAATGTAAGGAAGAGTGTACTATCCATATCAAAGTGTATGATAAAAGGCACATTAGTAGAGAGAAAGACCTTGGACTTTTTAAAAGCAAGAATATGATAATTGTGCAAAATTACTAATGTTCATGTAGGAATACACTTACCTGGTTTTCAACAGTCTCACTAATTAACTCTGTCAATGTTTAAAAGTAGCTGTTATCCCAGTTCTAAAACTGGAAAACAATAGGAATGGAAAAAGTCTACAATGTTTTATTTCACACTGAACTAACAGAAGACTTAGGAATGCAGTAGCAATGAAACCATTTACATCACGGATGCAATGGTCCAAAACACATTGAGTGTTATGAGATCACAGAAGAGCAATCATGATGACTTTTGAAGTCTGATGTTCTAAATCCTAAGTATAACCAGTATGGATAGCAGCTCTCCCAGCTTGTTTCCTGTTCTACTGGTAAAGACATTTTATGCTCTTCATTTCTCATAGACAATCAATTCTGAAAGAGAAACAATTTGTAAAGAAAACTTTAATTATAGTAATTTCATTTTTAACCAAGGAGAAAAAAAGAAGGATCACAATTCATTTATATAAAATATTCTTAACTTTATTTTGTGTAAAATTGCTATCTGTTCAACAGAAATAGTGATACACTTTCCAGAGTCATTGGATTAGAATAATAAATCAAGTACAATCACTGGTATCCCAGCTATCATACACTGACTTTAAGAAATATTAATTTCATCCACATGACCATGTTGTTCACCAAGACTGTTATTTTACTAATCCTTATGATCTGAACAATGCCCTGTTTGTGTTCCAGCACACAGCGGGAGGGAGAATGGATTTGTTAAACTGGGTGGATTTAGCCTTCTTTTATCTGTTCATTCAATTTCATGTTCATTTACTTATTGTACACATATGGTGGTAGAAGCTGCTGAAGCAATAACTGTTGTTCTGCAAACAAGGCAACACATAGAAACAGATGCAAGATTTCCAATACTACTTTTGGAGGTTTTGTGATTAAAGACAAATTTTTTCTTCTATGTCTGAGGGTTTACACCATGGATTTTCTTAACTGTTTCACCAGAAATTCACAAATTTGGACCCATAAAAGGACAAAACTTGGGAGAATCAACACAAATTTTTACAGACAAAAGATATGGCAGTAAAATCAAATCTTCTGTAGCTTTAAAATGGTGCAATTACTTTCCCAGACTATGTAAGTGGGAAATATCCTTTTCCCATCAGAACTGTACACATTATATTTCTTATTACTCTTGGAATTATTACATTTCAGCGCTATTTCAGATGGTATGTTACCTTTTTTCTAATAGAATAAGGAGAAAAAAAAAGAATCCTAAGCGAAATAAAGCTCTCTGTCAGAGATATGCTGTAGGAAAAAAAAATGCCAAGCATTCAGCTCACATGCTTCTTAAAGGTGGCTGGCTTCTGCTTTCAGTCTCTGTACCATATTGTAGCTAAACATCATGAATAATTAAGAAAATAAGTGATATAATAAGCCTGAAGATGAAAAAGCATATTGCGTTAGAATAAACAGATTATTTTAAGATTTTATAATCGGCATGTATTCAGTTCTTCAGTAAAATTCTGCAGTTCAGGGAAGTAAGAAATCTCTTTCTCCAAAGAGCTTTTTTTCTTCTTATTTAGATATTTGACATACACTGATGGGTTCACTGAAACTGCCTCTTTTACACATTAAGCATTTTGAAAGGCTTCCTTTTTTTTTTTTTTTTTTGTCCTAGAGGCTATTTGTTTCATGACAGCATTGTCTACATTCCTCACAAAAATGCAGGCATTTGTCCTTGTGCTAAACGCTGACATCCTCTGATAAGAAGAAAGCTAAAAGGGGGAAGAATTGAAGGTCAACATGTTTATTTTGCTCTCAAGTGAACATAGTAGATAAATACTTTTCAGTGACTTCCTACTCACTACAATAAGAAGTTTATAGATGAGTTGGGATGAACATCTACATTGCCATTACTCTGAAAAGAAAAGCAAACCTCAGTTGCAAAAGCTCCTCTCTGAACACAGAGCAGGAAGTAAATGCTATGTATTATTGTGTTCACTTCATCTTCTCATTCTATTCTTGTTCAGGTTAGTTTAAAATTCCAGTTCATTACAGAAGATCAAAACAGCTGTCAATGAAATTCCAAAGGTACAAATCAGCCCAAAGAGAGCACCTCAGAACACTGATATATAATTCTACATCATATTTGGTAGAATGTTCAGATGAGCTGATGACTTGACTCCCTCACTACTTCAGCTCTAGAAATTCCGTATAAAATTGCCATTGTTTTTTAATTGTTTGATTAAGAAACATGCAGAAATTGTTAGCCTCTTGATCCTCTCTTACGTCTTTTCCAGTCTCATGAGTTTTAAGATTCTGGAACTTTGATCTCAGGAATCCCAAACAAGTACAGTAAGAACACAAAAGTAGAAGCAGCATTTTTTGATTTGCAGAGTGTCGTGGATAGAGACAGACACGGTAACTTTCCTTATTAGGTATTTTAAAAAACCCAAATTTCCTGTACAAGTGAAAGTGTGAATAAGGAGAGCAAGAGAGGATGAGGCAGTGATAAAAGAAGACAGATAAAAAGATATATCTAGTCCAGTTTTAAGTAAGTGACCATGATTTTGTTTAAGCTGTACTGTGCAGGACAAAGTCTGTAAAGGTAATAGTAGAGAGTAACAAAGTTCAGACAACTTCACAGAGAAATAAAATGTTAGATACACTAGTAAATAGCTTTTCAGGTCTCACTTTATCACAGTGTTACTGCCTTTTTTCCTGCCATTCCCTTCATCTGCTGGTAAGATTTAGCAAACCAGGCTACTTCTATTACAAGAAACAGAGTATAAATCACAGAATGACAAAAAGATATGGGGTTGAAAGGGACCTCTGGAGATCATCTAGTCCAACCACCCTGCCAAAGCAGGTCCTCCTAGAGCAGGTTGCACCGGAACGTGTCCAGGCGGGTTTTGAATGTCTCCAGAGACAGAGACTCCACCACCTCGCTGGGCAGCCTCTTTCAGTGTTCTGCCACCCTTAAAGTAAAGAAGTTCCTCCTCATGTTTAGGTGGAACTTCAGATGAATTGTGATAATTTGTATCAGACTTATCTTAAATGATTTGAGCATTTGTTAGACTAAATTACTCCACTGGAGGAGTTATGACTCTTACAGACAAAACTAAATGTAAATTTGGACTCGAAATAATATTGGAAGCAATGACAGCTGATGCATGTTCAGTGTTGATAACCAGATCACTTTTGTATTGAACACAGCTTACACTTTCAATACACATTACTGAAAGTTTAGACAGTATACTCTATAGTATAGAAGAATATTTTTACTTGTTTGGCAATTAATTAAGATAACTGAAAAAATTTTCTGATCACATATGCAGAAATATATTAAAATACACCGTATGTGCTTTATTATTATTAAATATCTACAGGACTGCACAGATTATTGTTATTAACTCTACTACAAACTGCTCCCAGGTAGGAAATGGCATTTCTTTTTCTTTTGTTTCCTGCGAGTATCATATGTTCTTTAATTATATAACCACACTTACATTTTCTGTAGAACTATGGCCTCTTTCTGACTGCTTAATAAGGTACAATATATAACTTAGTTTTTCCCCATTTTTCTGTTTATAAATTTACATCTTATTTACACCACCTATGTAGATCCTGCTCTGGATACTTGATTAACAATTTCTTCATGGGTACCTTTTTATTGATGAAATAAGTAATTAGAAAAGAGAAATCAAACTGACTGCAAATACTGGAGAGACTCCTGTAGCTGTCTGCTCTATGGAATTGTTTTATGTTATACAGATGAAATAAGCAGCCAATATTTAGTTTATATGGGAACAAACTGGACTGCAGTCAAAGTGTCAGGTATAAACTCTGTTTTGACTCCAAGGGCAATGGAGGAACATATGAGTATTAGTAACAAATAAACTAGTGCCTGGGAACATTCCCATAATCTGAATTACCTACGACACTAAACTTGTCCTTGGCATGCCTTTCTCTGTGATTCTTGGACATAGTTTAGATGCTTCAACATCCATCGGGCCTTGCACACAGCCACACAGACTTAGAAGCTCAGAGAACTTATTAGCACAGATTTGAACTATTCTGTGCCATCTGGCTTCACTGGGTAGGTACAGTCCTGAGCAAGTTTTAATTTATTGGTATAGACATAAACTTAATTTCTCTTGATCATCACTTTTGTAGATTTTTGAAACCCTTGCCAGGTTCTATCTTACAAATAATTCCTCCACCCTATAGAGTTCTATTTGAAGTCGGCACCATCAGAAAGAGATAGAAATATGTGAAGGTGAACAACCAGATTTTTTGTTGCTTAATATGGATGCTGATGTGAAACAGTTGCATTCTTTCTCTCCACTGTTCAGGATGACCATAAAGTAGAAGGGGTTAGTAGAAGACCTATATACTGAACAATAGTTTTGAAAGGCTGAAACCAAAGACTATGCTGGTATTAGCAATTAGGGTAGCCCATTGGGAACAGATCTGTAGAGAGCCCAATATCCATGTATAGTATGCAGGTTTTACTTCAGACTAGCTCTAGTTTGGTTTTTGACCAGAATCCCTATTATTGGCTGGAGTACCTTAAATGCTCTTGAACCCTCATGCACTTTTATGGTTTAGTTTCCTCTACAGGGAGTCCAGCTTGCAGACTGAGAGGAGTCTAGCAAAGCTCACTTGTGATCCAAGCGAAAACACTGATGTGGGAACACCTAAAGCACACCAACCTGGCAAAAAGAAGGTTTTAAAGTTGATTTTGAGAGAGCAAACATTCTTTAAAACTACATATCAAATAGTAACCATACCAGAGAACACAAAAAACCAGTATGGAGTAGTTTATGGTCAGCACTATGTTAATCGATAGAAGTGTCAAAACAAACTGACATCAAGCTGTTGGCACAGAGATGACATAATTTTCAAAACTCAGCATTGTCTGAAAGCCAACAAAACACAGGGAGTCTTTTGCTAAGAAGGACTCTGCTAACATAAGAGCTGGAAACTCTCCTTTGAGTAGTGCACTGAAAACAAGCACTATTGAATAACTCTTGGCAGTGGGTGCAGAGACATCTTTCTCTATGAAAATAGGGGCAACAGCAAGTGTTAAAGGGGATCAGAAGTTACAAGTTGCTCACAGCTGATGTTTCATGGTTTTTATAACTTTACAACACCTCTGGAAGGTGACAACACAATTCTGTCTTCTTCCAGCTGAGGAAAATGGCCAAAGAAAATAACTAGCAAGATGCTATTATTTATAGACGTAATTTGACCAATTCAAATTTTTTTCAAAGTACTAAATTATTATACAGAACTTGTATAATCAGCAAAACTACTAATGAATTTCATTGAAGAGAGAAGTAATAATCACTTCTAATAAAAAAGATGAGAGCATCACATAGGGCCTAATTTGAAACAATACAGATGATTTTCTTAAATTTACAATGTTGATATTCTCTTTCACTAAGGTGTTTGCACCACTGCATAATGAGTCTATAATTTAAAAAAAGCGTACTGTAAATGAAAATCCTTTCACGTGACTTCATACTGATGACTGGCATCAAAAATGTTGGATTCACTGCACAGAACTCTGCCACTGAATACATTAATGTTGTTAAAGTAGGTTATCATCAACTCTGTATACCTGTTAGATAAAATTTACACATCACCAGTGGATTTCTCAGGTCCTTTTGTCACAACGTTTGAGTGTTAAGACTGGGAAGCTTGTATAGCTGTTTAAAGCTCTTCTGTATGTTTTCTCATGGGTGATACAGTTTTCACTTATTCTACCCAGTTTGATGCTTGCCCTGGGGCAGTCTCCTACCCTGGGTGGCACTGTCCAGTTCTCATTCCAGTGTATCTCCCTTTACAAAAGTGCAGTCTCCACTCAGTAGTCATCTCATTTGCTCTTTGTCCCACTTGCTTCACAAAGCATGCTTTGTTCCTCCTATACAGCCCACTCTGTGAACTCTCTTCTCTCATGGATCAAAATAAGGAGAGGGAGAGATCACTCACCAGTTACCGTCATGGGCAAAACTGACTCAACTTGGTGAAATTAGTTTAATTCATTACCAATCAAAGTCAGAGTAGGATAAGGAGAAATAAAAACTAAATCTTAAAACACCTTCCCCCACCCTTCTCTTCTTCCAAGGCTCAACCTCACTCCCAGATTCTCTACCTCCTCCCCACCGGCAGTACAGGGAGACGGGGCATGGAGGTTGCAGCAAGTTCATCACACCTTGTCTCTGCAGCTCCTTCCTCCTCAGAGGCAGGACTCCTCACACTCTTCCCTTGCTCCGTTGTGGGGTCCCTCCCACAGGAGACAGTCCTCCATGAACTGCTCAACCATGTGTCCTTCCCACAGGCTGCAGTTCTTCAGGAACTGCTCCAGAGTGGTGCAGTCCTTCAGGAACAGACTGCTGCTGCATGGGTCTCCCAAGGGCTCACAAATCCTGCCAGCAAACCTGCTCCAGTGTGGGCTCCTCTCTCCATGGGTCCACAGGTCCTGCTAGGAGCCTCCACCAGCACAGGCTTCCCATGGGGTCACAGCCTCCTTCGAGTGCATCCACCTGCTCCAGCATGGGGTCCTCCACAGTGGATATCTGTTCCACTGTGGACCTCCATGAGTTGCAAAGGGACAACCTGCTTCACCATGGTCTTTGCCATGGGCTGGAGGAGAATCTCTGCTCTGGTGCCTGGAGCACCTCCTCCCCCTCCTTCACTGACCTTGATGTCTGCAGAATTGTTGCTCTCAGATATTCTCACTCCTCTCTGACTGTTTCTGGTGTTGTGCAGTTTTTTTCCCACTTCTTAAATACGTTATCACAGAGGTGCTACCAACATCACTGATGGATTTGGTCTAGGCCAGGGGTGGATCCATCTCAGAGCTGGCTGGAATTAGTTCTGTTGGACATAGGGGAAGCTTCTAGCAACTTTTCACAGAAGCCATCCCTGTAGCCCTTCCACTACCAAAATCTTGCCACGCAAACTCAATAGAGGTATCTAAGGGAAACAGAAATGTTTGTTGCTGCACGTGTAATGAGCATTTTGCTGTTTTTCATTAATAAGGTTTCAGACCTAATTTTACAGAATGTCACATACTCAAGGTTACCAGTAGTAGAAATAAATGAATATTATGGTGCTAAGAACAATATAAAAAGCACGCTAAGAACAAAACCTAACTTTCAATGAATGTTTGTCTATACCCATATGCAGTACTATCTCCTACTGCCTTCCCACTCCAAAGCTTACTTGCTGTACTCCTTTTTATTTCTTTCTTTATTATGATCACTTGGTATTTTCAATTCTAAAGGAAGGGAAGGGAAGGGAAGGGAAGGGAAGGGAAGGGAAGGGAAGGGAAGGGAAGGGAAGGGAAGGGAAGGGAAGGGAAGGGAAGGGAAGGGAAGGGAAGGGAAGGGAAGGGAAGGGAAGGGAAGGGAAGGGAAGGGAAGGGAAGGGAAGGGAAGGGAAGGGAAGGGAAGGGAAGGGAAGGGAAGGGAAGGGAAGGGGAAAGAGAGGGGGAAGGGCTGAGTTCCAGTTGGAAGGGACCTACAACAAACTTAAATAACTTTATGAAGGCTATTGTCCAAATGCCTCTTTTTACAGCACTGACAGGCATGGGGCATCGGCCACCTGTCTAGGAAGCCTGTACCCGTGTTTGACCACCTTCTTGGTAAAGAAATATTTCCTAATGTCAAGCTTGTACTTCCCCTGATTCAGCTGTGAGCCATTCCCACACATCTCATGACTGAATACCAGGTAGAAGAGATCAATGTCTCCCTCTCCATTGCCACTCCTCACGAAGCTACAGAGAGCAACGAGGTTGTCCTTCAGACTCCTTTTCTTCAAATCAGACAAATTCAAAGTCCTTTAGCTGCTCTTCATAGGACAGGTCTTCCAGCCCCTTCATTAGCTTTGTTGTCCTCCTCTGGATGCATTAAGGACCTTCACATCATTCTTAAATTATGGGGCCCAGAACTGCACACAGTAGTTCAGATGGGGCTGCACCAAGGCTAAGTACAGCAGGATAATCACCTCTTTTCACTGGCTGGTTATGCTGTGTTTGATGCATGCCAGGACGCAGTTTACCCAGGCATACTGCAGACTCACATTGAGCCTACTGTCCACCACCAGTCCAGGTCCCTTTCTGCAGGCCTGTATTCCAGCCACTCGTCTCCCAGTTTATATTTGTGTTCAGTGTTACTCCATCCCAGTTGCAGAATCTGGCATTTTTTCATGTTAAATTTCATGCCACTGTTGATTTCCCAATGCTCCAATGTATCTAGATTCCTCTGCAAGGCCTCTTGTCCCTCAAGAGAGTCAACTGCATGTTCCAGTATAGTATCACCAGCAAACTTGTTAATGTTGTATTCAAATCCTGCATGCAGATTGTTGATATATTGAACATAACTGGCCCTAGAATTGAACCCTGAGGAACAGCACTGGTGACTGGTCACCAAACAGGTGTAGTGCCATTCATGACAGCAACTTGAGCCCTGCCACTCAGCCACATCACTAAGAGTACTATGTACCTGCTCATCACACACTTGGACAATTTGTTCAGAAGGATGTCTAAAAAATTCGGTGGCCTTCTTTGATGGTGCTACAGCATTGATAGATAAAGGGAGAGCAACAGACATCATTTACCTGGACTTATGCAAAGCATTTGACACTGTCCTGCATGACATCCTGGTCTCTGAACTGGCAAGGCATGATTTTGTTGCATGGACCACTCATTGGATAAAGAACTGGTGACACTCAAAGGGTTATGGTTAATGGCTCAATGTCCAAGTGGAAGCCAGTGATGAGTGATGTTGCTCGGGGGTCAGTACTGAGACCAGTGCTCTTTAACATCTTTGCCAGAGATATGAACAGTGGGATTGAGTGCACGCTCAACAAGTTTGCCTATGACACCAAGCTGTGTGGTGCGGTCAACATGCTGGAGGCAAGGGATGCCATCCAGAGGGACCTAGACAGGCTTGAGAGGTGACCCCATGCAAACCTCATGAAGTTCAACCAGGCCAAGTGCAAGGTCCTGCACCTGGGTGGTCACAATCCCAAGCACAAATACAGGTTGGGCAGAGAATGGATTGAGAACAGCCCTGAAGAGAAGGACTTGGGGGTGTTGGTGAATGAGAAGCTCAGTATGGGACATCAGTGGGCAATCACAGCCCGGAAAGGCAACCGTATCCTGGGCTGCTTGAAAATTAGCATGGCCATGCCTCTTGTGAGACCCCACCCGGAGTACCATGTCCAGCTTTGGAGTCCACAGCATAGGAAGGACAAGGACCTGTTGGAGTGGGTCCAGAGGAGGGCCACAAAGATGATGAGAGGGCTGGAACACCTTTCCTAAGAAGACGGGCCGAGAGAGTTGGGGATGTTCATCCTGGAGAAGAGAAGGCTCCGAGAAGACCTTATAGCAGCCTTCCAGTACCTAAAGGGGGCCAATAAGAAAGTTGGGGAGGGATTCTTTATCAGGGAGTGTGGTGTTAGGATGAGGGGTAATGATTTTAAACTAAGAAAGGGTAGATTTAGATTAGATATTAGGAAGAAATTTTTCACTCCCAGGGTGGTGAGACACTGGAACAGGTTGCCCAGAGTAGTTGTTGATGTCCCATCCTGGAAGCGTTCAAGACCAGGCTGGATGGGGTTTTGAGGAACCTGGTCTAGTAGGGGGTGTCTCTGCCCACGGCAGCTGGGTTGGAACTTGATGATCTTTAAGGTCCCTTCCAACTCAAACCATTCTATGATTCTACGATACTGTGAAGGACAGTATCAGAAGCCTTAATAAAATCCAGAAAAACCTTCATCTACTACTTTCTCTTCACTCATTGGTTGGATGACCTTAGCATAGAAAGATATAAGGTTAGTCAGACAGGACTTCCCCTTTGTGAACCCATGTTGACCCTACCTGGTGATAGCATTGTCCTTTAAATACCTTTCAGTAACATTCAGGTCTTGTCCATAATTTTTTCCAGGTACTGACGTTAGACTAACAGGTCTCTAGTCTCTTGGGTCTTCCCTCATGCCATTCTTGTAAACTGAAACATCATTGGTTTACTTCCAGGTAGCAGGGCCCTCCCAAGACTCCTGAGATCTGTGGCAGATGACTGAGAGGGGTTGTGCTGTAGCATCCACTAAATCCTTCAGTAGTCTGGAATGAATTGTGTCAGCCCCACAGACTTACAACTGTTCAGCTGATATAACTAGACCCATGAAAGTTCAGTGTTCACAAATGGAAAGGCACTTCTCCCATAGTTGTGGTCCACCAACTCACAGGAGCAGGCAGCCCGTGGTCCGTCATTAATATTAAAGACTGAGACAAAAAAGGCATTAAATGCCTCTGCCTTTTCTGTATTCCAGATACCAGTTCTGGGTCCTGCACTTTGGCCACAACAATCCCATCCAGTGCTACAGGCTTGAGAAAGAACAGCTGGAAAGCTGCCAGTGGAAAAGGACCTGGAGGTATTGGTCAATGCCATCTGAATATCAATCAGCAGTGTGCCCAGGTGGCCAAGAAGGCCAATATCAGAAATAGTATGGCAAGCAGGACTAGAGAAGTGATTGTCCCCCTGTACTCAGCACTGATGAGGCCCCGCCTTGAATGCTGTGTTCAGTTTTGGGCCCCTCAGTACAAGAAAGACCCTGAGGTGCTGGAATATGTCCAAAGAATGGCAACAAAGTTGATAAAGGTTCTAGAGCAAAAGTCTTACGAGGAGCGGCTGAGGGAACTGGGTTTGTTTAGCCTGGAGAAAAGGAGGCTGAGGGGGGACCTTATCACTTCCTACAACTACCTGAAAGGAGGTTGTAGCAAGGTGGGGTTGGTCTCTTCTCCCAAGTAACAATCAATATGACAAGAGCAAATGGCCTCAAGGTGCACCAGGGGAGGTTTAGATTAGATATTAGGAAAAATTTCTTCACCAAAAAGGGAAGAAGCATTGGAATGAGCTTCCCAGGGAAGTGGTTGAGTGACTGTCCGTGGAGGTATTTAAAAGACGTCCTCTAGAGCCTTAGGGGTTTTGTTGGTACATATAGACCCTCAGTTACAATTTTGCAGAACCTAGGAAGTAACTAATCAGTCTCAGCTTCTGTTATTTGATGAATAAAATAGGTTCTTATCAGGTAGCAATAGCTATTGATTGAAAACTGATGGGTACAGAGAGCAAAAATAACAATAAAGATTACATAGCACTGTGTTGATGTCACATCAGTAGGGACCTTTGTTCAGAAGGCTCTGAAAAGCTTAGAAATAAAATGAAAACTTTACAAGACTGATGACATCAAGTAGTTAGCCAACTACACCTTGTTTTTTTTCTAATGTAAAAAGTAGTAATGATTTTATGAGTAACCTGCGCCTTCTGAGGAGTTTAGGGGGGTTATTAAGCTTAACCAGTGTAGAGAAAGTGACCTTAAAGTCTGGAGAATCAGTACCCCATAAGATTGCTCTACGCCAGTTCTTATTCATATAGCCTTAATAATTATCTAGCCCTTAGCTTTAATCACACACAAATGTCACAAATAAGCACAGATGGTATCGTCAGCTACACAGTTTCGTATGATCTGTACTGGACAAGTGCAGTTAAAATATGCACATGGACTTCATATGGATAAATTTAGATGTCCCGCTGAAAAAGCACTTCCTCTTATATCAGTTCAAAATCTGAGAATCAACAAGCCATGAACAATTCATCATGCATAACTTCACTTGTCATTACATGTTTCAGGTATTGCTGGCACAGAATTTCTATGGAGAATTATGACTTGCTTTTCCAAAAGTAAATTGCAACTTTTCACCCGTGTCACAATTGCAACACTCAGCTTTGTTAGCACATTAGTTGCAAAGTAATATTTCTTATAATCAACTTGAAATGTTTTTTGCTGAAAATGAGCAAAAGGTCATAATTAGAAGTAACATGTAATTAGAAGGGAAAAATGTTTAACTGAGACGAAGTGTTGGGAAAGATGATTACTATTTTTGAAAAAATAAATACTTGGAGCTTTTTTGGAGGTAGAGACATTACTAAATCCAAGAAGATGGCTTAGAAGCTGGAAGATAGATTCTCCAAGTTTCTAGAAAAAAATTTACTTTATATATTGTTTTGTAATATATCACAGAGATGCCAGCAGAATATATGTATGCATCAATGTATTTCTGAATATGTATTTTCTCATTTCAGTAAGTAAAACAAGAAAAAGGAGTTGAAATGTAGTAGTCTGGATACTAGTTTGGATTGACAGTTTAGTGAGTGCAAATAAATTTTACAGAGCTACGCAGATTTACAATCTCTGTCTAGAACTTGACTTCTTAATTTTAAAATTTTGCACATGCACACCCTGCTTCAGAAAACTAGCTTTATATTAAAAAAAAAGGGGCAGTAAAAACCTGTCAAAGTAGGTGGAAATGTGGTGGTTCATATATTGGCCATGTTTACGTGCAAGCACAGTATTATTTAACACTGAGCCTGTTTGCTGCAGTTTTTCATAGGCTGTAGCACGGAATTCATTAACTAAAACATCAGAACTAAATTACATCTGTCCCATATGGCTGAGTGAGGGCAGAGAGAGCATATGCAGGCAGACTACATTTGCAACAGCATACCTGTGCTAAGGGCAAATTTATTTTGGCTTTAAGAATTTTGAAACACCACATCTGGAAGCTGGTAAATGCTACTGTTTTCATGTCCATGCTCAACACTTACTGCAATGTTCATGTTGAAACAACTGCAATGCCATGTGTGTTCTTTAGGCAAGTTACTAATGCATCTGTATATTTTCTCTGTCTTCTGCACTACTATGACTCTGACAAATAAAATATCTTTTTCTCAAAATTTTGGCTTATTGGAGTGGAGTGAGTTAGATAGTGTAGCTAATTCTTCACTTAAGATTTTTATTTTTAAAATTACTCATGAAATGCTCTCACAAACCTCAAAAATATTTTATGAATAAGAAAGGAACAGTGTTAATAAAAGTCAATGAAGCCATTACTTTACTGGATTCCGAAAATATTCCGGGATTTCAAAGTAATATTCTATGGCTACTAGTAGAAACTGGAAAATATTTAAACAACACAGCTTTAAACATTGTTAAGTGATTTTCTTTCAAAATAAAACTTGATGATCGAGCTTATATTTTAAAGCAAATTTTTTCTTCCTCTCTCACTTTTTTTTTTTCTTTCTTTTTTTTTTCCCAGTGGAATCGCTTGCAAGGTTAGGCATAGCTCCTTTGTCTGCAGGGAATAAGGCTCTTATGGAAAGACACTTATGATGGTAAAATAACACTAAATGGTCTATCTTCATTTTTTTTTGATTGATAGCCACTCTTTCTACATGAAAAAGAAGGAGAAGATTTGATGAAGATAATGATGGAGGATTTCAGGTTGCTAAGGAGTATTTTAGAAGGGAAGAGTAAAAAAAAAAAGGGTGTAAACAAATAATTAAAAAGATGGATAGGGGTGTCAAATTAGGTCACGATAGAGATCCTTGATGAGTTTCTTTGTGTAAGCCCAGTTGGAAAACATCATAAATTTGTTTTGGGTAGAAAAGCTCCCTGGTTTTCCCTGTGGACTGGGGACTTTTCTTCCTTAGTTCATATTTCACATATGATGTGTAGTAACCACACCACTTCCTCAGTCATTTGTACTGCTGAAAAACATATGTTGTCATTATAGCTTGAATTGCATTTTGGATGTATTATGAATTTCTATTTGGAAAGCTGGAGAAATCTTATAAGTTTTGAAAAATAATTTAAGAACATCGTACAAAGCCCAGACTTGCCTGTTCTTAGAAGAGATTCTTGCCATCACACTATCAAAGTGGAAAATCATTTCTCACCTTCTAAAGTTGAAGGCATCCTCTGCATTTTCATTATTCTGTTGCAATCCAAATATTATTCTTCCATTCCCTAACTCTTTCTCATAACTATGTGATCAAACTATTGCCTGGAAAGGAAAGGTTAGATTTATCAATCAAAGTTTGCTACCAGCACTCAAAATAATTGAACCCTCAGGAGAAACAAGCCTTGTGTGTTTTTTTATTTTTTTGTTTGTTTGTTTTTGTTGTTTCAATATCTCCATAAAAAGCCATTTCGATATGTTTGGTTCTGTGGCAGGAAGTTTTATGAAGGGTTTATCCTTTTCACAGTTCCAGAAAGCAAAGCAAATATATATATATATATATATATATATATATATATATATATACACAATACAACATTAATACAACAAAACATTTTCACAGAATCACAAACCTCTCGGTATATGAAAGAAGATTTTTAGACATGGCCAAATTAATCATTATTTGTGTGTTTTAATGGGATTCTGATCCCATTAAATGGGAATGAATCTAATTCTGATATCCAAAAAAGGGTGGGTGTCTGTGGTTTCTGCTCATGTAGTCTTGTACTAGGGCATGTGCAGTGGGCTCACACAGTTGCTGGAGCAACACGTGGCTTACCAAACATGCGGCACAACTGCAACTCCTAACATAGACATTTTAAAATTAATTTACTCTAAAAATCAGTTGTAATAAACAGAAAGCCATAAGAAAATGTGGAGTTATATCCCTCATAGGTATGTGAATGAGGATACTGCCTACTGGACTGTACGTGTCCCTGAGATTTGTAGGTCATGGTGGACACCTTTAGTGACTTTGCTTAACATTGAAGAAACTACAGGTACTTTTAAGTAATATAGAGTCTTATACGCAAAAATCTCTGGAACAAGTTCTGAAACACGAATAATTCTGAAACCTGTTAATAAATGAACAGCCTAAGAGCACACTGTCAAAACCACTATTAAATAGTACAGATTGCTGAGAGTAAAAGAGAAGGTATACTGCACCAAGTACGTTGGGGACCCCAGTATAGGAAAGACATAGACCTGTAGAGTGGGTCCAGTGGAGGGCTATGAAAATCATTAGAGGGCTGGAATACATCTTCTGTGAAGAAAGGTGGAGAGAATTGGTGTTGATCAGCCAAGAGAAGAGAAGGTTCCAGGGTGACATTATTGTGGCCTTTCAATAGGGGGGCATTATGAAAAAGATAGAGACAGATTTTTTTACCAGGGCCTGTCAAGACAGGACAAGGGGCAACAGTTTTAAACTAAAAGAGGATAGGTTTAGGTTGGACATAAAGAAGAAATGTTTTAAGATGTGGGTGGTGAGACAATGTAACAGGTTGCCCAGAGAAATTGTGGATATCTCATCAATGGAAGTGTTCTAGGCCAGGTTGGATGGGGCTTTGAGCTACCTGGTCTCGTGAAAGATGTCCCTGACCATGGCAGGGGCATTGGACTAGATGATCTTTGAAGCTCCCTTCAAACCATTCTAGGACTCTGCGATTCTATGATGAAAAACAGAGAATACAGTTCATATGCCCCAAATAGATCCTAGCCAAAAAGATTCCTGATGGAGCTTTTGTGTTGACTTCAGTGGATTTGGATATGAACTATATGTAACCTGGAAAAATTTTGGACATAGTTGTTTTAGTTGCCCACTGTGACCAGAAGGAGAGCTTATTTGTCAGAATATCTCTGTGAAGAGCCTGCTTATGTGTAAACACATTCAGCAGATAACAGGAACAATCTACTTGCTTGAAAACTTCAGGATGCATCCCCTGGGGAATACAACTCCTAGCCCTGAGGTTTAAATTCACCAGTTCTCTTTGAGAAAAATCCTGTCAAGGAACAGAACTAAACTAGACTTCGGATCATTGTAAGAGATACATTTTGGTCCACAAAATTCCCCGTGTGAAACTGAAGATCAGTAGACTACAACTTAAACTACACAGTAAATTTCTCATAAATTGGAATACTCAGTCACACCTCTCATAGAATCATAGAATCATAGAATCGTCCAGGTTGGAAGAGACCCTTGGGATCATTGAGTCCAAACATCTACCCTACTCTACAAAGTTCTCCCCTATATCATATCCCCCAACACCACATCTAAACGACTCTCAAACACATTCAGGGATGGTGACTCAACCACCTCCCTGGGCAGCCTATTCCACTGCCTGACCACTTTTTCTGTGAAAAATTCTTTCCTAATGTTCAGTCTAAACCTACCCTGTTGGAGCTTGAAGCCATTCCCTCTCATTCTGTCATTAGTTACCTGTGCGAAGAGACCAGCACCAACCTCTCTACAGTGTCCTTTCAAGTAGTTGTAGGGAGTGATGAGGTCTCCCCTCAGCCTCCTCTTCCTCAAACTAAACAGTCCCAGCTCCTTCAACCGCTCTTCATATGATTTGTTTTCCAGGCCCTTCACCAGCTTCTTTGCTCTCCTCTGCACTCGCTCCAGCACCTTGATATCTCTCTTGTATTGAGGTGCCCAAAACTGGACACAAAAACTGGTGGACACAAAAACTGGTTTTGGTGAGGTGCCCAAAACTGGACTCTCACTGTGGACACAGCTCTCATTCAGCTTCTGAGACACTTACTCTTAAAAGTAATGAACTTATGGTTTGAGTGTTTTAATTAGAAGTTTGTCTGGCAGTGTCTTTTACATACAAGGACCATTCATTCACTTCCTGTATGTGTTCCAATTGCAATCACTGCTCATGAGGCCATATGTCAGCTTTTTCCCCACTCAGAGTCATACTCCTTTTGGTAGTCATAGGGGAGCTTAAATTTGATAAGCTATTTAGCTCTAGCCAGCTGCATCTGCACTGTAAAGCCTGATTTGGCTCTGCAACAAGAAAATAGCACCCTTATTGAACTTTGGCAGAAGCAAACTCCACTATCTCATGTATAGTTGTGTCTGGGTACACATTTTCTGATGGGTTTTAAATCTTTATTGCAGCTCCTCATGTGCATTTGAAATTTCTGAAGAGATACATCAATTTAAATACGGGCATTTTGCAGGAAAAAAAAACCAACAAAACATTGCTAGAAAAGGACATAGTGTTGCAGAAATTATTTTGCTTCAAACACTGGTAAACATTTGTAAACATTTTTAATGCAAAAGTATCATTTTGTTCAACTTTTGCAATTTATTTCACAAATAAAAATCCCTGGAAAATAGTTTTGAATTTCAAACAGCAAAAAATACTATCAATTTTTTTTTTTTTAAAGTCACACATTTCATTCCAAGATAACTCAAAATTCAAGAAAAAAAATTTCAAATTATCAAAACCAGAATTCTGGGAATAAGAATTAGGGAAGGTGTTGGGAATGACCTTTCTTTTTACAGTGTCTTGTCTGTGCAACAACTTTGAGGTGTTTCAAGTGCCCTCTGTCTATCCATGTCATTTTACCTGCAGACGAGATAAGCAGGGTGGCCAAGATACTCCTGTCAACAAAATGTCTAAAAGAGTATCTGAATCAAAAAACATGTCACATAATCCTGACATTCTATTTGTGATAACAAATTACTTCTTAACTTCTACTCATTAAAAGAAGTTTCAGTGCATGGGTAGAAGTTGGCAAAAGTATATTGAAAGAAAAGTCCTCATTCAAAGTGAGTTATTTAAATCTCTATTATAAATTCATGTAAGTGTAAAAGTAAGGTGTTTCTTTTAACAGGGATGCCACAGTTCCCTTAACAAATAAAATAATTTTGAAGTGTTTTTTTACAGATTTGAATAGAACTGAAATACACATACAGATCCATCACCAACACCTTAATCTCCCCAATGAAAAAATTGTTCTTGGTTACCATTAAATCTATTATTGTTGAATGTAGAGGTAAAATTCAGCTCAGCAACTAAAAGTTTGCAGTTTATTACAGACCTTGCTGTAGAACTTACACTGGACACATTACATCTTGTAAACAGGTATTTTAAAGGGCTGAAATGTGTTTTTGTGGCAATATTGTTTCAAATAAAAAATATAGTGACTTTTTTATGACAGGATTTGTTGCCATAAACTTTCATAATCTTTTTCTGCTGGGTGTCATGCCAGTAGCCAGCAGTTTATGTGTGCTAGGGATTATGCATTCATACAGAGTTGAGATTCTTACCTGTAGCCATTCATTACAAAAGTTCAATCAGTAAAAAAATAGGAATATTTTGAAGGTTTTATTATATAAAATAATTTATGGAAAATACACCCAAGATGGAGCTCTATTTTTTATAACAATGATTTTCTCTGCATCTGCTGATATGCTGGAAGGGCAATGCTCCTCTTTAAGTTTTGATGAGATGCAATACAGTTCACGGAGTGGAAGAAACTAACAGAATGGTCAGCTTCACCACTTCAGCAGTGGTGTCCAAATGCACTGCAGAGTCCAAATGCATTTTGAGAAACCGTAGATTTTATAACACTGTACTGCTTTTTCTGCAGAACAATATCCCTTCACATCTCCAATATCTCCTTCACATTCTTCTTTAATAATCAAAAAACCTGCACTACGTTTTATGATGGGAGTAGCCAGGGTCACAGGGAAAAGGGAAGAAGTCAATATGAGTGTTTTAGCTCTTCCTCTCTGTGCTTACCACCAATGGTGTCTCTCTTTCCCTTGGAAAGCCTTCACAATGAGTTTCATGTGAGCGAAATGGGACATAAAATAGCAAAGCATTAGAAAAACTGATATTTCAAGGTATGCCTTCTCCCACCTTTATGCTTTTGCTTGTCTGTGCAGATCCAGTAGGATTTGGGAGTTTCTAGTTGAATAAAGTGGTAATAAGATTACAAAGAATTTACAGCTTGTCTCCTTCCTTAAAAAGCCAAAATAAACACATCCCTGGTGAGTTTTCAAGACTTATTTCTAGGAACTATTAATTCCTGAGTTCATACATGGTACCCAGAGAAGGATTTTGTCTGATTTGACAGCTGAGAACCTGAGCTGCCTTACTGCACTTAGTGATGTCTGGGACATGGACTAACAGGGATCTGAGAGTTTGAAACACAAATGTCTTTTTTAGCCTTTGAACAGAAGTGTAAAAATGGATGGATTCGTTGTTAAGGAATAAAAATAGAAATATCCAAACACTTGAAAAAGCTATTATTAACTCCCCTAGATTTTAAAAGCATCTCACTGGATAACCAAATTAAAGTGTCAAGCTAACCCACTCATTTGCTGAGGACAACCGCAGGTGATGGTCTAATTTGACATAATCAGAAGAACAATGTAGAAAATATTTTGTTTTTCTTAGTATTCTCACTGCTAAAGGAGCCACAGGCTAGAAATGATTAAGTAGACCTATAAGAACTGATAGTAACACCCTGATCTGTTAAATAATATTAATACATAACTGGCTCTGTCACACTTTCTGAGCTATTAAATATTTCACAGGCATTAGGGAAAGATGTTAAGTTTACTGAGCAAAAGTACTATCCATGGTTTTCAATAAATTAGTAAACAAAATTCTATTCATCTCCAGGCTTCAAAGAACAAGGAGAAGCAGTGATTGGTGTGAATTTATGTGCCACAAACCAGGAGCATAATTATTCTATAATCCTTTTCATTTAACACCATTAAAAATATGCCACAGTTCCCCTGTTGCTTTCCATAATAATTTTTCCTTGTGCCAGTTTCCGTTTTCTATTTTATCTTTTACCAGAAATGGTTGCTTACCAAGTCAGTAGTGTTCTGTTTTAGAAATGCCTGATTCTTCTGCATTTAAGAACTTCCCTATCACCATAGTGGGAAAAGATAAAAATAAAAGACCTCCACATTTACCCCAGGAAAGGGAAGGCTGCAAGCAGTGCATTGAAAGGACAGCCGCTGCAAGTATTCAGTGGGCAATACGTAGCACAATAGACGTTTGAGCCCTAAGAAATGAATGCAAAAAGGTAATAGTAGTTCAGGGTGAGGGTAAAGGGGACTACCAGAAAAAGAAATATTATTAGAGTAGTTTGCTAAATTTCACTACTTCTAGTACTGAACTGTTGGGTGGCTATGGTACTCAGCTTGTTATGGTCCATCCTGTAAATAAGACTCCTTCACCCCCAGCAAACAGACTGGCTTCAGCGCCTCCCCAGCTTATCCCCTTGTCAGACTTGCCCTGTACTGAGCCTATTGATGGCCCTCTGCCTTGTGTATGATGGCACCCTAGCATTTTTTTTTTTTCATTTCATGTTTCATAAAATAACTGTATACTCATTGTTACAGGACTGAAAAGGAAGGTCTAGTCTAGCTTTAGGCTGCATATCTGTTTGGTGATTGATAACACCTGCTCAAGATCTTCTACTAAAGTACATTTAAATATTTAATATTAAAAAAACCCAGTTAACTGGTAAACTTGATCCTTTTTGCATATTGCTCCTCTCTCCTTCAGAGATCAAGAGTATTTTCCTCAATATTAGTGACCTGCCATATTATTCTGCTCTATGTATGTCATCTTCTTCAGCTTTTTTTTCCCTGATAAACCGTAAAAGTAGAAAAGCATAGTCAGGTATCTGATATGGAATTAACACAAATTTTGACAGTGGTGAACACATAAATCATTAAGTACAGTCATCTGAAAGGAACATTCTACACGTGTTCCCCATTTTATTGAATACATTTGAATTAAGGTCCCTGTGTGTAATTAGCCTAAATATTGAATCATAGTCTATCCTGTTAACACTTCTCTTCCTACACTTTTCCATATGTCTCAACAAACTTAGATAATTTTGAAAATTATCTGTTAACTTTCTGCAAATTTGATACCTGTTTTAAGCTTCTACCTGCAGTTGAGCCGTCTTTATGGACTAAAGCTTTGCCACTTGCAAGAGTGAATTAGTAACCTTTCATTCCATTTGGTAACTATGACAAAATGCAAAATTGTCATATATCCCAAATTTGAACATCAGCAGTAGTCATTAAGAAGTATCAGGTCTTTACAGAAAAACTTAACAAATTAACTTAGTAGCTCACAAAAAATAGGAAAACCAGTCAGTGCTTTGTACCTATCTGATGCTTTACACTGCATTTTTGAAGACAGGTACATTTTTCTGCTTACAATATGTTGCTAAGATATTACTGGTCATCTCTTCTTCTACCATTTTTATTTGTTGATCTGCAGCAATTTTTAAACAATACACAATAACCGCTGGATTAAGTGATTTTGAGTCACCAGGGCCTTGCAGAAGTAGAATCATAGAATGGTTCAGGTTGGAATGGACCTTAAAGATCATTTAGTTGCAACCTCTCTGCCATAGGCAGGGACACCTCCCACTAGACCAGATTGCTCAGGTTTCAGCCTGGTCTTGAAAAATCCAGTGATGAGGCCTCAACACCCTCTCTGGGCACCTGTTCCAGTGCCTCACCTTTTCAAGAAAAAAATTTCTTCCTGATAACTATATCTAAATCTGTCTTTTCCCAGTTTGAAGCCATTACCGCTTGTCCAGTCACTACATGGCCTTGTAAAAAGTCCCCCTCCAACTTTCTTGTCAGCTCCCTTCAGACACTGAAAGACTGTTATAAGATTTCCCTGGAGCCCTCTCTTCTCCATGCTGAACAACTCCAGCTGTCTCAGCCCTCCTTCATAGGAGAAGTGCTCCGTCCCTCTCATCATCTTTGTGGACCTGGACGCTTTCTGGACCCGTTCTAACAGGTCTATGTTCTTTTTGTGCTGAGGACTCCAGGGCTGGATGTGGTACTCCAGGTGGGGTCTCACAAGAGGAGAGTAGAGGGGCAGAATCACCTCCTTTGACCTGCTGGCCACGCTAATTTTCATGCAGCTCAGGGTACAGTTAGCTTTCTGGGCTGCAAGCACTCAATGCCACGTCATGTTGAGCTTCTCATCCACCAACACCCCCAAGTCCTTCTCCTCAGAGCTGGTCTCAATCCATTCTCCACCCTACCTGTATTTGTGCTTGGGATTGTGACCATCCAGGTGCAGGACCTTGCACTTGGCCTGGTTGAACTTCATGAGGTTTGCATGGGGTCACCTCTCAAGCCTGTTTAGGTCCCTCTGGATGGCATCCCTTGCCTCCAGCATGTTGACCGCACCACACAGCTTGGTGTCACAGGCAAACTTGCTGAGCGTGCACTCAATCCCACTGTTGTTGTCACCAACAAAGAAGTTGAGCAGCATTACACACAGTACCAGTCCCTGAGGAATGCCACTCATCACTGGCTTCCACTTGGACATTGAACCGTTGACCACAACGCTCCGAGTGTCATCATCAAGCCAATTCCTTATCCACCAAGAGGCCCACCCATCAAATCTATGTCTCTTTGTTTCAAAAACCAGGATGTCATTTGGGACACCGTCAAATGCTTTGCACAAATCCAGGTAGCTGACATCTGTTGCTCTCCCCTTATCCAACAATGCTTTAGCCCCATCTTAGAAAGTTACCAAATATTCAGGCACAATTTGCCTTTAATGGCATGTTGGCTGTCACCAATCACCTCCTTATTTTCCATGTTCCTTAGCAGATTTTCCAGGAGGATCTGCTCTGTGATCTTGTCAGTCACAGAGGTGAGATTCACCAGCTTGTAGTTCCCTGGGTGTTCCTTTTTCTCCTTTTTGATAAAGGGGGTTACTTTTCCCATTTTCCAGTCAGTGGAACTTCACCAGACTGCCGTAACTTTCCAAATATAATGGAAAGTGGCTTAGCAACTTCATCTGCTGGTCCCTTTAGGACCTGAGGATGAATGTCATCAGTTTCCATAAACTTGTGCACTTTCAGTTTCCTCAGCTGGACTCAAACCTGGTCTTCTCCTACAGTGGGCGGTACCTCATTCTCCCAGCCCCTCCCTTTGCCTTCTGCAACCTGGGCAGTGTGGTGACAACACTTGCCGATCAAGACTGAGGCAAAAATTCATTAAGTACTTCAGCTTTTTCCATATTCCAGGTGACCAGGTCTCCCGTTTTCTTTCAGAGATGGCTTACATCTTCCCTAGTCTTCCTTTTATGACTGACATAGAAGTTTTTGTTGTTTCCCTTGATGTCCCTGTGCAATCACAGCATATAACTTTCCCACTTTTCTTATCTGGAACAGTATTTTGATGAAAGCATTTCCCTCTGTGTAATATACAGGACCAGACCCTGCCATCCCTATCCTGTTGTCTCTACTCTGACAGAAATTCCTGCCTTTACATTCCTCTCTCCCCAAAACATTTTGTAATTGCAACAAACAATATCCAGGGCCTCTGAGGCCCTCATCACATTCATTATATTTCAGATAATATAGATTCAAAACAAAGTGTATGCTGTGCCAGGCTTGAATAAACTAAATCATCACTGGAAATGCCTAACACCTAAGACAAAGATATAATCAAAGCATGAACATCTTTAATGTTATCATTTCCTTACATTCCAAAGAAAGAAAAAATGGAAAGAAAATGAGGAATTAATTAGATTAGGATTTCTGAGGTTGCATGTTCCATTTGCATTTAGTAAATTTGATTGCATAGATACTGTTCAGGTGCAATTTCAAAAAACTTCTATTGTAAAATTACTAATAATAGTAAAATAATTCCTAGAGTATAAAATGTAAGAAGAATAAGCAGTGTAGCACTATTATTGACAGTATTGTCTTTAAGTTTTTCTTAGGATATTCTTGAACCTCCATTCTGAGAAGTGAACAGCTTTGTAGATATGAATTCTATTACTGCTGTACTGTTTCTAATACATTTTTCAGCAGCAAAATATCTTTGTACCACTAAACAACACCTACTTGCAAGTGAAAAGGGAACAAAAGCTCATAAAACTGCAATAAAATATTTATTTCTCTTCAGCAATAGGATTAATTTTATCACTCTAGATTTATGGCCCTGGAAATTCTTTGCTGGATATTTAATATATCAAAATAGCAGAACAAGGAATGTGAGTTAGGAAATGCTTTGTGAAACTTGTGATTTACTGAAAAGAACAGATTTTTTTTTTTTATAGGACTTAATATAACAGCAGCAAAATTGAATTAGCTTGGCATAAAATTTAATTGCCTGACGAAAATTTCATAGTGCTATTGTGTTACAGAATATGTATAACATTCTTCATAGTTGGTCTTTTTTTAGTCTTTTTAGGGAGGGGGTAATTCTTTGTAAAAAAGGCAACTTTCATTTGCTTATGGGCTTTATAAGGGCAGAAAGACATACATAATTTTGTTTGCATATAATTTCTCTCAACTGCTTTTCAGAGCTGATGTTTGGGAAAAACACATATAGGATAATATAGATACACTTGAATGAATTTTCATTGTTTCTTCTGGAATGAACTTTCATCTCTTTCTTCTGGAATTTCAGAAGTCATCTTCACTTTAAAGCAAAATAACCAAAAGGATTTTCTTGTTCAAAAAACATCAAAAAAAGCAGAAAAAAAATTTATGTCTGATGAGTATTTATTTCAATTTATGTTGTATCATAGTTTCATAGTGTAGTATAAACATAAAATGCTATATTTCAATGCATTATGTGATGATATCTCTTTACGTACTCCAGATGGTACTATAGAAAGATACAGAAATGAAAATATCATACGTATTTGATCTTACAACATTTTTCTAAAATTAAAATTTTCAAGATGATAAGAGCTTTTTGTTTAATGTAACACTGTGGAAAGTATCAAAAGTATTGATGATAAGATTTTTTCTCACAATTCCTCAACTTTTTTTAAATACTAAAATAACCCAGAAGAAGGAAAACATAAAAAGAAACAAATAAACCTGCAGTTTTCAATCTCCCTTTTCTGCATTTAGAACTGCTGCTATAGAGATGATTTTTTTTCTTTTTTTTTAAAGTACTTTCCATAACAACAGCACATAAGTAATATTGAGAGCGTATACTTTGGAAGAAATATCTAGAGTCTTCGCTGTGCCGGAAGTTTTGAGGTGCTCTAACTCATCTCTAACTCTATATTCAGAGATCATATTGGTACTAGAAAGTTATACCACATGATATGCAGACAGTTAAATTCTGGTCCAGATGAAGTCATTGTAAAACTACCTTTGCATACTAAAACTGTCTCAGCCAATCAGTCACACTATCTCAAAAAGGTATAGGTAATTACAGTTATTCTATTATAACATCCACTGTACTGCAGTTCTAGGATGTCAAACTTTCTTCCTGAACAGCAGGCCCATAGAAATATTTCTAATACAGTCATTTCTATCACTTTAATAGGCTGGGCCTGCGCTGATTATTCAGAGAACTGAAATGCAGTTGCAAAATAGGAGGAGAAATGTTGTATAATTGAGTAGAACTAAATTTTAAGACTGCTGTAGAAGTTTAAAAGTGAAAGTTAGAAATGACAAATGACATGTAAGGACTTTAGTACCAGTAATCTGTGCTTCCTAAATACCGTATTTACTATCATACATTAGAAGGGCCAAAGCCCAACTAGAACTAAAGGTGGCTTTAGATGTTTAGAACAATAAAAGAAGTTTCTATAAATACATTAGTAATAAAAGGAGATTATGAGAGTAAGGAGAATCTCCATCCTTTATTAGATGAGGGCAGTAACATGGTGACAAAGGATGAGGACAAAGCTGAGGTACTTAATGCCTTCTTTGCCTCAGTCTTTAGTAGTAGAATCAATAGCCGGACTGAGCTAGTAAATAGGGGTGGGACCAGAATGAAGCCCCCGTCATCCAAAAGGAGATGATGAGGGACCTGCAAGAGCACCTAGACGTACACAGGTCTATGGGGCCAGATGGGATCCACCTGAGGGCAATAAGGGAGCTGGCAGAAGTGTTCACTGAGCCGCTTTCTGTCATTTCTCAGCACTCCTGGCAAACCAGGGAGGTCCCCACTGACTGGAGGCTAGCAAATGTGGCACCCATCCACAAGAAAGGCTAGAAGGATGATCCGGGGAACTACAGGCCTGTCAGTCTGACCTTGATGCCTGGAAATGTTATGGAACAGATCATCCTGAGTGTCATTATGCGGCACATGAAGGACGACCAGGTGATGAGGCCCAGCCAGCACAGGTTCATGAAAGGCAAGTCCTGCTTGACAAACCTGACCTCCTTCTGTGACAAAGTGACCCACTTGGTGGATGAGGGAAAGGCTGTGGATGTTGTTTACCTGGACTTTAGAGAGGCATTTGATACAGTCTCCCACAGTATCATCCTGGAGAAACCGGCTGCCCATGGCTTGGACAGCAGTATTCTTCGCTGGGTAAAAAAACTGGCTGGAGAACCGGGCCCAGAGGGTGGTGATTAATGGAGTTAAATCCAGTTGGTGGCTGGTCACAAGTGGTGTTCCCCAGGGCTCGGTATTTGGGCCGGTTCTCTTTAATATCTTTATCTATGATCTGGATGAGGGGATTGAGTGCACCCTCAGTAAGTTTGCAGACGACACCAAGTTGGGTGGGAGTGTCGACCTGCTTGAGTGTAGAGAGGTTTTGCAGAGGGATCTGGGCAGGCTGGATCGATGGGCTGAGGCCAATGGTATGAAGTTCAATAGGGCCAAGTAGCCAGTGCCACTTGGGTCAAAACAACCCCGTGCAGCGCTACAGGTTTGGGGAAGAGTGGCTGGAGAGCTGCCTGGCAGAAAAGGACCTGGGGGTGCTGGTCGATTGCCACCTGAATATGAGCCAACAGTGTGCCCAGGTGGCCAAGAAGGCCAACATCATCCTGGCCCGTGTCAAGAACAGCATCCCAAGCAGGACTAGGGAAGTGATCGTCCCCCTGTACTAGGCACTACTGAGGCTTGTGTTCAGTTTCCAGCAGTTTTGGGCCCCTCACTACAAGAAAGACATTGAGGCACTGGAGCATATCCAGAGAAGGGCAATGAAGCTGGTGAGAAAAGGAGGCTGAGAGGAGACCTTATCACTCTCTACAACTACCTGAAAGGAGGTTGTAGCAAGGTGGCGATTGGTCTTTCCTACTAAGTAACAATCAATAGGGCAAGAAGAAATGGCCTCAAGATCCACCAAGGGAGGTTTAGACTAGATATTAAGAAAAATTTTTACACTGAAAGGATTATCAAGCAGTGGAACAGGGCTCCCAGGGAAGTGGTTGAATCACCGTCCCTGGAGGTATTTAAAAGAGAGGTAGATGTGGTGCTTAGAGATATGATGATGGTTTTGTCAATGTTAGGTTGATGGTTGGACTAGAGGATCTAGAAAGTTCCTTCCACCCTAGACAATTCTATGATTCTATAGTCAACTGATTTGGAGCTTTTAAGTTCTCATGATTAGAAAATGCAGATAATGTTTTAGTCAGTTCTTCCTTTCAACATTTTTGAGGAATGATACTGCTTTATATTTTTTTAATATGATTTAAAACATTTGCAGTTCAAGGGTTGCTGATAGATTCTTTATGACATATTTATTTGTATAATGCATATAATTGGTACATTAAAATGAAAGAATTAGAAACATAGAGCCACAGGGTGCTAGATTAGAAGCATCCTTAAAAGCTTTGCTGTTCCCTCCTGTAATTATTGAGAAACCGTGCTTAATTAGCATAAAATGCATTAGTAACAATTAAACAAAGTTAAGGTCAACAAATTAACCTTTTTTAATTTAAATTTGACTTTTTAATTTTAGAGAGCCATCAGCTAGTGAAAATGACATTTGATTTAAGTAGCATTGTCTGACACTGTTGGAATAAAAACACAGTCTACCCCTTCTGTGTCAAGCATAATATTAGGTTAACATAAAAGGGTCTAAGTTCATTAAGAGTGGAACTTCCTTATTAAACTGGTGGAAAAAACCCGCCACCTTGGTCTTAATTTCTAAAGAAATTTGAAACTATTAAATTCTGAGATTCTGTACTAAGCAAAATTATTACTCAAGCAATATTAAGAGACTCTCTGTGTTGAAATTTTTGTGGAATGAAATGAAAAATAGACATTTAAGTACTTTTTGTGTCTCCTAAGATCATATCATGTATATCAACAGCAAGATTAAGAGCCCATTAAATGTTCTTCTTGGACCATAAGCTCCTTTGTAGTGTCTTTCCTACACTGTGAAGAGATTTCTTGAAAGTTAGCAAGTAAAGATTACCATAATCCTAAAATTTGTAACTCATGTCCTGAAGCATAGGGTCATTCCATAGACAAAAGCCCATGGTTTGACTGCAACAGACATTAAGTGTAATTTACAGTATATACACCACTTAGGAAATCTTCCTTAGTGATGTACTCATGTGTATGACAGGAAGTATCATAGGAGATAGACAGCAGAAAAAGCAATTGATTTTACAAAATAATTCTCCCCACCAAAAAGAAGATAATGGGACAGGACTACCAATACAGGTGGGTCTAGCCAGGAGAAGAATCAACAGGAGAAATATACCTTTAGCAGACATACAGACAAACCTTAAGAAGAGATTAGGTGGCTCTTCTTTCACTACATGTTCTCTAGCAGATGCTTCAAAGCAGAAGTCATTACAGAAAATTTTAGGCACAGGACCTTCAGCCCTGGAAGGTTTGGAAGTCCTGGTACTGAACCAGTGGAATGGAAGTGCAGTGCATGACAAGCCTAATGGGATCACTGAGGCATGGAGAGCTACTGAAAGTGGTGCTATTAGTCAAGAGTCCTACCAAAATATGCTTTTACCAAAAACAGCTTTTCCATAAAATAAACATATGCCGTAAAAGTTTTCACAGGTATATTTAAGCTAGGATGAAGCAAGTCCACATTACAGCATCACAATTTTTTCAAATTAAATGCTATTATTTTCTTCTGTGTCATTTGGTCAGTCACAACCTGTCTGAAGTATAAAGCTTTATCATTACAGTGGTATTTGAAGAACTATAGCTTTTACCTTCTTCTCTATAACCTAAACTCACTGTTGATTCTACATCACTCATTATAAAACACAATATTCCCTCTGGATGGACCATTGCGCTTCCACTTTCCTTAGACGTTGTAGCTGCTCAGATATGGATGGAATCATTCAACATTTTAAAATGAAAGGATCATTCTGTGGATACTTTCCAACATTTTTGCACCTGTCTTGATTCAAAAATACCTACCTGCACATGTACTTGAATTTCTAATGGAATAGATAATCCAACATCAAAAAAAGAAATATAGGTTAGAATAGCATAGGGTAGTGTTACAAATAATAGGTTAATGTTTAGTAATTCAATATACAGTGGAAGATATTAGGAACATTTAGCCGTAGCATTTCACTGTGATGGAAAATTTACCTGAATTATCTCAAAGTTCTCAAAACATTGGAAAAGTTAAGAATAAACATTGGCAGAATGATAGATTAGATAATTAAAAGGTCCTTTTTGTCACTAATTTCTCAGTAGCAGACAATGAGTATAAAATCTGTCTGTTGATAACTTATTACCTTGCCTATTTCAATCATTCATATGACAGTTCTTATCTCCTTAGATAATAGCTCTCCTGTGGTTTATTTTTAAATCATTTCCAGCAGAAAGGTGACCAGAGATATCAACATGAATAAGAAATTAAGTGTTCATTTTAAGAACTGGAGGATGTTTTTCAAGTATAGACAAACAAAATGTTGATGCAGAATTACTACTGAAGGATTAAGATTTCTGTAGTTGAAAAATCAATTTTTTAATTGAAATCTCAATTATGACTCCCACTTTTAGTTTAAAATTATCTTTGTTTGCCAAAAATTGGCTCTCATTTATTCCAGTATATTTAACACAGCTGTCATCATTATTCTGCTTTAGGTCTGACAGGAAACACAAAATAAGCTCTGGTGGAGACAATTGGCTTAACAGTTTGAAAGTCACAAATATTGTAATATTAAATCAGCCATAGTAAGGAAAACAGGCTTTGAATATTCATGAATTCTTAACCTTTGGTCTGAACTGACTTTTAGTAAAACTGTATTTCTGCATGGGAATTCAAGAGAAAATCTAGAAAAAAAGACAATCTTATTTTATTGTTTGACTCAGACAATTGTTTGATTTATCAATGTTTTAAATATTTTCTTACCAACCAGAATTTATTTTTGTAATAGTATTACAATAGTTGGATAGTTTTAAAGAAGATTCAACAGTCCAAAATACTGTATTTCATAGCATTCATTAATAGAATGACTGTTGGCATCTTTGTATTTTAAATAACAGAGCAATAAGCATTTTGAAAAAGCAGAGTCTAATTCTTCATTCTTATTGAAAATAACTCTGTCTGTTCCCTGGACTGTCTGGTCGTATGACCTGGCATGGTTCATCCTATGAAAAATACTTTGATTTGCAAAGTGTCTTTGCAAAGTGATTTGCAAATACCCTAAAACTCCTTGTGCAATTATTTAGTAGCCTTGAAGTACCATAATCTCAAAATTTTTCTTTATCAAACTAGGTTGTAACATCAGTTCTGCTTTCATTTTGTCATTTGGTCTTGAGAGTAAATGTGAGGCTGTTTTTGAATACTGTTTGTTTTTTTTTTTCAATCACGGTATCAGATACACAACATGGAAGGACGGAAAGTAATTTATTAATTAAAGAATAACAAAAGCTTTTTGTTAACACAACATTTTAAGCCATTTATGTAGTGCTCTGAAGCAATTGCATGCAGGGAAAACAGTTGTATCAGAATGGCAATACAAAGGGATCATGCCTCTTTTTTAATTTGCCTCTTGAAAGGTGATGTAGGACTGTCTGACCAGTTAAGGTCAGTCCACCTGCATGGTGGACTGCTGGCTGGATTTTCTGATGAAAGGTAGGCCTCAATAATCTGCTGGCCTCTCACACAACTGCTTAGTTACAAGGGGAACTGCATCCTTACTAAACCAGACTGAAGGTAGGAGTAGTTAGGTTGCATGACTAACAACTTTGTTTCTGTAAATATGGTTTATGTTAATTGAGACAGATCATAAAATTAATCATATTAAGAAAAAGAAGATTTATAATCACACAAATTCTTTCACTGAGAAAATGATGCAATCAGTAATAATAATTTGAGGACATTTTCTGCCTACTGAACATTAAGTGCATGTTCACAGCAGCCACAATGAGAAAACCAATTGGAAGGCTTCCAAATATCCTCTTATGGTCTGTCATGTCACTAATCCACAAATTAAATCACTGCTGAAGTGGAATATGATATGATTTTTCAGAACAACTTCAAAGACAGTTACAGCCAATTGTGTCTGTGATTTACACATCAAAGTAGTAATAATAAAAATACTTAGTTGTACATAGTACTTTGATCCTTAGATCATGATGCATTTGTCAAAGGTGGATAAGTATTATTATTCCCATTTTACTGATGAGGGTACTGTTTTCCTCAGGGTGCTCAATAAAACAAAGTAAAACTGAGAATTATACCTCTGTTTCCACCACATGTCCCACTTGACAGAGCTGTGTAACAAGACATATCCATGGTGTAGAAGCAACATTCCAGTTTGAAAAACTAGGCACCTGGTCCAGAGGGCTCAGCAATCAGTCCAAACCTTCATATAGCATTCTTAGGCAAAACCTAAGATATCACACTAACATATCACAGATAGGGATGTCCTATGACTCTGCTGTGCTTTTTCTCTTCCTTGCTGCCCTACTCCATCACCTCCTCCCTCATTGTTATCTTAGATTACCGTATTTTTATGTTTGCAATTATCTCCTATTGAGTAAAGGAGTGTGATAACTTATAAGTTACGAGACTGCAGGAATTTCCCATGTCAATAGTTTGAATAGGTAAAGAAAGAGTACTATGATCAATTTTCCTGAGCAGCACAGTGACTGACAGTAGTGCACGGAGCTGACATCAACAGATGGGAGGTAATAATGGGAAAAGGTGCTGCACGTGGATGAGTGAGAGTTGGACATAGATGCATGGGTCTTCTGGTTCAGAGTGAAAAAAGCCTTCAGATAAAAAAAAACACATGTAGACCCAAGTAAGAGATCCAAAAGGAGAGAAGTAACAAATGGGATGTAGAAGGAAAAAGAGTAAAAAATAGCATAATGAGAGGGAAAGGAGTAGCAGAAAGAAAAGGCAGGCGTAAGAACAAGAGAAAGACATACATACACATATATATATAAATAGGACTGAGTCTTTGATACCTAATTTCTGATTTTAATCTGAAAATTATAAATATTTGTTTATATTTAGTACAAATAGTGACAAACAGGTTTTCTGTGTCTCAATATAGACCTCACACATAATCCAGAAAAACCCACTCTTTTGATAATGAGTAACTTATAAACTGTTTCAAGGACTCAACACCACCACATTTTATTTTGAGGTCCATATAATATTCCTGGTTTGAGATCAACAATCTTTACCAATTTGATCTGAAAATATGATTTTTTTATAAAATGTGTAGGATTTATACCACATGTTTTTCAGTCATTCCTATGTTCTTTGTCAAACAAGTCCTTCTGAACATTCTCATCACCAGAATTTATTCCCAGGTTCTTGTAGGATGTACTGGGACATTATTTAATGAACACAATCACACCAGTAGTAAATTAATAAAAATGCTTGAACAACAGCCTTAAAAATAACTTTTATTTATATTTTTAGGTCAGAAATACAGGATCATGAAGAAAAATTACTGTGAAGGAAGTATGTTTGAAAATTCTGCATTAAAGAGTCAAAAGGGAATTTTTAAATAGGAAGATTAATATTTTTATTTTGCATGCTGTTGGCATGTTGGTATTTCAGTGTAAGATATTTACAAGCTTTCCAACAAACCATAAGAAAACTGTTAGTACAACTACTTAAGGAAATTTTCCCTAGACTAGAAAACAGGATACTAACTTACTCATACATGTGATGCCACTCTCTTATGGCTTGTTCTCTTGGGGAAAACAGTAACATGCAGTAATACATACCTAGAATTTGCTTTCTTTAACTGATGCAACAGAGCTCCTTCCCAGGAGCAGAGACAGCCAGGGCTTAACCCTGAAACCTCCCTAATTTATTTGGTAGTAAATATATTTGACAGCAATGTGTATGTTTCTAGAAAATTATATTATTGTTACACTCTATTTCCATGCAGAGTTTAAATGGGACTTCAAAACTTAAGCATCAAAATACCATACCATACCATTGTATAGATTTTTCACATAGAATTTAAGTCCCAATGAAGTCAGAAAATAGTGGAAAACTTTCAGGA
Source organism: Numenius arquata (assembly GCF_964106895.1). Lineage (NCBI taxonomy): Eukaryota > Metazoa > Chordata > Aves > Charadriiformes > Scolopacidae > Numenius > Numenius arquata. The sequence goes on from NC_133616.1 coordinate 42,670,988, forward strand.
ACGCTAAATCATATGAACTGTTCTGCAAAATTTCCTAAACAGAATGATACAATATTTGTATTGTTTGTACATTATACAATACTGAGTAGAATCATTATCATTATATCATTAAAGATATTTTTTGTTTCTTTGAGAAATAAAGTCCACAATTTTGTAGTTATCATTACAGATAAGAAAAGAGTAGGTTTAGCCTAAACAGAAGAACAACATTTTGGTTCCTCCTTCCTCCCAAAGGTACATATAGAAAATTAGAATAGAAATAGAAATAGAAATAGAAATAGAAATAGAAATAGAAAGGAATAGAAGATAATAGAAGTCAACAGAGTAGAGCAGAGTAGATTAGAGTAGAGTAGAGTAGAGTAGAGTAGAGTAGAGTAGAGTAGAGTAGAGTTGAGTAGAGTGGTGTAGCACAGAACCAATGGGAAGGGATCTACAATGGTCATCTAGTCCAACTGCCCGACCACCTCATGGTTGACTAAAAGTAAAATGCAGCTTCTGACCTGCTCTTGCAGGTTTTCTCCTATCTTTCTTGCCTAGTCAGAGAGCTCAAGGGTGATCCCCTCTGCTCAGCACCCATCAGGCCTCATCTGGGCACTATGTCCTGTTTGGGGTCCTCGACAGGAGACATAGGTCAATAAACCAGAGAGGCTCAGGGGAGGTAAGGAGAGTGTCCTGGTTTGAGGTAGAACAGAATTAATTTTCTGTTCAGAAATTGTGCTTTTTTCCTCCATCCAGTTCCCATCCATTGCTGAGTCCAGTCTGGGACTTTCCCAGTGCCTGCCAGTGACGTGATCGTCATCCTGTGAGCTCGATCGTGGGTTTGTATATATTGTATATATTTCATTATTTTCCTATTGATAGTAGTATCTTTTTTTTTTATTATTAATATTTCATTAAAGTAGCTTTTTGTTTTCTTCTCAACCCATAAGTCTCTCTCCCTTGTTCTCTCTCCCTTCGCTGGGAAAAAAGAGAGGCTAAAGAGAGCATCTGTTATTCGCTTAGTGGTCAGCCCAACCTAAACTGTGACAGAAGGTCTCTGGGGCTGGGGCTGGTTCAGCGTAGAGCAGAGAAGGCATCAGGATACCTCACAGCACATCCTGGTGCATATGGGGAACGCATCAAAGGGATGGGGACAGACTCCTCCCAGCAGTATGAAGAGGGACAGTGACAGACAGTAGCATGTCCTGAAGCTAAAGAGGTACAAACTGGAGATAAAGAGGAAAAAACAAAATCACTGTGAGTTAAGCACTGGAGTGGGTTGCCCAGAGAGGTTGTGGGATATCTGAGCCTGTAGGTTTCAAGACCTGAGTGGTGACAACCCAGAGCACAACTGTCACCAGCCCATGAAGGGTTGCCCTCTGAAGTCCCAGAAGCGAAAGCATTGCCAGTGGGAAATAAATGTAGCAAAGGTTTCCAAAAGTGCCACATCTTCTAGAAGCTGCAATGTCAGAACACCACTTTCTGGTTTTATTCAGTTCAGCAGCTTTCACAAACATTTATTTAAAATAGAATCATGGAATCACAGAGTTATAGAATGATTTAGGTTGGAAGGGACCTTAAAGATCATTTAGTTCCAACCCCCCTGACTAGGGCAGGGACACCTCTCACTAGACCAGGTTGCTCAATAGTACAGTTCCAGTTTGAAGTGACTTAACAACTATCATCTAGTCCAACTGCCTGACCACTTCAACGGCTGACCAAAACTTAAAGAATATTATGAAGGCCATAGACCAAATGCCTCTTTTTAAGGCATTGACATGGCCACCTCACTAGAATGCCTGTTCCAGTGTTTGACCACCCTCTTGGTAAAGAAATTCTTCCTAACCATCAGATACCAGGGAGAACAGATCAGCATCTCCCTCTCCACTACCCGTCCTTAGGAAGCTGCAGAGAGCAGACAGCTCTCTAGTCTTTGACCACAGCAAGGCCCTTAATTGATACTTCTGCTCTCAAAAGGAGTCTTTTTGAAGCTAGTGACACTAATGACATGAGCAATACTTTCTTATCTGGGCAATAGGTTTGCTATACAGTTTAGTATTTGTTTTGCCTAGAAAATAATTCCTATTACTCCTACAACAAGATGACGTATTGTAAGTCTCAGGAACTAGCCCAAAAATGCTAAAATCAGAACTCTTGAGTAATACAAGTATTATAAATAGAGGTTAGCAGCTTTCATCTTAAATTCAAAATTCAATTATTAATAAATAGATATGTGTATCTACTTTTGTGCATTTTTTTAGTACACATACATGTGCGCGCACACACACGCATATATACAAAAGCAAGTTCGTCCAGTGCAGATATGTTTTCTAACCCTGAAAAGAGGCAGATAGGGGATGAGCAGACAGTATTCAGCTGACACAGCTTAATGCATTGTTGCAGGTGCTCATATCATATGTTGAGGAGTGCAGTACATGGACTCACACCTGGAGAAACAGAAAATTCCTGAATTAGCTATCACATCCAAGTTCAAAACCTACCTCCTGGGTATTCCTTCGTCTGGACCAAGAAAAGAGGCATTACCACAGAAAACTAGTAGTGTCCAGTTAATGTGCTCAGCTGATTTCCAAATAGCATGACAAGCTATAATATGTCTTCTTGTTTCTACCTTCACTGTTTTCTGAGTTAAACATCAGGTCCTACTACTCTTACTCATTTTAGACCGCTTTTCCTATAGTTACCACCTGTAATAAACTAGATCCAAGTCTTTGTAAAAAATATATGGCTTCATTCTCTGGAAGTGTAAGGGCACTGCAGGGCCAGGGGCTCCCTGGAGCAGGACGACCTGGTGCCCCATGCTCCTTGCCAATACCTTCCTGTAAGACTCCTGCCTTCTCCCTGGTGCTATGGTTGCATGGCCTCAGGAACTGTGTCAATCGCTTGTCCAAGGGCCCCATGCCTTGCACTTCTATTGTCCCATTTACTCCATAACACAGCCTGTGATTTAATTCTTTGTGGCTGGTAGTATATTATCAACTTTCAATGGCATTTACACACGTGCACGTACGCAGGTGCATACATACATACAGCATTCTCATTCTCCATGATTATACAAAAGCATTTTGAATGAAAGCCTCTGGAGGAGGACAAGAATAAGGCAAAACTTGAAAGTCTTAGAGAGATGTGCTCTGAAGAGTGTCTGAGTAGAGAGGTAGTGGGCAGAAGTTCTGAAACTTTCCAAGTTTGGAAAGTTAAAATTAGCTGTGAAAATAAAATTGTCTCTTTTCTGTTTGTTTCTTTGCTAGCAAAAATTGTCACGCTAAAATATTTTCATAATGCCACTATTTTTTTCCTACTTGTTATATTCACTGTTGCAGTGTCCTGAAAAGCTGTAACATTCTTGTTACAAAATAACAAGATAACCAGATAACAAGAAAAAAAGTGAGTCAGAAAAATGAAAATCAGTTTTGGTGTCTCTCTGGTTTTGACAGAAGCACCTTCCTCTCTCCCTCAGGCAAAACTGTTGGCAAATATATATATATATATATATAAAAAAGCCCATCCTGTCATTCTAGCTTATTTCCCCCAGGTCCACTGTCACAATTCCCCACACTATGCCCCCATTATGTTGTTATTACAAGGTGTTGCCCTAACCTGGCACATGGAATATGGTGGTATTAACAAGAGATTTTTTCCTATTTGAGAAAAGCACTCTATCACAGTGCAAGGTTGTAGTGTCTTTAGTGTCTTCTTTAGAGAATTGGTTGTTGGATAAATAAAATAATAAAAAAGAAAAAGAGAGTTTCTTTTTTTTTTTTTTTTTTTTTTTTTTTCAGTTACTTAGATACTTTCACGGTAGTAATTAATGTCATTTGGGACTTGTAAAAGTTTCGTGCATTGGTTGAGAAATTCTTTGAAGCAGAGCACACTTGTAGATGGGATTTTACATGGAGAATGCTTCAAGAATCTTAGGACAAATTTTATCTTACTTAAGATCTTCAGTAATGAGCTTGCTGGAAAAAAAAAAATCGTTGCTGAAGAAATTCACTGGTAACACTCAAGTGGAGGGAAATGCCAAGGACAGAGTCTGATCAGAACATTGTAAGGGAAGAGCTGAATGATCTTAAGAACTGGAGCAATAAATTGCCAGTGTCATAGGTGTGGAAAAGGCATCTGTATATTAATTGTTCGTGATCTGCAGTTTGTCAGCTATGAAGTACCAGTTTGATTTCACTACACGTAATCTTTGGGCATATCATGAGCACAGACAGAGAAATACTAATGGCATCGCACTATGCATGCTAATCCCCTATCTAGAATTTTGGGCAATTCGCACTATTGAGATGATCAGAGAAATGGGGAAGATATGGAATGGAAAAGATATATAAGAGAAGTCTAAATGTGTCCATGGCTAGTGGTGGGTATGGAAAACAGAGTATTTTCTGACTATAAGGAGAATGATATGGCAGAACAGCTTTGCTGTGGAAAACCTTATTAATTCCAAGACGTCTGTAAGAGATCCTAATAAACTGTCTGCCTGTCAAATGAGATGACTGATATCAGTGATACAGGAGTCTCCATCCCAAGGACACTTCAGCCGAAATGGCTTCCCATTCCTGGCAGCTCTGAGCATAATAGGCTCAGAGGTTCATCACTGTAAAGACAGAACTGCGTAGACAATGGAAAGCAAACCCCAAACAAATGTAAAGCTTTTTTATTTTGTTCTTATTTTCTTTTTCTAAAACCTGCACATATATTACAGAATTTGTGGTTTATAAATAACTACTGTGAAGCATGTATGCCATCACTGAACTATTAGACAGTCAAAATTATCTAGTCTGTTTTTTCCCATTTCATTCCATTTTGTTATTCTCTTTCTTCATGCCATTGAATGAAATCAGATTGGAAACATCTTGGGACAGAAGCTATTTTTGGTTTTTTATGCACTATTCATCTTACCTGTACTTGAAGCACCCAGGACATTATTGAACTCCATAAAATAATAAAATTGAGAAGGAAATATCATAAAAACAGTCTCTCCTGTGAAATCTCTGGCACTTCTATTACTGTTTATGTCCAGAAATACCATGAGAAAAGCCTCTTTCATTTTATCAACACTTTCTGTTATATTCCTAGCTGAAGCCAGTAGTGAAAAATAATATATTCAAATATTTTCAAAAAAACTTGACAAAAAAGCAGCCTAAGCATGTTCCTAGACTTGGGTAAATGTTCAGAGGTTTCTTATCCCTTCTTAGTAAATACACTTCACAAGCAGGGATTCTTTACAGGAGACTGAATTTCTGAGAATAAAGGGTCTTCATAGTTACAAAAAGCTTTAAAATAGAAAAATAGCTTGTGGTAGTTTCTTGCAATTTCTGTGCTGTACTTTAAAGCCCCTCATAGCCTTCTGCTATGAGCTTTAAGTAAGATATTCTGTTTACTATGGCCATTAAAACTATGAGCTTTTTTTAAAGCAGCTGCATTACAACATAAAGCTCAACAGGTCACATGCCACCTTTTATACAAACACTACATCATGGACTGTTAAAGGGAATGAGTCTGTGCCTCAGACCATGTATGGTCTTCCTAGGATACCAGAGAACACCCTGAGTAGGAGATGAGTTTTTCTTCTGCAGCTTTTAAAGTGTCTCGTAAAAAGATACTCCACTCCTCCCTTCTTTTTGATTTCTTAAGATGTATAGGGAATGAGATATTTTTACTTCAGAAGTAATATGTAGCTGAAGTAATATGTAGCCAGGGGGGTTGGGCTAGATGGTCTCCAGAGGTATCTTCCATCCCCATATCATTCTGTGATTTTGTGATTCTGTGAATACTGCCAGCAGTGGGTACAGTTCCAAAGCAAACAGTTTTCCCCAGCAGTTCCATAATTACGACTATGACACACAATTCCAGACCGCTCCGAAGTAACTCAGGTGTGATATTTGTAATCACACCTTCAGAGCCTATGCAATGGTTCCATGTATAAGGTGTTTTAATATATGATCTTCCCTTCTGCACAGGTCATGTCATGGAGCATGTTTGTCTCTCTAGGGTTATTTGGTCACCATCAGGAATTCTGGCTTTGCATCCAAACCCCTCAGTTTCTCCTAGATACCCCAGTCTGAGTCATGGATTAAGAAGCCAGAAAGCTCTGCCACTGTGGTGGGACTGCATGAATAGTTACTGTTTTTCTGGGTGATTGGAAGATAGCAAGTAAAGGAGGAAGAGAAATGAACCCAGACAGCTAAAGCCACACAGGAGAAATGGCATAATGTTGACTTTAGTGCTTCCTGTATGTTGCATAATTAAGAGCACAAGCTGCAGTTTCACCTGTAGCTTTTTGTGGCGTGTGCTTGTGTAGTAACTAATACTCAGTGCCTTGATGGGTCAGTTTCACTTTTGTACCTCTTAGCTAACCAAGTTTTAGCTAAATGCTTCTAGCTTCCCCTCAGCAAGACAGCATTTCCCTGTTTAGATGCACTCAGCAGAGGGAGCTGATAAAGTTTGTATTTAAAATTGTGTCTACAAAGCCCTGTAACATGCATACAGCAGATAGATTCAACTAAGAGTAAAAATTAGATGGTTAGCATTCTCTTTTACAGCATATGACCAGGGATAGGACATAGGACATGTCGGAGAGTAGGGTTAATCTGTGGTTTGCAACTGCTAACATGCTTGTTTTTAAAAAGATAAAAAGTGGAAGTGATGCAGCAGGAGTTGTCAAACCCCGTTGTGCAACTACAAATGGTATAATGATTAAGAGTAAGAAAGTCTTCTCTTTGTGTGATCCTTCAGAGGCCTGTCTCTAGCAGTCTGTATGAATGATTCTAAGGTAAGTCACAACCTAGAGTGAAGCCCTGTGACTCATATTGTAAGGGGGGGTGTGTGTGTATTCTTACCTAACTGTTGCAAGCATGACAGCCCTGTAATTTTACTACTTTTCCTGCATTAGCAGAGAAATAAAACAACTAATCTCATCATAGACAATTTTTATGACTTTCTGCTCTGTAAATAAAATAAATTGTGTATTGGTGTTTGCAGCTGTATGTGTACACATCTAAGCACACATATACAGAATCTCACCAAGCTATATACACATACTCTCACATGGCTGATTTTTCATTATGGAATACCCGATATTCCATTAAATTATTGAAGACCATCCTGTTATATTTATTACAGCAGTCGCTGATATTGCTGCCAATTGTCAAATTTCGGTTTCCTGTTGTTGATTTTCATGCATGAGAAACACACAGCCTCTGGACTGACGCCAGAGCTCCATCAATCTCTCTAGGCTGCTTCGACCTCAGGATATGTAAGAGTAGTGGATAAATTGGAAGATCAATGCCTTGTCCCTCCTGCTGTGCCAGCTGCTATTGAGAAATTAATATGAGGATCACTATAAATAAAAGATAAAAGATGATATGGCTTACAGTGTAAAATATTAAGGTTGGACACAATGTGTTCTATGAATCTAAAACCAAAAGCTAAGAAAATTAACCCTATAAGAGCATCCACTGCCTTTGTGGATATGTGAAAAAGAGCAGGCTAGCAAGCAGAAAAGTTGTCTTTGACAACTGTTTAAATAAGTATGGAGATTTCAGAACTGACCACAACATTAGATATTGCAGGAAACAGTCTTTAGTCTAGTTTATCAGAAAGAGATAGTGAAGTTATATACTATTGTGTGTTCAGTAGCATAATTCTGGGAGAGCATATGACTGATGCGTTTAATAATGTTACACCGTTATTTTCAAGGGATGGTTTTTAAAGGTATTTATGGACCTAACATACATTGGTTTCAATAGGTGCTGAGCGTATAGAATAAACCCCACAAAAAAATGAACTGGAATTTTACTGAAGAAAGCCGTTCAGACCCCTTGCAAGATAGGGTGAAATGGGAGCACTTCAGTTCTATGGGAAGTTGCTGGGAAGTAAAGGAGTGTTGCCCTTAGGCCTCAACTCCCCACACTTTACTAACTAATCACTAACTCCCACTGGATCAAGCTGAACATTTAAATATCCAAAAGCAGCTGGGCTTAGTTTCCCCACAATGTGGCCTAGGAGTTCAGATTCAGGTGAGGTTGCTGTTTCCAGGAGTTACTATCTAAGCTTCAGGCACCACATCTACTTCCTCCTTACATAAAAATAACTTCATAACAAAACTCAACATGTGTGGAATACTTAACAACGTGAAGTCTTGGTTATGAGATCTATGGTTCAGGCATGTCCTATCTAATTTAGGCACCTAACAGAGGTGACTAATATTGAATATTATTTCCCTTCAGTTGGATGACAGATGGGACTTCCTTTGTAATTACTAGAGATTTGCATAGGGAGATTTAAATCTTAAGTGGTTTGAATCTCCCATTGGAGCTGTATTTCTCATCAGAGTGGTTAGCATGTGTGGGGCAATCCCACTCATTACACAGGCACGGAGTCAGATGAGAGACATATGTGTCCCATAAGGGGCTGTCCCACAAGAAGTACCTTAAAAATCAGGTGATGTTCTTGGTGTGTTGTTCTTGTAAGTTTCCTCACCATTCAGAGAAATTTAATTTTCCCAGAACATTTAGGCCTGTCACTTCCCTGTGTCATAAAAAAAATAATTTAATTCACTAAAAGGTGACTGAAACGTCACAAAAATGCCTGAAGAAGTTCAGGGATTTAAATACAGAATTTCAGCTTTGTTCTGTCCACAGTTGTGTTCACATAAGGAAATGGGTAGGATGGAGTTCTGATTTATATTCTGACCTTATTTATATTTTCATTTAAACTGCTGACGTATCACAGTAATTTCCTTTTGAGTCAAATTCTTTTCACACAATCAAGCATAACCCATATGGGATATGGTCTGCCTTCAATAGAGTATTTTTTGTGCTTCTGAAGCAAAAATGAACTTTTATGAACTGTGATACTTTGATTCCCTGGATAATATGCAATAGTCAGAACAGTATTCATTTTTCCTCTTGGTGGTGACATAACGTGTCGTGAATGAATTTTGGGAATAATTGATTCTCTCCAAGCCTGTCTTTTCCATATTCACACACACAGAGCTGCCCATCACCCTAGACATAGATGCATGCATCAAGACAAAAAAGAGAAACTGAGTATGTTTTTTATTAAATTAAGGATTTCCTTAAATACACAAGACATTTGTACAGTAGAATAGAGTATTCATTGGGATCAGATTGCCCCTGGTGAATACAGAATGGATGGAAAGTAATGGGGACTGTCTAGATCGTTGCTCTTCAAATCACCTGAATGTAGAAATCACTGAATAAATTGTAGCCATGGTGCAGTAGTCAAATTCTTCTTTATTATCACATGCATTCACGCAACCACTTTAAAACTGGGACTAAGTCCAATGTAGTGTACCAGTACATCTACCCCAGCCAATGCCAGGGGTTCTACACTGCAGTCTGAACAATACATAAATAACTTGCAGCTAATTAAGTGCAGAGAACCCTGTCAGCATGAATTCATATGAAGTCTCAACAGACTTCTTTTCATGACTTGTCCCACCCTTACTTCTCTCCAGCTACTGTTGGAATTTTTGTCTGTTCTGATATACAAATCCGGATTCATCAGATTTTACCAAGCAGGCTGATTTAACATTTCTTTTCAGAATTTCAGGGAACGACATTAGAATCATTTGGTGATGACTAGAGAATTTCCCACAATATATATGATTTCAATAGACCACTATGCCAGAATATCAAAGCTGGGACACAAGCAAGTTGTGTCCATGTTGCAGAACACAGTGCCGCTTAAAGCTTATGCACACATGCATACACACACACATGTGCACACACACACACACATGATTTAAATAAAAGAGTGATTGAAAAGAAAATATTAGGTTGCTTTGAAGTGAAGAGATAGAAGACTGAAAGCAAATGACATTTTAAGAAAGCCTTAATAACGTTTTCCTAGGAATTCGGACTTTTCAGAATTTCTGTAATCACTGTTTGAGCTTGGAAAAAAAAAGGAAGATATTCCTGAAATCTTTGTTTAGGCAATCTTTCTTGTCAATTTGTATTGGCAGAAGGAAATTTGATTATTCAGTGCCAATATTACACTAGACAGAACATAGACCCTGATTCACAGCTCCAGTTGGCTACTAGTCAAAGGGAAAAAAAATAGCAAGGATTCTAATTCTTTAAATATCAATCATGTATCTGATAGGTTGGTCTGTTAGGGCTGCAGGTGAATTTATTTAAAGTTTATGCAAAGAGCTTTGCTATTCATATTTCCAAACTCATATCTTCCTTTCCCAAGCCTTTTCACATTCAGGGTTCAATTAAAAAGTAGTATACAGGTTATGTCGCACCTAAAGACAAATTCATGAAACTTGTTTCTCTTGTTTCTTATTTATAGCCATATCTCCTAGTCAGTGAAAAAGACTGGTGCTTGTTCAACCTTCTGGAAATAATTCACAAACTAGGAGAGTTTTTTTCCTTCCCCCTTATCTTTTTTCTCTCTTTCATAGTCTGTACTTTTTCTTCAGGGCCAAAAGTTTGCAATACAAAGGGAAAAGAAAAAAATTAAAGATCAATGCCTTCTCTCCCTGCAGTGACTTCCTTGCTTGAGAAATGAATATGAAGATCACCATAAATAAAAGATAAAAGATGATATGGCATTTGGAGTAAAATATTAACACCAGGCACAAAGTGATGTATCAAAGTCTGACCAAATTAACCCCCTGGGATAAACAGAGGCCTTGTTTATGTTGCATAGGAAAACAGGTAGTGGAGAATTATGTCTGTGTGTGCTCTGTGTATGTGTGTATGCATGGAGAACGCACACAATGTACACACCCCTCTTTATGTCCACATTGATCCCATTCTATCCCCACATATATATAGACCTAATGCATATCTATATTTGGGACTACAGACAAATTTGTGAATTCTTTCATTGTATATTTGTTATGTATATTCCCATGTATAGTGGCCATGAAAGGTGTGAGAAAGAAAATAGTTGAAAGGAAATACTATTTCAGTGTCTGTAAACCTGATATAAAAGGAAAATGTAAAAGGAGTATGGCATGCAAATAAATAAGTAAATACGTATGCAAAAATCAAATGTATATGTGTACATCTCAGCACATTACACTTTTGCACATACATATCCTGTGTGCTTATGTCTATATTTGTATCTTCTCTAGATACATGAGACGTGTTTAAACATGTGACAAATGTTTATTTATTTATGTATTTATTTATAAACTTGCAAACATAAGCATGTGTGACATGAACCATTCCAAACCCCTGAGAGAACTATTCGTGCTTTTCCTGCCTTCTTGATCCTCTTTAGGTGACACTTGCAAAAGGCTTTAAGTTGGCTTCTGCTCTGATCTTCACAGAAGAGTAATCACTTCTTATTCTATACAGGGATGCTAACTTACTATCTTGATGACAGGTGCAGCAGCCAGAAACTTTTTTTTTTCATATTTTCAAGCAAAAAAACACATAGAAAACTATGTTTTCCATTAAGATTTACACCAATCATTTTTTCTAGCTTATCCTTCATTAAATTAATGTTGGTGTAAAACCGTGCTGGAAAATGTGTGTGTTTGTTAGGCATCTATCTAAGATGGCACTATTTAATAGATGTACTTGAAATTGTTAAAAACACAAACTTTAAAAACTGTCCTATCCTACAGAACAAACAGATATTGAGTCTTATAACTCAACTGTACTTTTTGACTACTTAGTAAAACCTTTTTTTAAGACAAGAGAATGACATAAAAGAACCAAATAACTTAGGCTGTGACTACATCAGATGCTTAAGCTGAATCATACATAGAGCTGATTGATGCTTACATATGCATTCAGAGTAGAATAGGAAGCCTTGCTGTAGAATGTACTGGTAGGTGGGCAGTCTCTCCTTGAACTGATACAGTATCACACAGTTATTTCCTGGTTTGAAGTAAAATTTGAAATTTGTATCACATAACATTTATTTGTAACCAGTCAGCAGACTACAAACTATATTTTCGCAATGTTAAGAAATAAAACCAATGCCTGTTGGCTGAGTCCATGTGTCAACCTCGTGTCATGGCATATGACAGTCTCTGTGTTTTGAATATACATCACATTCTTTGCAGTCTTGTGGTATACTGTCCTTTCACACTATGGCAACCACAGTCAGTATTTTTATTTTGTAAACTTTTTTCCAATGTTAGTTTAACTGCCTAAATGTTGAATAGGAGATGAGAGCAAATTCTCCACTGGTCTGCTGTCTGGCTAGCCTATTACCAAATTTGAAACACTGTTACTCTGATTCATATAATTCTATATCCCTTAGGTGTGGTTGTAAAGGATATTGGTAAGGAAATGGCAATGGAAGACAGATCAATAGAGATGAACAATAATCGTAGAACTTTACATATTTTGTGAACTAATTCCAAGCCTAATTCTCTTATGATATTAGTAATCTGCAAATACAGTAGCAAAGTGTTTGAAAAATTGTCAGGGTATAGCTTTGGGTCTTCTTGTGCCACTCAAACACTTCTTTAAAGGACGGATTAAAACATTTACAATACAAGCCACGTTTGCTAACTTACTGTTGTATCTGGAAATGTAACTCTGTATACAACACTATTTTCACACAGTATAAAAGTCTTACTGTTGTTAGCCAAATACTCAGTTTGCTAGTGTCTTCATAAAGTCATTTCACATCAGCTTACTAATACAGGCACACAGTGGTGGGCACAGGGGAACACCAAGTAAAGAAAGCTTTGTATGACTGTTGTCATCACAAATTACTTACAGTTCTGGAAATATCTGAACACCCTTGCTGTATTAGAATCTGTAGGGTAGACTTCAGAACAAGCTAAATAAAGTATTACCTTAGTACTGAGAGCCTTGAATCAGGCTTTATAACAATATCCATTTATTTCACTGGAACTAACATTGATTTCTCTAACAAAGAGGTTAGCTCCAAAGAGTTTGAGGAAACTGATAGGGACAGCAATCCAGAAAAAGTAATAGTTATTCATAGCAGCAGAGATTTTAAGTTATCATAACAACAGTGACATCACGAGAAGTACACTGACTTACACCGGTTGAACTGGTTGTAACAAGAATTAATCTACAGAGATTTACATAGCTAATTATACTTTATCAAAACTACACAATCCATTATTTTCACTGCTTCATTTCAATTTCTGCATAGTGTGAGGAAGTGCAAACAACATTACAGTTGGTTTTTCATTTCTTGCTCTTCTTTTGGTAATCTGGGAAGAATAAAAGGTTAATGAAGTTAAATGTCTTGGCACACTCATACCGTAGAGCTGCTTGATAAGATGTGACTTGCAGCATTAAGGTGCCAGCATTGTTAAAATAAAGTGCTTAAAGAGATGGAAGACATGCCATGCAAGGCCAAAATCTCATGTTGTTAACAGTACCACTTGTAACATAAAGTATAATGAATGACATGATGCTCTTGGTAATCTGCACTATAATATTTTTAATGACATCTAGAATTATTAAATGTTATAGTGTTAAAGAAGACAAACGTTGCATCTTATTATTTCTTCCTCTTTATGGTACCATATATATGTAATTTTTATCCTCTTAGGTTGAGGAAGGATTGCCAAAAGTGCAAAATTAACCAACAAAAAGGTTCTTGCCTTTTTTTCTTGTCCTGACAGACCGTCCTGAAACCTGTTTCAACTATTCAACTCTCTATGTAAAAACATCCAGAGCATAGGGTCCCTTAATCTTCATCAAGACTGCAAGAGGCAGAAGCAGTGAAAATTAAACCCTCAGACATTAGTAAGACTTTGTCACATCTTATGAGTACCTATCTGGACAAACATTTATATCAATGCTATAAGAACAATCATTATTTTTAAAATATTTGCAGTTATATTAGAATTTGTCACCTATATGTCATGGGCAGTTCAAATGAGGCTCCCATGCCTGAGCCTTGCAAGCTACTGCCTAATCCAAATCCCTGATTCTGGGAGAAGGCAAACCAAAGGGGTCTGCTGAAGAAGACATCCCTGAGAGTGGCTCTTCCAAGTTACAAGGTGGGGAGGTAAGATGGTTAAAGAAGCTTCCATGTATTTTAACTACATACTATATTAACTACATGCCATATTACAACATACTTACCTTTTAAACAACGTGTGGACTGTGCAAAATCTGATGTAATTTGCTTATCATATGATTTTTTTTTCCGTAGATATACATGCTTAGAAGAACAACTGGAAGTCAAAGTATTGACAAACTAGTGTCTCTGCTGAGGAATGATGATGAAGTAAGCAGCTTCAGAGAGCAGGAAAATTCTCCGTTTCATTCACAAGAGTGAATGCATACCTTCCAAGCAATGAAGGTAAAAATGTTTAAATATTTTTAAATGTTTAAGGTATGTTAAGGTTGAAGGTAAAAATGTTTAAACAGCTAAAAATGCTGTTTAGTATCTTCATAAGTGATCTGGATGATGGAATTCAAGTGTGCCCTGATGAAGTTTGCTGATGATATGAAACTGAGTGGGAAAGTGAACACTTCAGAAGGCAGAGTGACCCTGCAGAAAGACCTGGGCAGGCTGGAAGAGTGGGCTAACAAGAAACTTATGAAGTTCAACAAGGACAAGTGGAAGGTCTTTCACCTGGGAAAACATAATGCAGGAACGCAGCACAGGCTGGGATCTACCCGGCTGGGGAGCAGCTCTGTGGAAAGGGACCTGGGGGTCCTGGTTGTCCAGCTTAATATGAGTGAACAATGTGCTGCTGCACCAAATAGCCAACAGAATGCCAGGCTGCATCAACAAAGGCATCACCAGAAGAGATAAGTAAGTCATTAAACAACTCTACTCAGCACTTGTCAGACCACACTGGGAATACTGTGTTGGGTTTTGGTCCCTGTTATACAAAAAAAGGTGTGGGCATGCTGGAGAGGGTCCAGAGAAGGGCCACAAAGATGATCAAAGGATGGGGAAGCCTGCTGTGTGAGGAAAGGCTGAGAGAGCTGAGTTTTTTCAGACTTGAGAAAGAAGATTTAGTGGAGACCTTATCACTGTGTTCCAGTATTTAAAGGGTAGCTACAAAGAAGATGGAGAAACCCTTTTTACAAGGAGTCACATGGAAAAGACGAGGGGTAATGGGTACAAGTTATTCCTGGGGAGATTCCGATTGGACACAAGAGGAAAATGTTTTACAATGAGAACAGTCAGCCATTGGAATAATCTTCACAGGGAAGCGGTGGATTCCCCATCACTGAACACTTTTGAGATTCAGGGGTCTTCTTTTGCCAAGAAAGGTTGGACCAGGTGATCCTTGAGGTCCTTTAAAACCTGGTATTCTATGAGTCTATGAGTCTACGAACTCACAGGCTAGAAAACAAAGCTACTGTTACAGACCTATCCCTGAGATAAAACGATACATCACCAATTTAATTTAGATTGGACAGTAATGTGGCAAAAGCATTTCTGATAGGGATTAAGGAGTGTAAGCAGTCATTTTGTGTGAGGTTTTCTAGGTATAAGGTCTGATTACAGAAGGGAATATTTGGGCTCTGAGGGAAGGTAGAGTGCAAAGGTGTTTATTTGATTGTGACTAGACCGCCAACAGACTTAAATAGATTTGGATAGGTTATTCCTTCCCTTCCTTGATAAGGTGCTTTTCTCCATACACATTCTATTTCTTAAGCAGTCAGCTTTCACTGGAAAAAAGTGTTGAAAAGGCAAAACTAAAGTTCTCTACCCTAGGAAGGACTGAAGAGGATTATTACATGTTTGTCCTCGGACTGCTGGTTGCTGCACAACTGCAATTCCAAAAGGACATTTCACAGCCTCATCTGCTTGCATGAGCTAGAAATAAAGAACTGAGAGATCATGGCTCTTCAAGGACAGGTTAATGGCAGCAAGAGGAGAAAAAGGCTCTCCCCACATATTACTGACTAAGCCAAAGAGAAGAATGCCTAAAAACCACACTAGAACACAGTTATAGTGAACTTCTAAAATAATAAACAAAGAGCAAGACAAAATGTTCTTATTCCACTCAGTGGACCAAAGAAGAGAAAGAAAATAATGAGCAAGCCTAATATAGCGAAAGACAGGAAAAGTCACCCCACATCCATCAGGTGAATGGAATCAACACTCAGAGACCACCGACGCTTTGAAAGATGTCCTTACTGAGGAGCAGTATTGAAATATACTTTCAGCTATATAACAGCGAAGGGGTCTGTTAGCCTTACGTTGAAAATTGAGAAATTCTGAAGGAAATGAAGTGTTTTATCTCTAATTAATGAAATTAGTTATCTCTAATTGATGAAATACATAATGAAAATATTACAACCTAACTGTAAATGTATGTAAATGTATATTTTATTTTCATTTATTTGGACAAAAGGTGGAAGTAGAGTCAATATATAATAATTCCAATTGTAACTAACTGCAGTAGGATAGCAAACTGTGTGGGGCAAGAAAGAATTTCGAGTATGGCAAGTAAGCAAGTGCTTATTTAAAGTAAATAAAGAAGTCTCAATGTTCATAATATACGGTGTTACAACAGGCCATGCAGCATTTGATAAATTATAGAGAATAAGAATTTATGCAGAAAAGATGTGTTGTGTATATTTTCATATAAATTCCAGGAATATATTGTCATGATGTGATCATTATTTTCATATGTAGCCCTGCCAACGGATAGGATTATTAGACTAGGTATCATGGATTTAAAACAAACAAACAAACAAAAAACAAACAAACAAACAAAAACCACAAAAGAGTAATTTTACCATTTTTCCTTCCATTGCCATTTATCACCCTTACTTTATTTTTGTTTAATATTTAATTTAATATGACTTAGTCTTTGTGTATCATTTTCCTTCTTGGATACAATTTCTAGGGGAAATGATGGGATTTTGGCAAAACTGCTTTTCCTCATTACAGTAATACAGACATGATGGCTAGGTACATGATATTCTCTGAGGCACTTGTCCACACAAAAGTCCTGCTTAAAAAAGAGGAGCTATTACTCCCATCTTACATGTGGGACAACTAGGGGAGAGGGTTTGAACCATACACATGCTGGAACTTCTAGAGACGAAGAGATGCAGTCCACTTTTGTGAACTGCAATTCAATGTCTGGATCATGGATACACTGGAAGTGGTATTTGCTGATTTGTGTGTTGGTTCTTATTCTGAGGTACCAGCAAGAGACCGATCTTGCATCTTTTCTCCACAAGTGAGCAGGATGAACAGAAGAGGTAAACAGCACTGTGCCAGGCAAAGCAGGACAGGCCTTCAGTATTCTGTGATTTTATCTATGGTTTTCCTTGCCACAGGATGTTGCCAATGCTAAATGTTTATTTGGGATCAGGAAATGAAGAATAAAACTCATGGAAGAACAATGTATTGAACACAAGTGCATATAAATATGCTACCTCTAGTTCAGGTCTCTGCATCATAAACCCCCAGGAGGAAGGAGACTATTCTAGGGAAGTATCATTGTGTGTTTTCCCTGCATTTGTACTCCTCCCTAGGTGCCCTATCAGGAGTAGGATGCTACTGTAGGTAGACCTTTGATCTGACCCAGTACAGGTAATTTTATGTAAAAATAGATGAAAAAAATAGGTTGATTGACTTAAAACAGAATGGAGAATGAAATCAATTCATTCAGGGAGAGCAAGACTAGGAATGTACAGAGCTGGATCAAAATTATGAATTGTTGTGAGAAAGAGCCTTGCCCTCTCAAAGACGATATAAAGGAGTAGATAGTACACTTTCTCCTGTTTCCCTCCCCACTCCTTCCATCTCCCAGTTGTTTCCATTCTTATGCAAAGTGTGTCCACATATGCAAATTAACCATCTCATTTTTGTGGTGAGGATACTGGCAGGTATGCCAAAGCTCACACTTTTCTGCACCATGATACAACACTGGTCCCCGTAGTCAGACTGTCTACAAGGACAACAAAGCATTTATCACAGGATAGGCCTACTCCTCTGCAAGCTGGATTGTTCCAGACCCTGAAAAGTGTTAGTGAACAAGTGCAGTTCATGAAATCTTGTCTGCTTTGATGTACAGCTTGCCTGTTACATGCCATAGAAATGTCACTTCATACTGGAGTCACTACTTAACCAATACTCTCTTATACCTATACATATAATTTATAGCTATAATTTATTTTCAGATATCTGTTGTATACGTATATTATTAATCTCATAATAAAAATAACATACAACTGGGAAAATGGCAAAGAGAAAGTGACACCAAGGGATATTGCCCAGGATAGAGGTCACTGCAGCCCTTACTATTCATACACACAAAAAATAAATAGAGGTATTGCCATCATTACTGTAACATGTCTGTCCACAAATGAACAATTAGCAGCTTTGACTGCTAAGAAAGTTTACTTTTTGATATGAGCTAACTAAGTTAAATCATGCAAAATCAAAATGAAGTTACTAATCTCCAAACTAATCATAAAAATATGTATGGGCACTGGGAATACATGCATGATTTTGTGTTTTTGAGTATTTTAGAGGCTATTACTTTCTACCATTTTTTTTTCTTCATTAAAAAAAGTGAGATATGTACAGTGTTCTGATCACTATGTAAAATGACTGTTACTTGTCATGATGCTTTTAGATTATGAAACAGTCTAAATGCAGTGTAAAGAGCTATAGACTTTTTCTGTACTCACATTATCTGTTCTTCCTACTGGCATTATCTATCACGAGGTGGAAATACTATTGACATCTTTCTCCCCAAAGGAAGCACAGAGATCTTGCTGTATGGAGGTAATTCAGGATCAGAACTTCAGTTCATTGTTCTCCAGAAAATATTTTCAAGATGACATTTGTAAGGAGTACCTTCTGGATCACACTTCATGGTCTCTTGTAAAACTTCTTCTAAATGAAGCGGAATGCCTGTCATCTTCTAAGAAGAGCAATCAGAGGAAGTCAGGACTACAGACTGGAACATGAAAGAACAGGAAATATAACTATATCCCTTCCTTAGTCTGAATATAACAACACCATATATTTGCAACTTCTATTTTTATCATCATATGTGTTTTTCTTGACAGTTATGTATGACAGCTCATGCCAAATTATGAATGATGAATCAATCTTTGTTTCAGAGAAGCATGGAACTAACATTTAAAAGACTGCGCCTTCTGTATTACCAGCAAGTTACTCCAGACTTTATAAAATGATCTTTTATCCCTCTGCCAGATGAAAATGCCACCTCCTTCTTTTCCTTGCAATAAAATATTTTCTTCAGCTAAATAGTGAACTGCATGTTACTTAAATGTGTTTTTTAATATCAACTAGTGTAACACTTTGCCCCTTTGTCAGCAGTGTGGATGGGTATTTTTCTCTTGTCTTAAAGAAAAAAATCCTGAACTCAAGGAAGAAATCTGCTTTTCTGGATTTCATATGTGTTCGGTGATCTCTAAGTCGTTCCAAATACATTCTGTATTTGGATTCTGTATTTGGTCACTCATTTAATCAAAATTCATCTTCTACAACTTTTGGCTGAAATATTTCTGAAGGATTTGACTTCTTGGCTCCTACAGAGTCAATAATCTGTCTGATTATTCATTCTCCAGTAGTTTAGTACTTCCTTTCAAGAATCAGGTGCCCAAAGTTTGGCACTGACATCATTTCTAGCACACAGAAATAAACAGTGTCTTCTGAAATACTGAAAAAAGGAGGTGGCTCAGGCTTGCTCTCTTACAAACCCAAATGAATATGTTCAGTGACCACTGAAAACCATTCCTAAGATTCTTAGACGCCGACTAACAACATGATCAGCCTAACAGCAAGTGCACCGTGGTTCATGCTCATGCCTCCATGACTCTTAATAATAGACAGTCATAGGCTCTGGATCCAGAATAATTATAATCAGTAAGCATAATTTTCCACGTGCGGCATAGCTCTGCCGGGCAGTGGAAATTTAAGTTATTGTTCACTTATATTCTGTCATATGTCACAAAACCCTGAACTTTCTCTTGGATACAGAACTACAAATTTGCTAGCCATTTTTCTGGCTCAGTAGCAGAGGAATCAGTGGAATGATATCAGCAGTAAAGTGAGCTATATAGCACGTGAGGAATTATATAACTATATATATATATCTCAAAGGATGCCTTTGTAGAAAATATCCACATTTTTCTTCCAATCATTAGAATAAGAAAGGGGACATTTTTTAAAATCTTCATAACAGTTGACTAACCCCATTCTTTAATCGAGTAGTCTTCTTGTAATAAAGGAATAAGGGTCCATTCCTAGATTTATGGGGGAGGAGTAACCTTTTATATGTGGCAGGTTTCCAGAAAGTCAGAAAGCTCATTATTATTCCTAAACTATCCAGTTTCATCTCCTTTCCAATAGTATTTTAACTGCTAAGAACAGTAATTTTTAACCACAACTGAATAAATTAAGCACAGCCAGGCAGAAGAAAATAAGTGCAGCTACAGTGAGTGGTCTGAATTCAAGGTGTCAAATAAAGTAGAGGGAACCTTCCAGGGTTCATTGCACAAAATTTTTGTCAATGAAATTTTTGACTTGGTTTCTAGGAGTTTCAAACAAACTATAGCCTGAAGCATTGCTTGGAAGTTCAGGATCAAGAGGCTGGTACAGATACAAGATGGCAGTTTTTGGCAATGCATAAGCAACTCTTCAGCAAGGACAGAAGAGTTATAGGTGCCATGTTTTCAGAAAAATGTCTTATCACTCAAAGCATGATGCCTGTCTCGGCATTAGTAGCAGTGAAGGTAACAAATAAATGTTTTTCCAAGTGAAAAGGTAGAAATTTTCACACCCTAAGACAGATATCCATCTGCTCTGGACTTTTGATGGGAAGTAGTTGCTTGAGATATTGAGAAGCTTCCTACAGTTTCTCTATATCTGACATATATATATGTCTAAACTTGTGTGTGATTATATATGTAACATATGTAGTGTAATGATGGACAAAATTAATGATATATATCAGGATAAGGAGAACAAAACACTTATCATCACAGCAAAGCAGACTGCATAAATCTGAGATATCCAATTGTTTTTGTATTTGTATTTATATTAATAACCTTGTTAGAGGAAAGGTTGCAACAGGGGTGAAAGAGTTTTCAGTAAAAGGAGTTTTCTTCTTAAGTTTTCTAGCAACTACATACTTAAACTGTGGACTTTTTTTCCCTCAGAAGAAGAACACAGAACAAACATATCCTCCAAAAGCACAGCTATGATTTCTGACTTAATATTGCTCAGTGGAACATGGGGCAGAAATAGATGACAAGGCCTGAAATTCCCCAGCCACTTCCAGAAACTTGAAGGAAAAAAAACTCAGGAGGGAAACCCATGCATTGATTCCCAAACGGTTCTGTGGTAGCACAAGATTGCTAATCCAGACAAATTTATAGGAATCTGATCTGAGGGGTGTAGAAACCTTCACTTTTTGGAATGTTCAACCCTTCAGTTGACTGAGGTGAAATACATGGTATTTAGAGCATTTTTGTCTCAGTAAGAATCAGCTCAGGTTTTAACTGTGGAGAAGAAACACAGTGTACCCAACAGTGCACCGACAGCCTAAATTCAAAAGGACACTTATTTTCCAAGTACTGGAGTCAATCAACTTAAACCGTGTGCTCCCACCTCTTTCTTTACTGTTTACTTTTCCTTATGCTTACCAAATCTGATTTTGCTGATAGAAGAATACATCAAAAGTTGGCAACTGTCACAGGCAAACAAATAATTCCATTTACATGACCTTTTTGTTGAACAATGAACTGCAATTTTTACATAAGGCAACATGTTCCTGTTTGCACCGTGTCATATAAGAACAATTTAACTTGCCCAGTAGTGTCTGCTTAGTGTTGCTGATTAAGCTATTGTCTCATTTAAATTAAAATAGTAACTTTTTTTTTTATGATTATCGTAGTTTCTCTCTGATGAAAACCTACATATAATAATAAAAAACCCAAGAAATGGCAGTCAAATTCCAAATAAGTCACAACTCACAATTCAGAGTTATGTTTCCAACATTAATATTGGACAGATATGAATGGAGAATAATATATTGTTATGTTAAAATTCTCAGCTGACTTCTGCAATACTTCTCACTAATCAAAGCAAAATACCTTGTGGAATACCTTTTCATTTATTTGACTAGATTTCATTAATTCTGGCTATTGAAGTCAATATAAATTCATTCTTACAAATTGAGACCTAGAGCATCATCCATTTGCTCTGCTAACACAGTCAATGGGACCTACAAACAGTTACTTGTTCTGCAGTAGACAGAAGGCACGAGAGTATAAAATAACTGCAATCAATATTATTTGTGCTCAATACCTTGGAGCAGAGCTGCTCATCTCTAAAGATGAAAGGACCCTTAAAAAAAAAATTAAAGGAACTCTAATGAATTGACACACTTTCTCTCTCCTGCTTTTGAATTTTTTTGCTTCCTCCCTTCTTAGAATCATAGAATCACAGAAAGGTTTGGGTTAGAAGGGACCTTTAAAGGTTGTCTAGTCCAACCCCCCTGCAATAAGCAGGAACATCTTCAACTAGACTAGATGGGTTTAGAGGCCCATCCAACCTGACCTTGAATGCTTCCAGGGATGGGGTATCTACCACCTCTCTGGGCAACCTGTTCCAATGTTTCACTGCTCTCATTGTAAAAAATTTCTTCCTTACATCTAGTCTGAATCTAGCCTCTTTCAGTTTAAAACCATTACCCCTCGTCCTATCACTACACTCCCTCATGAAGAGTCCCTCCCCATCGCTCCTGTAGGCCCCCTTTAAGTACTGAAAGGCCACTATGAGGTCTCCCTGGAGCCTTCTCTTCTCCAGGGTGAAAAACCTCAACTCTCTCAGCCTGTCTTCATAGGAGAGGTGTTCCATCCTTCTGATCATTTTTGTGGCCCTCTTCTGGACCTGCTCCAACAGGTCCATGTCTTTGTTGTACTTGGGACCCCAGAGCTGGATGCAGTACTCCAGGTGGGGTCTCACAAGAGTGGAATAGAGGGGTAGAATCACTGGCCTTGACCTGCTGGCCATGCTGCTTTTGATACAGCCTAGGATACAGTTGGCTTTCTAGGCTGTAAGTGCACATTACCAGCTCATGTCCAGCTATTCATCCACCAGTAACCCCCAAGTCCTTCTCTTCAGGGCTGCTCTCAATCCCTTCATTCCCTATTGTATTCATACTGAGTGTCTTCTTAACTCCTGATTGTTTATATTTTTTCTGGGTGTTCTGCTGCTTTGGCATTTTTATAGCTACCTTCATTTTTTTTTTACAGACAATGTAAGAGAAGACTCCTTGATCTCCTCCTATCCTATAGATTAACTCTAGAGAGCTAATTCTGCTGAGAAAACTGTTAAATTTACTGAACAATACTTTGTGGACTGATTATCTAGATAAGCTGTATAGCATGCAATCCAGAAAATTACCTTGATAGAGTCCACAAGAGCAGGATTTTCTTGCAGTTCTAGGCAAGCTTATAGGAGACTTTACAGAAGGAAGGAAGGTGATATTTCAAAAAACCTGAGGTATGGATATGTATGTGGCTATGTTAAAGTTTTAAATGGAAGATGGATAGGCTGAGGTTGAAATCCTTGACAGTGATTTTTCCTTCATTTTTTCCACAACATTTACACCTACAACCAGAATGTGTGAGCAGATGATTTCCTCCAGAAGCAAGGAATTTACTTTTATAAACACATAGGAATGGAAGGCTCCAGGTCATTTTCAGTGAGTTTCCCTTATTGCTATCACCAGTACTGGGCCAAGAAAGGAGAACCCAGTCATTCAAGTAGATGAAGAACGTAAACAAAAAGATGATTTGTAAAGAAGATTCTGGCCACAAGCCTATGTGAGGACAAAAAGAGGTGGGAAATGCTGAAACAAACTCACATGCATGATGGAGTGTACTACACACCTCTAACAGCCATGTAAATCCTGCAAGAGATACTGCATAGAGATGCTTAGAGTTGGCTGGAGTTTGGTCAGCAAAGCCTGGTGACCCTCCTTGCATGCCTGGAGTTCAACAAAGCTGAAGATGTTAACTTCAACTGAGCCTGCAGATTGGTATTACTGAAATCTGTAGGACTGCTGCTGGAGTTGTCCCAGAGGCAGGTCAAGTTCAGCATGAGTAGAAGTATTCAGAGATTTCACAACCAGTTAAAATACAAGCCTGATAATACTGTCACTCTCATATCACTTCTGAAATCCAGCAGAAGGTTGTTAATATTGATATGGTTAATATACATCAAACATGATTTCTTTAATTTTTTGAATTGAAAAATTGTCCACAGTGTTGACATTTCTTCACAGAACTCTCAGGATTGTTTGGTTTCAGAGACTGTAGGGCCCAAGACACATTTTGTTTTAAATAATCCTTCATAAAAAATTCAGCTTTCAGTCTAATATCATTGAAACTCAGCTTGAGTGTGTTTTATAATGCATTGAACTGGAAAGACTATGGGTGTTGAATTATTCAAAAACATGATAGGGAAAATAGTGATATCTATGTGTGCATACAGGGAGGGGTGATCAAAGAAATCAGGGTGACTTGGTATGTCTTGTTATCTCATTTTATTTACTTTTCAAAACTCATCCAAATATTAGAGGGGAAAAAATCAATATCAATTTTCACCTCTGTCACGTTCCACACTTCAATTATTAATGAATGTCAAATTTGACCACATTTCTTCATACCACCTGCTCTGCAATAATATTTCTGAGCCTTTATTAAAAATGTAAAATTGTCATTGAATTTCTAAATACGATTCTCCGGTGGCTAATTCAGCTTGTTTTATTAATAAGTGAGTTCTGATGAGTAATACTAATTTAATACGCCTGCATGTAAGATTAAACCATAAATTATTCCTACTGAAGGTGATGAGATTTGACTTCTGTGTGGTTGTTAGGCAATAACCCTCTGCATTAACCCATAAGCATACTGAGGTAAAGAGGTTTCTTTACAAAAACAAAAATGTTAATATTTTCAGTTCAGTTCAGGAATTTTCTGTACATTTTTATTTACACTAGTCCTTTCCACTGTACCTTTTGTTTAAGATTATTAAAACAAAGAACAGCTATCACACAGTGATTTACATACATATACTACAAATACACACAATATGTTCATGTACTCACAGAAATATACACATAAAAGAAATAAAAAATTAGAAAGCTCTCAGTCTTTACTCATTGGAAAGGGATCTAAAATGAGAATTGTTTTCAAATGGGCTTTGACCTTATTGACACTCCCATTAGAACACTTTATGGTAGCATTTACTGTTGTTCCTGGAGTTAAATAACACTCCCAGTCTTCATTTAGTTTTGAGAGTTGGAAAGTAAAATGAGTTCTGACAGAACCAAGATCATTAAAATGGTGTTTAATTCATGGATTTACCACTTTTTTCTTTCATAGTACTTTTGGTTGAGACAAGAATAGTTGAATTGTTTTTAACAAAAGTAACAAATTATTCTGTATCTTTGTTAACCTGAAGGAGGTTAAGATGTACCTTTCAAAGTGTGGTTTCAGGATATATTTCTTTTGATATGTTGATATCTTGATATAATTAACATCTTCCAGACTGAGCTAATATTTAGTTATTGCAATTCAGGTAACATTCCACACCTTTCCTGTTTGAAGAGTAAACTCAGGACAAAATAACTTCAAAATTTCCAGAATATAAGACCAGAAGTTATTGTCCTCAGGCAGATAGATCATTTCATAATAACATTGTATCCATTTTTCATTTCTAAGCAGGGCAGCATGATAAGGTACACATACATTCAAATGTACACAGATAGACTTCATCTTCCTTTTTATTACTGAAGTTCAACAATACACTGAATTGCATTATTCACCACACTTTTATAATAATTTGATTTTTTCTCTCAATGTTAAAATGAAGACAGTAAGCTGAAAATGAGCTAGCATTGTACCCTAGCAATAGAGAAGGCCAACAGACTCTTGGGGTGTCTGAACAGGAGCAAGGCCACTAGGTTGCAAGAGGTGGCTATTTCCCTCTACTTAGTGCTCACTAGACCACAACTAGAGGCTGTGTGCAGTTTGCCCCCCACCCCATGCAGGAAAGACATTGATGAACTGGACAGAGTTTCTGCAGAGGACAAACAAGAGGGACATGGGCCAGAAAATAATCCCTGCAGGGAGATGTTGTGGGACCTTCCCTTCCCTTCCCTTCCCTTCCCTTCCCTTCCCTTCCCTTCCCTTCCCTTCCCTTCCCTTCCCTTCCCTTCCCTTCCCTTCCCTTCCCTTCCCTTCCCTTCCCTTCCCTTCCCTTCCCTTCCCTTCCCTTCCCTTCCCTTCCCTTCCCTTCCCTTCCCTTCCCTTCCCTTCCCTTCCCTTCCCTTCCCTTCCCTTCCCTTCCCTTCCCTTCCCTTCCCTTCCCTTCCCTTCCCTTCCCTTCCCTTCCCTTCCCTTCCCTTCCCTTCCCTTCCCTTCCCTTCCCTTCCCTTCCCTTCCCTTCCCTTCCCTTCCCTTCCCTTCCCTTCCCGTCTTCTGATATCATCCTGGGAGGTTGATATGGTTTTGTATATATTGTATGTATTTCATTATATCCATTTTATTATTAATATTTCATTAAAGTAGTTTAGTTCCTTCTAAACTCGTAAATCTCTTTATCCTTCCTCCTTCTCTCCTTGGAGCAAGAGATGGGGGGAGAGCATCTGTCACTGGCAATTGGCCAATTTGGCCTTAACCATAACAGATAGACATAAGGTATTTTATTATAGCAGATTCCTCAAATCTTTGAGGAAAGGGGGAACCACACACATGATTCCAACTGGCCCAAATAAGGTGAATAATATAAAGGGAAAGATATTTAAGAAATAGACTGTGAACTATAGAAAACATACAGAAAGAAGAGGCAGAAATACTTGATAAGTCTATAGTCAAAGGATCTTCTGAACGTGTCCAGAGACGGATCAGATAAAATTTAGAGTCAGTTTTGTACCTTTTCCTGACCAATTACTTTTTTATTAAAATATAGATTCTACAACTTCAAAGTCTCATAAAAAGGCAGTAAAATGGTAACACAAGTAGTTTCAGCTCAGTAAACAAATGGACTTTGCTGAAAGAGTCGCTGAAAAGAGATCTTTTGTCACAACACAGTGAGGAAGAGACATGGGTAGATTTGTAGTTGTCACTACATGCAGCAAAACCACCTTTGACAAAAATGTATAGCTATTAAGAGTGTATATTATTGCACATTTGGAAGAAATCATCAACTATTTTCTTGAAGAGATCCTGTGTCACTGCGGACTCACTCAATAGTCCGGTTTACCTGAGATGTAAACCCTCAGTGCTTTCCAGCCCTTCGAGTACCACATCATCTCTTTCAGAACAAAAGTCCCTATCAGCCCAGATTCAGTACCAGATGTGGCATAGAAACATAAGAGGTGACAAAGACACATGATTTGGTAGTTCAGATTGGACATTAGGAAAAGGTTCTCACTAAGAGGGTGGTGAGTTAATGGAACAAGCTCTCCATGGAAGTGGCCACAGCACCAAGCCTGTCAGAATTCAAGGAGCATCTGGATGACGCTCTGAGTCACATGACTTAGTTATAGGCACTCCTGCAATGAGTAGGGAGTTGGACTCAATTATCCTTACGGGTCCTTTCCCATTTGAGATGTTCTATGATTCTATGATTTCTGAAAGCTATAAAGAAAGGTTTGTTGTTCAGGCTGGAGCTGTTAGACTCTCTGGCAAACTTCATTACTATTTATTACAAAACACAGCTGATCTGGTGGCAGAATGTGCTAGTAACTAGTATTAAACAAGCATTAAATGTTATTAAACACCAAGTAAGATTCAAATGCAAGAAAGAAGTGAAATGCTTTTCTAAATGATAGTGTCCTTCCTTTACAAAGTAAATCACATGATAAGTTTAGCTGTTTTTGATGGCGCTGCTAACAATGGCTGATGCACAGCTATATATCTCTATGGGTACGAAATCAAACAAAGGAGGCAGGAGACCTGCATGGATGAGCAAGGAGCTTCTGGATAAAGGAAGAAGGATGTCTACAGAATGTGGAAAAGGGACTGGCCACTTGGGAGTAATATAGGAACACTGTCAGTATATGCAATCTGGCAAGGGTTGTCAAGGACAGTAAGAAGGGCTTCTTTGAGTACGTCAGTAGCAAAAGGAAGACTAAGGAAAATGCAGGCCTGCAGCTGAATGAGGTAGGTGCCCTTCTGACAGCAGATGAAGAGAAGGCAGAATTACTGAATGCCTTCTTTGCTTCAGTCTTTACTGCTAAGGCCAGCCCTCAGGAATCCCAGACCCTGGATGTAAAAGAGACAGTCTGGAGAAAGGAACACTTTCTGTTGGTTGGGGATGATCACATTAGAGAACATTTAGGCAAAATTGACACTCACAAATCCATGAGCCTTGATGGGAAACATCCATGAGTGCTGAGGGAGCTGGCAGATATTATTGCCAAGTGACTCTCTATGATCTTTGAAATGTCAGGAAGAAGAGAAAAGGTGCCTGAGGACTGGAGGAAAGCCAATGTCACACCAATCTTCAAAAAGGGCAAGAAGGAGGACCAAGGAAACTACAGGCCTGTCAGTCTCACCTCCATCCCTGGAAAGCTGATGGAACAGCTTGTTCTGGAGTCATCTCTAAGCATGTAGAGGAAAAGAGGGGTTTGGGGAGTGGTCAACATCGATTCATCAAGGGGAAATCATGCTTGGCCAATATGATAGTCTTCTATGATGGAATGACAGGCTGGGTGGATGACAGGAGAGCAGTGGGTGTTGTCTACCTTGACTTCTGCAAGGCTTTTGACACTGTCTCCCATGACATCCCCATAGGTAAGCCTAGGAAGTGTGGATTAGAGGAGAGGACAGTGAGGTGGACTAAGAACTGGCTGAACGGCAGAGCTCAGAGGGTTGTGATTGGTGGTGCAGAGTCCAGTTGGAGGCCAGTAGCTAGTGGTGTTCCCCAGGGGTCAGTACTGGGTCCAGTCTTACTTGACATATTCATCAATGACCTGGATGATGGGACAGAGTGTACCGTCAGCAAATTTGCTGATGACACAAAACTATGAGGAGTGGCTGACGCACCAGAAGGTTGTGCTGCCATACAGCAGGACCTGGAAAAGATAGAAAGTTGGGCGGAGAGGAACCTAATGAAGTTCAACAAAGGCGAGTGTAGGGTGCTGCGCCTGGGGAGGAATAACCCCATGAATCAGTACAGGTTGGGGGTTGATCTGCTGGAAAGCAGCTCTGCAGAGAAATTCCTGGGAATCCTGGTGGACAACAAGTTGACCATGAGGCAGCAATGTGCCCTTGTGGTCAAGAAGGCCAATGGTATCCTGGGGCACATTAAAAAGAACATGGCCAGCATGTCGAGGGAGGTTATCCTCCCCCTCTACTCTGCTTGGTGAGGCCACATCTGGAGAACTGTGTCCAGTTCTGGGCCTCCCAGTTCAAGAAAGACAAGGAACTACTGAAGAGAGTCCAATGGAGGGCTACGAAGATGGTCAAGGGAATGGAGTGTCTCTCATGAGGAAAGGCTGAGAGACCTGTGTCTGTTTAGTCTAGAGAAGAAAAGACTGAGAGGGGACCTCATTGATGCTTGTAAATATCTAAAGGGCAGATGCGAAGATGATGGGGTCAGACTCCTTTCCGTGGTGCGCAGTGATAGAGCAAGAGGCAATGGGCACAAACTGGAACACAGAAAATTCCATCTGAACATGCTGAAAAACTTCCTTACTTTGAGGGTGCCAGAGCACTGGAACAGGCTGCCCAGAGAGATGGTGGAGTCTCCTTTCCTGGAGATATTCAAAACCACTCATCACATTCACTTCATCTTTGATCATTAAATAATAGAAATGCTAAATTAATGACACTTAGTTAGATTGACATGGAAAGAAATTAACAACATACTTCCCTTACTCTACAAATGAGTAAATTCAATCTGCTATTAATAAATCTGTCATTAATAAATGACAATAATATCTGAAATCCCACTGTAAACTTTTTACTAATTCTTCCTCAGAAATGGACTTGTAGTTTTCAATTTTCAGATCAAAGAAGCAGCTAAATCACATAGACTTTTACCAGTCAGATTAAAAATAAAATAATAATAATTAAATGAAAAGAAGTCTTGAGATAACAGTTATACAACTGGACACTGAAAATGAGATGGGGTTCAGAAGATGACAAAAGGCAACTATGTAAAAAAATAACATAATCTTAAATATCTACTGTTTCACCATGAATTGTGGAATGTTGATATGCACCTCAATTTGCATTTTAAATGCAACATGTTCATGTTCATCCAAGGAAGACATAGTGAATACAAAATTCTAGAAATGTTAGTGAAAACGTATGATAATTTCACCTCCCAACTTGGCTTAAAACAAAATCTGTTCAACTGTCTCATCAAAGACTGTGTTTTTTTGCAAGATGGCAAGAGGTAGTATCCAGAGTTATTTTGGTCACATTCTAGTTTATGATCAGCCTTTTTAATTGTTCAGTATAAATCAGCACCTTGAACTGGGAAAACAGGAGATTTTAAAATTTCTGATTAAACCTCTTAGTAAGGACATATTACATTATATACTTAAATGACCGGGGTTGGATGGGTGTGTCAACTCTGGTAATTCAAAAACTGTGATAATCTTGAATACAATTTAATTTGTCCTCAACTTTAATTGCATCTTTCATTTTTAGTGAGAAAAAGGGGCTTAATATTAAAAGAGTTGAGGACCTGAGCCATTAGCCCTACTCTGCTCTATTTCTAAATGCAAATAATTCCTACTGTTTGAAATGTGTTATCCCACTTAAGAAAAAAATTACCTAAGGAGTCCAGTTATATGAGTTATATGAGTTGCTGTATTCTTTAGCATCTCCAGTCTGATTTAAGCACAGTCTTAATTTAAAACTTTAGCAACAGACTTGTTATATGAAGTCAAAATTTGTATAAGCACCTCTCAAATTCTTCTGAAGCTGGTCACGAGTTTGTTGCACTCCATTATTAGGAACAATGAAAAATCTCGTTTGCTTTCTGCTCTCTAAAGCTTTCTCCTAGCTGATCTACCACAGCTGAGCAAAACATAAAAAGAAATTAAATCTAAAAATCCAATGTAAAAGGAGATTGGCCTGCTTACCCAGCATAATAAAGGCTGTTTTACTGTGCAGTGAAGCTAAGACAGTGCTACAGTCCTAACAGTGAGAGTATTATCTCACTGGGGAAGTATATATTAGAATTAAAAGGTATATTAACTAAAATCCCATGAATGTTAACATCCTTCTGCACAAAAGCCTATCTATGCATGTTGGAAGAAAGTTCCTCCAGGGTTTGTATTAGTTTTGGACAAATAGGTTAAAAATTAAAAAGTACCATACTAAAAACCAAAATACTGTCTTCTAAGAGTTTCTCCAGGACTACAAAGATACATAAGTGTTTCAAGATGCTTACAGAACCTACTTTTCCTGATAGCCTTGGGAGTGGCTGAGGAGGAAGCATTAAAACCAAACAGTTA
Organism: Numenius arquata; assembly: GCF_964106895.1. Taxonomy (NCBI): domain Eukaryota; kingdom Metazoa; phylum Chordata; class Aves; order Charadriiformes; family Scolopacidae; genus Numenius; species Numenius arquata. Next base: position 42,702,420 of record NC_133616.1, read on the forward strand.
CATTTCATGGAGTTAAACTTTTTTGGACTTGTGAATCTCTTTTCTAAACAAGAAAACTTCTCTAATGTGGATAATTGCACTGATGGCTAGACTGAGAAAGAAAGCCAAGAAATAGGCTATCTGTGATTCTGTTGATTGCTCAAGAAGTCAACAAGGCTGACTTTTTATCCATGCCTTACAAATCTTTTGACAAACTAGTAAACCATTTCCAAAGTATATTAAATGGGACGAACTAATTTCAAAGAAGGATAAGGAAGGCATGTAATACAATGTTTACACCAAAAATTGTAAAAAAAAAGGGGGGGGGGGGGGGCGAATTAAGAAAATCTGTTTTCAGACTTCGAGTTTAAAATTGTTGTTAGCTTTCCTAGTGATATACTCTAGCATTATTAGCATGCTGCTAACAGGCAAGCAGCAAAACAATTTACTGCTTTACTGCTTTTGATTTTATGTTAGTTGCGGTTGTACCACGTCAAACAAAAATAATTACAAATATGGCAGTATGCAAATCAGACAAAAGTACTTCTAAATACCTATTTCAGATGTGCATCCTGTTTTAGGCTTCAGAGAGCAAATGGATAAAACACTGCCTTTAACTCTGAGGTCAAGGATGAAGTCATAACTAAAATATAGATTTGCGTTTTAAAACCATAAGACATGCTTGGTCACAAATACCATACAATTTTCCTTGCTCTGAAAAGGTATAAGGAAGTACACTGATGGAATTATCCCTCACACTTCTGAAACACAAATTAGGTTTTGATGATATAGTATAGCTAACTAAGAAATCTTGCTATAATTGAGATACCAAAGATCATATAGCATGCACACCTGTATGCACAGCTCAAAGGACAAATGACTCAGATAATGATTAATTCAGAAGTGCAGAGAAGGCTAGTACACTTGAAGCCTCTGAAAATTTTTAGGAATACAATTCACTGCACAATATCAGCATACCAAAAGTACAAAGCCCAATTTTCTTTTAAGGTTTTATTTGAACTGGGGAATAAAACCCCACAAACAATTTTCCATTAAAAACAGAGACATATGAATGTTTGAGATTTATGGAACTGTTCATTTAAAGTTATTCAAGGTCATGAGTTTTGCAAACAACAATTTGAGAGCATGGTGTAGTGATGTGCTTTTGAAAAAAACCCAAACCTATGCTTACAATTAATATTATTTATTGTCAGTAATTCAGTGAGGTTTTGACAGTACCCAGTCTAGCACAAATCAAATTAAAGGGAACTTTTAATATAACTAGCAGAGCAGGCATTGCATAAGATTGCTCAGCTCTTCAGTCATTAAACACTGCTTTCAGGTGTATAAAACCCAGATAACCTACTGAGGCTGGAACTCACTGTGCAAAATTTAATCCTCAGATATTCATTATTTTTGGGAGGTATTTCAGATTATTTTCAAGAATCAGAATAATAGTGTTCAAAGGTCAGTATAAACAACATAGAATGGCTATTTTAGTAAGTGTTTATATTAAAATAGCAATTGTGTCCCTGCTGGTAAAAAGACTTCTTGCACAGATTACCTTAGAAAGAAAGAAAAGCAAAGACCCCTTCACAGAAGAACTGGAATTCTAAAAGATATCCATAACAAACCAGAAACAGAACAAAATTATGAGAGCTCATTGTGACATCCTCCGGTCATTGGTTACATTGATTTAATCACATTGAGAAAAATTGGACCACAGCTTTCAGCTGAACGCAGAAAATAGAATTAAAACAGATAATACCAAAGTTGAATTCAGTAGTAAAGTATCAAACATCATCACCATATCTATCAATTATCTTTGTTTTCTTCTACTTTCTTTACCTCTGTTATGTTTCTTTTTACTTTCCTATTGAGAGAGAGATTGCTGAAATAGTTTCACTACAACAGATACAATAAACTTTATATAAAGTTATAAAAGTTATCTTTATGGTCCTTTCTTTTACTTTCTTGCTCCGCTTTCTTAGTTTTAAAGTTATCACCTAAGAAAGGGACTAGATGATCTCTAGAGGTCCCTTCCAACTCTGACAAAAGCTCTTCAAACTTTTACAATTTCAGTAAATGATTAGTGATACACAAGTTTGCATGGTCTCTATTATATTATAAACATGGTTTAGCCTATCTTAGGAGTCTGAAATGAATTTCCTTGAGGATTCTGAGGAAGTGATTTGTTCACTGAACACAGAAAGCTTAGTACAGTTTCTTGTGAGATTCAACTATGTTCAAATGTTTTTCTGTGAATAGTACCAGCACTCACTGATTATATTCATGGGTTTAATACTCATACACAATCACATTTACCAAAGAGCTATATTCTTCATTATGTATTCTTTAACTTCATGTTGCTATTGTGTATTTGCTTGCTCCAGACTTCCATGCTTTTCAGGTAGATTCTGGTTTACTTGCTGACTTGCCATCCCTGTTGCTACCTCATCCTTTCCCCTTTGATCCCAAACAGAAAATTATCAAACTGATCCATTACCATAGGGAAATGACAGCAAATCTCTTGATTTTCAATAAAATTAAGATATCGTAACTTGCATATAGAGATACACATAACTAAAAACAATACATTATGTCTCAAAATATCTAAAACCTTTAAAAACACGTATCTGTTTAAATAGTACCTAATTAGGAAAAGTCCTTTGTTATAAGTAAATTGTAATTCAATATAGACATCTTGTTTATATTTTGGATAATGACACTTCTATTGCCAATGCATATTATCTAATCATATGGTGAATTTTTTTCATGTAAAGACAGCATTTCTTCTGGTGTAAACAGCACATCTTGAAGACATGAACAGAAACTGAAGCTCTGGCCCAAAATGTTATTTGGGGATTTCAATTTATAGCATTCAGTTACATTTTTCCAATGATGAAAATCATCGGGTTTGGAGTAAGATGATTGCAAGAGCAAGTGAAAACATGTGGCTCTAATTACTTAAGGATTTGCAGTTCATTATTTAAGCTGAATCTTTCAACCTTTGTCTAAGTAACTTATATTCCAATTTGGAATATTTGCTTTCTCGAATGTTTTAAAAAGTCAAAAAATCCTTTCTTCTTTGTCCTAAGATAACTATTAAAAGTATCAGTGTACGAAGTATTATGTAACCTGATGGGAACACTAAAACCATTTAACAGAGGGATAGCTCTGGGATTTTGGTTTTTGATTTGCAGCCTGCTAGTGATAAAAGAGTATTCTTCATTTGCAGAGGAAAATTATGCACTTTTTTGTTCTAGGAACACAAGAGGCTGCAAGGATCAACTACCTCTTGCAAGGAGCAACGATCTCGTATCATCTCTGGTCAAAATACTGTACTTCCACAAAAACAGCTGGTCCTTACCAGCCTTACCAACCACAAAAATTCAATAAACAAGTGGAAATCTCTTGACTTCAATGGTAGATTTACAATTAACTCTGGTAGGTTCTGAATGTTATCCACTGTCTTTCAGTGTGCAAAGATTGGCACTGAGGTACAGACCTCAGAGTTCATGAGAACTTTTCTCAACCTCCAGTGAAAGCTGGAAGAACATTGTACATCTCTCTTCAGTTCAGTGAAGTTCTTAGGGACTGAAGACCTTCAAGCTGTCTATCCAGTCTACTACTTGACTGATTGTTGGCTCGGATCCCCACTCTTCACACAGCAAAATGGTAACTATATATGAGTCCTCCTCCACTCTGTGTTTGAATGCCACCCAGTTAAGGAAAACATGGTGCAAATCTAGTAGTTTTTCCAGAACGCATCCATGAAATAATACAAGCTGGTAAGTCATAAGTTACCGTCATTCACCTAAGAAGCATGCCCATGTCTTCTGAATGGGAGGTAGCAAACTTCAAGGTGTCATTCCTCCCTCTCCCTTACCTATAGCCCTAACACAACCTCCCCTTACAATTCACAGCATAACTGTAAGCACGTAAGTTACGGCATAACTGTAAGCACAACTCTGGGGTTGACACCTGTCTATCCACCCAGGTAAAATCCCTAAAAGCACCCTTGAAATAGAGATATCAGAAGGAAGTGACATGCTGATCCAGGATCTCGCTAATTATAATTCTCCAGTCTGTACCATTGTATAATTTTCTTAGCAAGCAAATCCAATTTACAGTTGCATTTGATGTGTTCATATAGTTAATAAGAAATAAAATATGTGGTTATTTAAGGGACCCTAAGGCCTTCTTTTTAGTTTTCAGGTTGATATTTAAAGGGCAACTAAGACAACCAGAATTGATTTTAGAAGTGATTCTTCACTTTGAGGGCTGAGAGAAGTGGCAACCCATGCTCAGATACCCTGATGTGAGCATTACATAATATCTTGGTAAATATTAGTTCTAAGCATCCAACAAGGTCTTCAGTAAATTGTTATGCTACTGTTCTACAGACCGCTTCTTACGTTTTTTCTCCTTTTTCTTAAAATAGTTTTCTTGATTTTTTTAAAATAATTTAAAACTGAGAGTTTTATTTTCCAAAATAACTGACTTCTCCATAGTCTTACGTTCAGTGGGTTTTAATTTGTCTTTGCCTATTCTTTTCTAAATTTTTCTTCTCATGCCTTTATTTTTATCATCATAATTTCTTCTCCCTTTTTCATTCTTCATTTTTACTTTTCCCATACTTGGGTGTCTGTTAATTATGCTATTTCCTCATTAATGTACTTCTCCCTCTATAGTCATTGTCGCTATCTGTTCAAATTTTTGCTCCCGGACCTGATGATTTCTATCCCAATAACCAAGTGACAGGAAGGACTTGCACCTCTGTGGACCTGATGATTTCTATCCCAATAACCAAGTGACAGGAAGGACTTGCACCTCTGTCTTCCTCTTAGTTATTTGTTGCTGCCTGTCACAGTGCTGTGAGTCAGAAGGGGTAGTAAGGCACAAAAAGGAGAAATAGTGTGCATGCTTTTCTATTTTAAGTGCATGTATTAGTGGCCTTAACCTCACACAGTAGTCAATTCCCTTATAATTCTGAGCAAAGTTGTCAAGGAACTATCACATCTTTTTCAAAGTTTAGGATTGAACTATGTGACGAGCAGAACTCTTATCAGCAGAGTATTGGAGATTTTCTTGTAATTGAGCAGCGTTCTGGAGTTCGATTTAGAGTTCAGGGTTGTCTTTTTCTGGCAACTTCTGATAACATTCCTTTCGCTGCCAGGCTGAACTTACAGGAGAGCTTTCAAATTTCAGGAAGCTATTCTGCAGTCGCTCTGTAGAATTGAAAGACACCTGCAGAGAGCGGCTCTAGTCATAGAAAAATACTCTAGGTCAGGTGGAAAGCTGCTGCCAGCAACAGCACAAGAATGTGATTTATTACATAGAACTTAGAGTTATTATTTAAAGCTTCATTCCAATCCTCAGCATATTCTGCAAGAGTAGAATTTTTTCTATGTTATAGACTGTATGAACAAAAAGCCCAGAGTGAGTGAAAAAGTGCTAGTAACACTGGATCAATATAAATTTAGAAAGTACAAATCCAGATAAAGACATTTTTAACATGTCTTTACCTTAAAGCTAGAATGAGGACTTATCTTCCTGTTTTTCTGTGAAAATTACATGAAAAGCCTATCTGAACATTTATGTTCAATTGCACTACAAATTCTAGCAATTCTGCCTAGTGAACACTTGATTCTGGCAGCAGTGCATTTACAGGCTTAGCTACACACATTTGTGTCCGCAATTAAACCTCAGGTTTTTAAACCCAGCCTGGGAACTGTAGACAACTGCAAAGAAAAGCTTTATGAATGTTTATTAAACTAGTGAAACATAGCAAATGTATTATTTGAAGTTGGCCCAAAAGGCTTTGCAATTTTTCAGGATGTAGTATTTTCCAGTATCAGCTGTAAAATGCCAACAGTATTTTAGCACATATTAACTAGTGTAAGTCTTTACGTACAATGAAAAGTCAGACTCATTTGGACAAAGCAGAGATCTACTGAAGGGTAAAAACATTTCACTTCTAACAGCTGTATAAGTCAAGTGAACAGGATCTTTTATGATAATTGTTCTATTTATTCTCTTTTTTTTTTTCAGACAAATCATCTGAAAATAATACAGCAGCTATACAAGAGAGTTGTGACTTGCTTTTAAGTTTATACTTTTTAAATAAGAGACTGGTTCACTCTATAACTTTAAGCAGTAGGTAAACAAATCTACAGTATAATGATTTAGTGAATAATGTCCCATCAATTCTTGCCCAACTACAGAAAAACCCTGGATAAAAGTACATTCATAGACTTCAGAAAAAAGTTTGAGATTTTGTTGTTGTATTTGGTTTATGTGGCAAGGTTTTGGTTGCAGGGGGTGGCTTCATGGATGGCTTCTGTGACAAGATGCCAGAAGCTTCCCCGATGTCAGATGGAGTCGGTTTCAGACAGCTCCAAGACCAACCCACTGCTGGCCAAAGCTGAGCCCATCAGTGATGCTTCTAGTGCCTCTGCGATAAAGTATTTAAGAATGGGCAAAACCTGCTGTGTAAGACCACCAGCTGGGAAAAAGCAGCTAGAATGTGAGAAACAGCCCTGCAGACAGCAAGGTCAGTGAAAAAGGAAGAGGACAACTTGCTCCAGGCACCGGAGCAGAGATTTGTCCACAGCCCATGGTAAGACCATGGAGACTCAGGTTGTCCCCATGCAGGAGAGGGACCCTCCACCCATTGAGAACCACACTGGAGCAGATATCCACCCTGCAGCCTGTGAAGGGCCCCATGGCAGAACAGGTCGATGGGCCCTGAAAGAAGTTGTAACCCTGTGGAGAGCCCATGCTGGAGCAGGCTCCTGGGATGACCTGTGGCCCCATGGGCGACCCCAGCTGCAGCAATCCATTCCTGAAGGGTTGCATCCTGTGTAAAGAACCCATGCTGGAGAATTTCTTGAAGAACTGCAGCCAGTGGGAAGGACCCACAAGAGCTGTGTCCCATGGGAGGGACCCCGTGCTGGAGCAGAGGACCAGTGTGAGGAGAAAGCTGCAGCTGAGACAACGTGTGATGAACTGACCACAAACACAATTCATCTCCCCCTGTGCCACTTGCGGCGAGGAGGTAGAGAAGTCAGGAGTGAAGGTGAGCCCAGAAAGCAGGAAGGATGGGGGGTGGCGAGAGAAGGTGGGCTTTTTAATTTTTTCTTATATCTCAGCATCTTACCCTGATTTGATTGGCAAAAAAATCAGCTTCCCCAAGTCAAGTCTGCTTTGCCTGTGACGGTAATTGCTGAGTGATCTCCCTGACCTTACCTCGACCCATGAGCCTTTTGTTGTATTTTGTCCCCCCTGTCCTGTTGAGGAGAGCAGTTTGGTGAGCAGCCAGTAGTCAGTCAAGGTGAACCCACCACAGCTGTATTTGAAAATTTCTGCCAGCTGTGATGTTGTGCCAGATTTCTGCATTCGAAGGTACAGTGAATTATTATTATGACAACATGAACCTCCTTAACAGGTCTGTTAAGTGATCCACATGGAAATAGTCAATTGTGTTGTATGTAAGCTGCCGTATATGTTATCTAAAAATGCAATAAAGGGATGCTTATAACAGATTTAACCAATAAGTATAGTTCACCACTGCAAAACAAACTCAGGGTGCTTTCCCAGTTCACATGGAAGAGAAAATAAAATCTAGCTGTTTACAAACACTGTCCCAAGCAAGCTAAAATGTGGCTCCCTTTGGTCATTTCACTCAGGGTTAGATTTTTCATTCTTGGAAGCATGTTGTTATTATAGATATTTTAAAAAATTACTAAAACAGGAGATTTTAATCCAGGAACACAAAATTTAAGAGAAGGCTAAAAGAGGAGGGCAGGGAAAGTCTTAGCTGTACATTAGTTAACTCAGCTCTGATTGCAACCAAACTACTAACAATTCAGATGTTGTCAACTGATATTTCAGTAGCTAAGAAGATCACTTGTGATGGAGTTTCCCAAATTCCTTAAGTATTCAGTATTGGCTGCCAACAGGCAAAAGGTGAACTATTACTCTGAACTCATATAAAAATACCTGCATCTTTAACTATTGACTTTATTTCGTATATGAAACCTTTGTAATATTTGAGATCTTCTTTCACTACAAGATCTGATGTTTCAATGATTTAGTAATCTGGAAGGCATTTACCTCTTTGATCCTGCAAAGATTAATTTCATACAGGCAACATATGTTCAGGGACTTAATATCAGTGTTGTTGATTGACCATAGCTTTAGAAGTACCTTTGTAATTCTGACATCTCTGGATGAGTTGTGTCCTCTGGATCTGAAAAAAAACTTTTAATCCTGTAGAATGAGGCTACTCTGTTTCAAACCTCTAGGGGTTAGTTTGATAATAGATTTTCTCCCATAGCACTGCTCATTATCTGTAGTCAAAGCCAATGGTTTGATTATTGCCTTCCTTTCAATTAGGCTTCTGCACCCATGGGGCCCAGGAAAGTTGCTGTATTGATATAAGTTAACTTTCAAGTTAGTTTTGCAGGGTATCACAAGGATGGGTTGATCAGTAGAGCTTCAATCTTAGCCAGCTGCAGATTCACTCAGTCACTGAGAAGGATCAAAGATAACCACAAAATGACTCCATAGTTAAGACCTAAAAATACATGGCAAAGTTTGAAGCCTTGATACTGTGTCAAAGAAGCAGAGCTAGTTTGTATTGATCTAAGAGCCTAATTGAAGTACTGTAGAACAATGGGAAGACATTGTGCTGAAATTATTTTGTAACTGTTAATATGAAAGCTATATTGAATTATGAAGATAAAAAAAAATAAATTTCAGAACAAAATCTTCTTTCCTGTTCTACCTTCTGTAAAAATGTGTGGTTTTCCTTCTAACCTGTTGTTTATGACCTTGTTTAAATAAAGGTGAGAACAAACATCTTTAAGTCTTGCACTTCCATGCAGCCTTACTTTTAAATTCTTGCTTTTCATCCCTATAACAGTAAACTTCGAAATATTTCACAGTGCCATTATGGGATTTGAAAACACTGTATCATATAATACTAAAGTTTACACAGACAGCATCCCAGTAAATGAGGGAAGTAATTATTAAGTTAATGTAAGGATTCACTAAAATGAAAAAAAAAAAAGAAAAATTACTGCTTTAAACCCATGACTTAATAAAAAAATAAATGTATATAATAGGTACATAAACAGTGTCATTTTGAATCTAACTGAATTCTGGTGAAATTTTGGAGTCAATGAAACCATTTATCTCTAAATATTTTCTATGAAAGAATATGCTTGGGTTGAAAAAAAACTTGTAAGAAAAAAGAAAGCTTGTAAATTGCTAATACTGTGTCTCAAAAAATACTTCATCCAAAAAATACAGCCCACATTATGTATGGCAGTAAGTGTGAAGAGAGGGTTTGTGGAAATGCAGAAGAAATAGTAATTTATAAATGAAGTGGGAAATACTGTTCCTTGATAGAAGAATACAAAGATTTTGAGAGCCTATGTCAGAGGAAGGAAAGACACATTAAGGAGAATGGGTTTAAGAAATTACTTTGGGTAAGGTAGCAGCTTTGCTGGTGGCAGATATCTCACAATTCCTTCTTCATAGAGGAGGAAAGTCTGGGAAATGTTGTAACACCAAGTGTATATTCTGCACTGGGGGGAAAGGAGATGAGGAGGGGTGATGTGAGGGCAAGCTGGTGGAGGGATCTTTCTGAATCTCAGTAAGAAAGATCCAACAACAAATGTCTTAAGATAACTGCTTCAATAAGATAGAATAAGAAGAGGAATATAGATAGCGAGTAACATTTTACACCCTTTCAGATACTGGGCACGTCACGTTCATGCAGCATCTGACTGAGCCCTTATGGATTTTCTTATGGCACGCTGTACAGAACAGATCCTGTTTGTACTAAGAAACTCTCCCTTTCAGTCATTTGAGGTCATGTTTAATTTCCTTAGAAGAAAGCAACTCTGTTCCTAAAAGATGTTCTCAAGAGAACTCTTTACCTCACTGTTAGAAAAGGCAAGGCCACACAGAAGGTGTAATCTCAGTGCTAAGCAGGAGCTGCCTGCAGGCTCCTTTGGTGCCATGCACAGGCTGTCTGTCCCATGGCCAAGGAATGCATGTAGCATGACACAGCACAGCATGGCATGGCACAGCACAGCCTGAAGGCCGCACTGGGTGTGCAGTGCTTGCCCAGGTTAGCTGTGCTGTGGGTCTTTGGCTCCTGAATGTGCAATGGACCCCGGGTGAGGATCAGTGCAGTGTACTGACCTCCTCTGACCGCTTTCAGTACCTGTGCTGTGATACGGAACTGAAGGTTTCTTCAAGTTTTATGAGCCTTTCTCTCTCCTCCCACTGGTAGATTAGTGACCTCAGAAACATCCCTCTGCTTTTGGATGTGTCTGACTTTATCCCCTTCTCCCTGCCTGTGTCCCAGGTCATGCAAAAGATCTGACCCTGAATGAGGACTCAACTCCTCTCCTTACTGTCCTTATATGTCAAGGTCTGGGTAACAGCTGATAGAAATAAGGCAGCATAAGCTGATACAAATGACCACTAAGGAATATATGTGAGAGTACATACCACATCCTGTTATGGAAGGAAAACTGGATTAAAGTAGAGGGTCCAGTTAGACAGGGATAAGACTGGAACAATGAAAGGATTTAATGTTAAAGAATAAAGATTTTCATGTAAGCACCAACTTTCACACTTAGGAACAGAAATCAACAGACCTCATGTAAACTTTGTCACAACTTGTCACATGCCCTTGAAAGAAACTGTGTTTTCAATAACTTTATTATACCCATCTTTGAATCTGCATGGAAACATGCTAGTATGAGTTTGACAAAGTATATTATGACCTGACATCATTCAAACCTTTCTTCTTCCAAGGATGGATGAGGAAAACCCGGGAAACGGTTTGAAAGCACAGATGAAATATATATTTATACTTACTAGCACTTGTGAACAGTTGATTTACTGCTAAGGAAAAAAATATATTAACAGATACAGTTGGCTTCATTATGTTTGTAATAAAGTGGCTAATGTTCTTCTGCTCCCTCTTGTAGCAATAGTAAATGGAGATTTGCATTCTGGGTAGGGCTTTCTCTTGGGGAAGCAGAAGAAGCCTAGACCGACAATCCCTAAGCCCCAAACCTTGTTAAATGCAGTTTCAGTCCTGGGGACCTAATGCACTGATTGCTTCTCAAGAAGGAGTCTCATTGCTTGCTCCATTCAGTCCTATTACTGAAGGTCTAATTATGTCTATTATGCTGTTCAGTTTCACAGACGGTTATTGAGGGGAGGAGGACGTGAGAGGAGAAGGGGGGCCGGGGCAGGGAAGAGCGGGAAGAGAAGAAGAAACCAAAGTGTATCACAGGAAAAAAGCCCACAGGCCTCGACTATTGAGAAATGAACTGATGACTGAACTGACTACTATGTGAGATTATATCTAAACCACCAAGTGTGTTACTGTAACAGGACAAAATGGAGATGGTTCCAATTTTGTATTATTGCTCAGGCAAGAGAGAACCAATTACTCTGTCAAAATCCTAGGTACCGGATTTTAAAAGCTTCACAAAGCCTTAGCTCAACCAAAAAAATCTTAGTATGAAAAAGAAAAAAGGGGTGAAGGGGGAGCATTTTTTAACAATGTTGTAAAGTTTCGTTTACATTCCAGGCTGCCAAAAACCTGACCCAGACCTGTTTTCTCCAATATAATGCAAACATCACATGCTATATTATGCTTTTTTGTAGCCTAGATTTAGGCTGTTATCATGGCCTAATAGAGCTCAAAATGAGAGGAGGGGAGGGAGGGGGAAAGAGACTCATTATTTTTAGATGACTTTGCTTCTCCCATAGGGTTCCCATAGATCCTACTTAGAAGCAACTCATTCCAGCACTGATTAAGTGGGAAATACACAGAATCTCAAAAGGTCAAACCTATAATCAGCTGCCCTAAGGGGTTGACATGGAAAACTTCTTAATCCAAGTTCAGTTTATTGCAATCTTATAACCAGGTGCAGCTAGGGATACACATTGAGGGAGAGGCCACTCCTAACAGAGCTTCTAAGGATGCCTCAGCATTATTTTGTCTTATCTGGGTTTTTGGTCAGGATTCTCGCTATTTTCTCCATTAGGTTTGTGCATGTTGATCATTTGCTTTCCTGCTGCTAAAGGGTGTACATTTATAATAAGGTAAATGTGCATGAGACACACACTGCTTACAGTTGAGAAAACATTTCCGAAGATAATCTACAGAGCAAGTGGGGAATCAAAGCTCTCTCATAGACTGGAAGGAAGAAACAAAAAGGAAAACCAGAAACAAATTATTTCATAAAAAACTCATAATAATTTGGATAAGAACAAGTTTTTTTTAATAAGCATTATTTCCATGCATGTGCATTATGATAACAATGGAGTGTATTTAAACACATCTCTGATTATTTCCAAATGGTCACTGTTTGGTTACTACTTCAGATCTTGTGAATCACTTACACACCCCTGCAAAGCAGAGCCTGATTCAGCTACTCTGGAGGCAAGGGAGACACTCATTCATTTCAACAGGATTTGAAGACATCAAATGAACACGCAACTTAAATCACAGCAAATCTGGCAGCTGGATTTTTTGTTTGATTTCACTTACCATACACGGACTGCTTTCCAGGACTGGCTCTAGGTGCAATATATGTAGGCAGCTGCTTATGTCTGCAAAACTCAGGGGCCACAAAGTAGCCATGGCCCCACAACTTAGATTTCCTATGCCAGGACTGTGGAAAACTGGGCTGACTGCTGTCGACTTTAAGAGGGTCTAGAGTGGCACATCCTAGCCAAAGATGCCATCAGTCTTCCATATTTCTGTTCCTCCCCAGGTAAAGGCAAAAGCTGCTTGCTCTGCTCTCCAAACCTCTTTCCATTACTTTACCTCAGCTCCTTTCACACTTTCTTCTTTCTATGCCAGAAGCAGCCAGATCTATGCTTACTCTCACTGGAGTAAGAAAGGCAGTTTCCCTTTTACAGCAAAGTTGCCTTGAACTAACAATGTTTCACTTGCTTCAACTAAATGCAAAATAGTGCTGATTGTAGTTTCAATCACTTTCCAGCACAAGTTTTAAAACTGTGGCACAGCTGCATTTTTATCATTATGGAAATGCTCTTAGTGCTCCCAGTATGTCTCCACAAAGCCCTCCAGACGTTAAGAACCATTCTAAACCAGGCCTTTACCAAGAAATAATTGAACATGGGTTACTTTTGTCAATCAAACTTGCATGGGAATAGAGGCTTCCCAGGTAAAAATTCTAAAGCGTGGTATTTACTTTATAAGGCTGTGATTTTGTGTAATAAACATTTGGTGATTATTTCACTGTATAATGGAAATATAAAGGTGATTCATCTGCTATACAATGTTATACAAGCACTTTAGAGATAGCCATACAGATAAAACCAACAGCAAAGCCCCAGAAACAAGTAATCAAACACAATAAGACAGAGGGGACTTTCGTCACAAACACTTCCTGTCTCAAAATAAATCATAGAATCATAGAATGTTTTGGGTTGGAAGGGACCTTAAAGATCATCCAGTTCCAACCCATCTGCTGTGGGCAGAGACACCTTCCACTAAACCATGTTGCTCAAAGCCCCATCCAGCCTGGTCTTGAACACTTCCAGGCATCCACACCTTCTCTGGGCAACCTGTTCCAGTGTTTCCGCACCCTCATAGTGAAAAATTTCTTCTTAATATCTAATCTAAATCTACCCTTTTTTAGTTTAAAACTGTTACCCCTCATCCTATCACTACACTCCCTCATAAAGAGTCCCTCCTCCTCTTTCCTTTTGGTCCCCTTTAGGTATTGGAAGGCTGCTATGACGTCTCCCTGGAGCCTTCTCTTCTCCAGGATGAACAACCCCAACTCTTTCAGCTTGTCTTCATAGGAGAGGTGCTCCAGCCCTTTCATCATCTTTGTGGCACTCCTCTGGACCTGTTCCAACAGGTCCATGTCCTTCTTGTGCTGAAGACTCCAAAGCTAGACTCTTCAGGGCTGCTCTCAATCCATTTTCCACCCAACCTATATTATTGCTTGGGATTGCAGTAACCCAGGTGCAGGACCTTGCACTTGGCCTTGTTGAACTTCATGCGGTTTGCATGGGTCCACCATTCAAGTCTGTCTAGGTGCCTCCAGATGGCATCCTTTGCCTTCAGAAATGTCAACCATTCCGAACAGCTTGGTGTCATCAACAAACTTGCTGAAGGTGCACTCAATCCCACTGTCCGTGTTGCTTGCAAAGATGTTAAACAACACTGATCCCAGTTCTGACCCCTGAGGAGCGCCACTCTTCACTGGCTTCCACTTGGACATTGAGTCATTGACCACAACCCTTTGAATGCAGCCATCCAGCCAATTCCTTATCCATCGAGTGGTCCATGCATCAAATCTATGTCTCTCCAATTTAGAATCAAGGACAGTGCAGCACAGTGTCAAATGCATTGCATAAATCCAGGTAAATAACATCTGTGGCTCTCCCCTTATCCACCAATGCTGTAACCCCGTCAAAGCAGGTCACCAAATTTGTCTGGCACGACTTGCCCTTGGTGAAGCCATGTTGACTGTGACCAATCACCTCCTTATTTTCCATGTGCCTTAGCAGAAATTTCAGGAGGATCTGCTCCATGACCTTGCTGGACACAGAGGTGAGACTGACTGGCCTGTAGTTCCCCGGGTCCTCTTTTTTTTTCCTTTTTGATAGGGGTTATGTTTCCCCTTTTCCAGTCAGTGGAACTTCACCAGACTGCCATGACTTTTCAAATATAATGGAAAGTGGATTAGCAACTTCATCTGCCAGTTCCCTCAGGACCTGTGGATGGACTTCATTGGATCCCATGGACTTTTCTACCTTCAGGTTCCTTAGATGTAGGTAGGTACTTGACCTTGTCCTATAGTGGAGAACCCACATTGAGGTCCAAAAATAGAAACCAAAACCCTAGCCTTTGGAAAAGGCAAGTACTACATATTTATGTGCAGAGGCCATCTGGACAGAAGAATATATCTTCTATACATGTTACACTTAATATGTATCTTGAAACAGATGTATATTTCAAAGAATTTAAAAAAAAACAAAACAAAAAACACCCCCCAAAAAACCCTGAAGTTTTTAAATGTCCTCCTGTCATCTGAAATAAATTTGTTTTCAAGGGTAGATTTTCAGAAGTTTTCACACAGAGATCCATATGAAAATAAATCTACTTACAATGAAGCAATAGGATTTGGAACTTGTAAATACATGCAAATAGGTGTCTGTAAGAAATTCAGTATGCACTTGTACAGATTAGAATATTTACACATGAAAAGAGATATTTTACTTAATTAAATTCCAAACAGGGTGCACTGATGATTTTTCTTTTTCTCACAGTAAGTGGTATTCCTATCCCCATCTTCTCTATGAGACAGGAGAAAGACAATTTTGCAAATTACCACATTAATATGTCATAACCTGAAGTTAGCCTTTTAGGCAAAAACATGTCATGAAAAACTTTGTACTGCTGTAATACCAGAAATGGTCCAGAATTCTATTGTACCATGTACTGTACAAAAGTAGATCAAAACTATTGTCAGTTTTTAGGTAACAATTAACAATTAACAAATAACAATTTTCAAGATACAGTCACATTTCTAAAGCCCAGGGAAGACTGAGCAGAAACCATCAAATGTCATAAAAATACAGTGGCTTTTTAGTGGTCATAAAGTACACGTAGCCCATTTCACTCACTGTCAGATCAGTGTGATGGACCTTCAGTGCAAATGAGAATCAAACTCTCACAACTGAAGACAGAAGCAATCCTCAACTATTCCTGTCATGAAAATCAAATGACATTCAAGCTACTTTCAGAGATGTGGAAACATTTACCACTTTAGTTTAGTTCTTGTCATTATGATCCTATCTAGGTTTGACTATGGTCAGGAAATATGCTTCATTGGAAATATTGAATGCCCCATCTTGCATGTTCATCTTACTTTTTCATCTTGTGCTGCATGAACATTGTGCATTTATCTCACATCTCCATTTGCAGTACTTCATCCTTCTGTTATGTAGGCATAAATAGAGTAATAGCCTCATTATCACTTGAACTTATGTATGAATACCTTACATAGTTACAGCAAGGTCGAGGAATCTAGGATTTTAGGACTGTAAAGTCCTCCTCTGACATCACTGAGATGAGCAAAAGCCAGGGGTACTTAGAAGGCAGGGACTCAGAATTTCTGGTGATCAGGCGATTGAATGTTTTGAGTCCATTTCATCCTACCTACAACAATGTGCAAATGCAAATGGATATTAAATTTAGATGAGATATGATCCTGCTTTAAATTTTACTTTCAATACCTACCTTTGGGGTTGCTTTTCTAGTTCAGTCTTTGCATTTTTTTAAAGTATCTTGATAAACTTAGAGCATACTCCTTTATTCTCACTTATTTGAATTGAAGTGAAGTTTCTTTAATGAGTTCACCATGACTTATGGCTTTCTTCAGAGGCATTTGCAGAGAAAAGGTGCTAGAACTGTGTGTTTCTCAGATGGACTAACTGCAACCTTTTGTGGAAATTTGTTTTTGTTATATGAAATGTCTTGGTCATTTCCAGTTTTTGATGTATTTTGCAAAATGCAGATATTTCAGCAAATCACAAATGACTATCAACCTAGCAGCTGCCAGAGATGGCAGCATCCCAAAATGAAACGATTCTGATGGCTTCTGTGTTAGTGAAGAAACTGAAAATAAAAGAAACAGAGGACCCACAGAGAAGCATCAGACTGTGAGATACCCTTCTCATATTCATCCATAATCCCCTAACTTGGGAAACTGATCCAGTTTAAAACTAACCAAGCAAAAAAAAGGTATAGTTTTAATATGGATCAATACTCTGAAACAACGTGCCTGAAGACTACAGTAATGTTTGAACTCACACGGATAAGGAAGGAGCATGACAAAAAGAGCAAGCAATCATTGACAGGAAGGAGGAAAAAACATTTCTTTGGCAGCAATACGGGCTTAAAAAAATCATGAAAATACAAGATAATAGTATTTAAAGAAAAAAAAAAATCCCAGTCACATGCCTTCCTAAAATTTTAAATTTAAACTCAGCCTCACTGGTCACCTTTGGAATCACTCTGAACTCCAAGGACTCAGATGACAGGAAACCCATCCCTTTCTCAAATGATCATTTTTCTATTTACATAAAATGAGCAAAACCCTATCAGTGTGTTAGTGATAGAATTCCGATGCAGGAATGAACTGTTTGTTGTTCGGTGGGTCAGTATTATGGCCAGTTATCCAGTGGCAAGTACGAATTGCCTGCTGCTCTGGGATCCAGAACAAATCTGAGCCAAGATAAGTCAGTTTTGTTAGGAAATTGCTGACTCACTAAAATGGAAAAAATTAGTGTTCACACAACAGTTTTACCAGAAGATGAATTTCACAACTCTAGGTGAAAGTTCAAAGGAAACCAACACCCCTGAGTAGGAAAAATCCCAGAAGTTGGAACACTTGCCTAAATAGCAAAGACTCAGTCATATTTCTGCTCTGCCTCAGTGCTTTAAGTACTTAAATATGAACCAGGCCACTGAATTCTGCAGATGAAGGCTATTCGGTACTCCAGGTAGTTATCTTTCTCATAAGCTTTTTTTATTTTTTTTTTTTTTCCAGCTGGGTTTAATCTACAGTTTTAATTTCCTCAACCTAAACCTCACTGAGAAATAAACTCAGGCAACAGTTGTTAAGTTTTTTAGGTTATAGGAAATATGGCTTAAAAAAATCTCTTTCCTTCTTTGCCCCAATTACTCACTTCCACTTCATGCTGACCCTTTCATTGTGCCATCAATCTCCAGACCAGGGAGATTATTTTATAACTAATCGGGCATTCAGCACAGCCTAATAAGTAGATGTATTTGAGCAACTGAGGTACCAGACAGTTAAGATGGAACCATAGACTTAATGGTAGGTAACTCAAGGATAAATTAATTTCTGCTTCTCTCCTTGTTCTGGTTTTAAGTAAAATGGAACTAATTTTCTGTTCAGTAGCTTTACGTGTCAGCTAAGCCTCTTCTAACTCTCTGATTTAACGGCATATTTTTCAGACAGTATCCAATTCTAACAGCTAAGGTCTGATATTTATAGTGAATACCAAGGAATGCTGTGCAGAGAGGCTCCTGCTGATACTTATTGCAGTTAACAACTAAGGTCAGATAAATGTTATTTGCCCCATTGGAGGGTTGGAAGCAGTATTGCATAGAGGGGTCACACCTGCGGAGAGGAGTGGCCAGGATGGGTGACACAAAACTGACCAACAGGGTATTCCATCCCATCTGGATCACACTCAGTATAAAAGCTGAGGGATCAAAGAGGTCAACCTCTTTCTTCAATAGGTGGTATCCGAGGAGGACTCTGTTCCTCTGTCCCTGATCATGACCTGTGCATTCCTGAATCCAGATCCAGAATCCAGTTCCTATCCGTTGCTGAGTACAGTCTGGGACTTTCCCAGGGCCTGCTGGTGATGTGATTGTCATCCTGGGAGCTTGATATGGTTTTGTATATATTGTATATATTTCATTATTTTCTTATTAATATCAGTATCTTTTTATTATTTTATTAATAATATTTTATTAAAACAGTTAATTTCTTTTCAACTTATAAGTCTCTCTCTCTCTTATTCTTCTGTACTTGAGAGAGAAGTTAGAAAACATCTGTCATTCATTTTTGTGTCAGCCCCGTCCAGCCCAAATCATGACACAATTTCAATTTGTAATTCATGGTCTCACTTTGCTGGGAGTAATGTGGCAAAACAAAAAGAGAACTTTGACAAAGACACTGTCTTCTAGCACCTGGTGGAAAGACTTTCTCTCTTTGAATGAATCTGAATCCTGTTGCAAAGTCAGCATAATGTCTTGCACAAATCTTACACATTTTTCAACAATACAATTACTGTAAAAATTGACTAAATAATTTATGTTATCAAAATAGAGCCAAATTTCAGCCAAACTTTCATACCACTTGAGGGAAAGATAGAGAAAATAACTTCAAACTGCACAGTTAGAGCTAATTTTTCCTCTACATTGGTGCAGGAGCACCTAATTCCACCCTTCCATAGCTCTACTATCTCTGAAATGCTTTCCTTATTGCCCTAACTCCTGAACTGTCCACTGACTCAGTCCTACCCTCTCTTTCCCTTATTTCCCTTCTGTATATCCTATCATAAATTTTGTATACTAAACCCATTTTTTTTAACCTCTCCTAAATCCTATCATAAGGATAGGCCAGTGTGGCACCATGTCACCCTATCCCATCACTAAGATTTGTCAGTCTTTACTTTAGAGTGTATTTTCCTGTAATTATCATCATGTAACATAAAAATGTTCAAACTTTTATTGTCATGTATGGTACAAGGTGGACATGTGCACCATTTTTTCAGACAGTATTAGCCCTACAGGCACAGTAGCAGGGAACCCAGGAAGGCCTGTAAATATCACCGGGGAGGACAACAACATGGATGAGAAGCTAACTTGTGCAGAGGGCCATGTTATAGCAATACTTGTGCCAGCTTACTTAAAGGTGACTCAAGAAATCTAAATACTACTCTCATCTTGAAATAGCAACTATGATGCAGATCATCCAGAGGAATTAGACACTAAATTTCTATAGATTTTAGTTCCTCCAAAGACAGAGGTCTGCACTTTTGTGGTGTGTACAGCATACAGCACCAAAAAGTCCCTTATGACTGGCATACTTAACCTCGATGAGGATAGCAAATCAAAGTAAGGATGTGTGTCTTTCTCTTCTCTTGTGAGTTATTTATTTCCTTGGAATCTAAGAAAAGATGAAGATTAAGACTATTGGGGATTTCATTAATATGACAGAATGGATGCACTGCGATCTCAGTGAGCTTATTTTTGACATGCTGCTAAAAGATGTGAAGGCATGTTTGTCAGGTCACTCTTCTTAATAGAGGAAATGCACACAAATTTCCTTTCAAATGTCAAGCATATTGAAGTATAGTATAAGTTGGGAGCTGGATGGTGAAAACTAAACCAGATAAAATACAGGCAATCCTAGGAGATTGGAAAAAGTGACAGGAGGAAAGATTATACAGGCCCTCTCTAATACTTGTTACTGAGCTCCCAGATTTTTTTTACGTGGGCCTATCATAAGCTGCACATAGTACTTATACTGGAGCAACAGCTGCGTTTTCTGACCTGGTGCCTGCTAGCATCATCCGTATCTTTCTCATTTCACAACAAACCACTTACCACGCAGCCCACATGAGGCTATCTTATATTAAATTTGAACTGAAGCTAGTGTAGATCTACTCATTTGTGAAGTGCTGTTATAGCATAGGTCATAGGCATTGACCTATGAGTGACACTGATGGATGATTGAATCTAAATGAAGCTTAAGACTTTTTTTTTTACCTGTAATACCTGATTTTGTTCTATTAAAATGTGTGCTTCTGGGGTTTTTTGGAGCCTAGAAGTTTTTGGAAGGAAGAAAGGAGGAAAGGAAGGAAGGAAGGAAAGCAGGAAGGAAGGAAGGAAGAAAAGAAGGAAAGAAGAAAGGAAGGAAGGAAGATTTGGTGGAAAGGGTGTCTCCTCCCTTCTCCGTCCCCTCACCTTTTTATAGGATAGCAATTGGTTTAGATAGCCTTTGTACCCTAAGCTGGAAGTCTACATTCACATTTGTCTGAGGCAACTTCTACAGTCTCTTCATGGATAAAGTTTACTAAAACTAAACTAAAGGTTTCACAGTGAGTTTCTGAAGAACCAGAAATTGTGTACCCATTTGTAAAATAGATGGAAAGAAAAGCCAGGCAAAACTTGGCATACGCTGGGAGCACAATATAAAATACTCTTGTGGTCACAGACCTTTATTGAATAATAGAACAGAGGTTGCTGGTATCAATCAGCTTTAGATTCACGCTAGTGACTGGATGATCACAGATAATAAAATAGTAACAATTATGACCTGATAAAAGGAAATGTTCCAGATGATTGTGAAAAAGTAGCCATGCACTTGCTTGATGGTAAGAAGGATGGCTCTGTATTCATCTAGGACCAGCTATGTACACAATACAGCTCGGACAGAATATTGGCTGAGGTGAAAGATGCCACTGCTGAGTCTGAATCCGCCCCATGCAGAGATTTCAGGTTTCAGGGAGATTTCAGGCTCATAAGCTAGAGCTGTAGAAACTGAAGGCATTGAATAAATTTCAGTTGAAGCTTCTAGCCAACTGTAGCCAGTAACTGTACAGGCTACAGAGAGTGGTGTAACTCAGTGAGAGGTTGTAAGGGAAGGATTTGAAAAGCAATCCAGGAAAGCAAAACAAATAAAGAAAAAACAGGGAGTTCTGCAAATGTATGTCTGAAACAGTTCCTATGGGCAAAGGCAGAAGTGTGTGAGATGTCTCTGGAAAAGCAACTGGAAATTCCCTGTGGCCTCAGTATAAATCCCTTTCATTCAGAGGTCAGCATTTAGTGTTTGCAGCTAAGGAGCGTCTTCCACTGGCTACTCAATATGCTTATGTTTCTATGACAGTTTTTATCCTGATGCTGAGAGAGCCCTGTCAGATGAAGTGTAAGCCACATTTACCTGTAAATGCCCCACACTAGCCTGTGATGCCTAATCTCTTTTATTGATCATACTAGCTGGTTTCTGGAGCCATTGATTTTCCTTGCTGTCAGTTTGTGGCCTTGACTCTTTAATGTTTATTTAGACTGGTCTCCATAAATTGCTTCTGGTGCTGAGGGTGAGGAAGGCGGTAGGAGGTCAGGGGTACATGTATACCTGTCCATATATATAAATCACAGCTTTTGTTCTGTGCTGTTGTTTGTGAACACTGTTTGCTGGGTGAATAAAAAGGAAGTATTCTACTAAAACATGGAGAAGCTATTACTAATTCCCCTGTGTCTGCAATTTTATTGCAGTCTAGGTTTTCAATTTTCTGTATCTTAAAGGTACCTCTTGTTATCTACTCAAACACGTAATGTTTCTTTTTGTTAGAGAGACACGAAGAGGGAGAATAATTTTTTTGTTTGCCAGCACAGAACCATATTTTTAAAGCAGGAAGGGATGTATATATTTTGTTGGTGAGTTTTTGGGGTAGGAGGAATTGTTACTTCTTGCCTCTTTTCAAATTTTATTCTTTGTAGAGAACATTAGGACTCAACTGTGGTGGATTTAATGGCACTTGTACAAACAGATACAAGTTTGTGTCAAGTGTCAAGTTTGATACAAGATACAAAACCTCTCTCTGACAACGTCCAAAAGTCTATCCATTTAAAGAAGGACCATAGCCTTCATTGGGCAGAAGTGGCAATGCTGTTCCAGCAGTAGGTCAAGTCATCTTCTCTGGTGATATCACTGGCAAAGCCAGCAAAATGAGAAATTTTTAAGAGAAGGGGTCTGTACTGTATACCAATAATTTGGGAGCACATCCTGAAAATTCAAAGGAAAAGCCTTGCAGTTCATTGAAGAGTGAGCTGCTAGAATGCCATAGCCTTAAATCAATGGAAACGGTTTTGCAACAGCTAGGATTTTTTTCTTCTGCAGCAGTAAACATCGTAATCTGTACAAGGTGACAAGTGGTTCTCCTGAGGCTAGAAGGACAGTAATCAATAGAGGTGCAGTCTGGGCCACCGTTCTGTCTGTTGATGCAGAAACATTGTGGACAGATATGATTCTGAGAATAAATCAAATGGAGAAGCTGCTCCAAGATAGGTAACGGAATACCTTACAGGCAATACCTTATTGACTGGAATATCTGATTTGGGTTTTTTTCCATTTGACCTCTTGGTTTGTGTGGTCATTTGTTATCCTAAACTTAAGCAAGTTCAGTTCATTATAAATGGGAGATATAGCAACAGTGGTAGGATAAATATTTGGCTGAATATTCCACTTGTAACTGTCCCTCCCTCTTACAAAGGTCACTGTAGCCTTTTATACATTTTGTAAAACACATTAAACATATGCTACAAATGACCAGCACCAGAAGAAAATCTCAGACCCAACTCCATGTTCAGGTTGCAATTTCAGTATTTTTGAGGATTAACAGCCAGGGTCATTTTCTGAGAAGTCTTTAAGTGCCTTGAAACTGTCCTTTAACTAAGGCTAATATACTCTTAACATACGTGCAAGGCTCTTAAACATCCAAGATGGAAAGCTGCACTGTTATTTACATGCCTTCATATATTAAAGCTTTGCATTTCATAATACATATTTTATTGGTAGATAAGGCTCCTGAGGCAAAAGGAATCCGGGAATCACAGATAAAACACCACAAAGGAAGTCCACCTGAAGAACAACATGAAGGAAATGGAGCCATTCCAGCTAATAAGTTAGCCACATTGGATGCCCAGCTGAAGTGCCTTTACACAATGCACGCAGCATGGGGAATAAGCAAGAGGAGTTAGAGACATGTGCACACCTTCAGGGCTACGATCTTATTGGCTTTACCAAGACATGGTGTGATGACTCTTATGACTGGAGTGTTGGAATGGAGGGTTACAGATTCTTCAGGAAGGACAGGCTGGGCAGACAGGGTGGGGGTGTTGCCCTCTATGTCAACGACCAGCTGGAGTGTGCAGAGCTCCACCTGGAGACGGATGAAGACCAGACAGCTTATGGATCAGGATTAAAGGGAGCACAGGGGCAAGTGATGTTACAGTAGGGGTCTGCTACAGACCACCAGATCAGAGTGACAGGGAGGATGAGGCCTTCTATAGACAGATAGAAACAACATCGTGCCCGCACACCCTGGTCCTCATGGGGGACTTCAACCACCCTGATATCTGTTGGAAGGACAACACAGCAGGGCATGTGAAATCCAGGAAGTTCTTGGAATGCGTTGATGATAATTTTCTTCTTCAGATGGTCGAGGACCCAAAGAGGAGAGGAGCCGTGCTGGTGGACCTTGTCCTTACCAACAAGGAGGGGCTGGTGGAGAATGTCAAGTTCAAGGGTAGCCTCAGCTGCAGTGACCCCAAAATGGTAGAATTCAAGATTCATAGGGCAGCAAGGAGTGTGTGCAGCAAGCTCACTACCCTGAACTTCAGAAGAGAAGACTTTGGTCTCATGAGAGATCTGATTGGCAGGGTAGCGTGGGAGAAAGAACTGGAGGGGAGAGGGGCCCAAGAAAGCTGGTTGGTATTCAAGTATCGCCTCCTCCAAGCTCAGGAGAGATGCATCCCAAAAAAGAAGAAGTCAGGCAAAATAGCCAGCAGGCCTGTGTGGATGAACAAGGAACTGCTGGGCAAGCTCAAGACCAAAAAGGAGGCCTATAGAGGGTGAAAGCAGGGACGGGTAGGGTGAGCAGAATATAGAGAAACTGTCCGAGTGGCCAGGAACCAGATCAGGCAAGCGAAAGCCCAGGCAGAACTAAATCTAGCCAGGGACATCAAAGACAATAAGAAAAACTTCTATAGGTATGTCAGGGATAAAGGCAAGACTAGGGAAGTTGTGGGCCCTCTCGGGAAGGAAACGGGAGACCTGGCCACCCAGGATATGGATAAGGCTGAGCTACTGAACAACTTTTTTGCATCAGTCTTCACCGGCAAGGGCTCCAACCACACTGCCCAAGTCATGGAAGGCAAAAATAGGGGCTCTGCGAATGAAGAACTGCCCACATGTCCTGGGTCTGGCGGGGATAGGGTTAATTGTCCCCAGGATCTAGCAGGGACACAGGTATTCTATCCCATGTGAGCCATGCCTAGGGGGTAGCTGGAGCTAGCTGGGGAAGGGGAGGGACAGGAAGTCACCATGGGGGAGCAGGCTGGAGCTGGGGCATCCTTGGGTTGGTTGGCAAGTGGTGATATCATAATCATGGTTGTATATTCCTCTGTCAGTGTTATTGTTGTTGTTGTTTCTTGTTCCCTTTGCTGTTCTGTTAAATTGACTTTGACTCACCCATGAGTTTTGCCTTTTTCTTCAGATTCTCCCCTCATGGCTGGGAGGAGGGGGGGGGTCCGGTCTGAGCGAGCTGCTGCCACGTGGTTCTTTGTTGCCGTCTGAGGCCAAACCACAACACCACAGTATGAGAAGATCAAGTTTGAGACCTCTTAAGGAACCTGAAGATGCATAAGTCCATGGGACCTGATGAAATCCATCCATGGGTCCTGAGGGAGCTGGCGGACAAAGTTGCTAAGCCGCTTTCCATCATATTTGAGAAATCGTGGCAGTATGGCGAAGTTCCCGTTGACTGGAAAAAGGGGAACATAACCCTGATATTCAAAAAAGGGAAAAAAGAAGACCCAGGAGACTATAGGCCAGTCAGCCTCACCTCTGTGCCTGACAAGATCATGGAACAGATCCTCCTCTAATCTCTGCTAAGGCACATGGAAAATAAGGAGGTGATTAGAGACAGCCAACATGGCTTCACCAAGGGCAAATTGTGCCTGACAAATTTGGTGGCCTTTTATGATACTGCCACAGACTTGGTGGACAAGGGCAGAGCAACAGACGTCATCTACCTGGACTCATGCAAAGCGTTTGACACTGTCCCGCATGACATCCTGGTCTCAAAATTGGAAAGTCATGGGTTCGATGGATGGACCACTCCGTGGATAAGGAACTGGCTGAATGGCTGTACTCAAAGGGTTGTGGTCAACTGCTTGATGTCCAAATGGTGGCCAGTGACGAGTGGAGTTCTTCAGGGGTTGGTACTGGGACCAGTGCTGTTTAACATCTTTGTCGGAGACATGGACAGTGGGATAGAGTGCACCCTCAGCAAGTTTGCCGACTACACCAAGCTCGGTGGTGCGGTCGACATGCTGAAGGGAAGGGATGCCATCCAGAGGGACCGGGACAGGCTTGAGAGGTGGGCTTGTGCAAATCACATGAAGTTCAACCAGTCCAAGTGCAGGGTCCTGCACCTGGGACATGGCAATCCCAGGCACAAATACAGGTTGGGCAGAGAATGGCTGGAGACCAGCCCTGAGGAGAAGGACTTGGGAGTGCTCGTGGATGAGAAGCTCAACATGAGCCAGCAATGTGCACTGGCAGCCCAGAAAGCCATCCGCATCCTGGGCTGCATCAAGAGAAGTGTGGCCAGCAGGTAGAGGGAGGTGATTCTACCCCTCTACTCTGCACTCGTGAGACCTCACCTGGGATACTGTGTCCAGCTTTGGAGTCCTCAACACAGGAAGGACATGGACCTGTTGGAATGGGTCCAGCAGAGGGCCACGAAGATGATCAGAGGGATGGAGCACCTCTCCTATGAAGACAGGCTGAGAGAGCTGGGGTTGTTCAGCCTGGAGAAGAGAAGGCTCCGGGGAGACCTCATAGCAGCCTTCCAATATCTGAAGGGAGCCTACTGGAGAACTGGAGAGGGACTCTTTGTCAGGAAACGTAGTGACAGGACCAGGGGTAACAGTTTTAAATTGGAAGAGGGGAGATTTAGATTAGATATTAGGAGGAAATTCTTTACTGTGAGGGTGGTGAGGCACTGGAACATGTTGCCCAGAGAAGTTGTGGATGCCCCATCCCTGGAAGTGTTCAAGGCCAGGCTGGATGGGGCTTTGAGCAACCTGCTCTAGTGGGAGGTGTCCCTGCCCATGGCAGGGGGGTTGGAACTCCATGATCTTTAAGGTCCCTTCCAACTCTAACCATTCTATGATTCTATGATTCTATGATGTTCTGATTCTATGCAATATAAAGTACTAGAGGAAGGGAAGTGTTTTCAGTAGTGTTCTTGTTTGTCTCCTGTACAGAAATGGAGTGCAACTTTAAAATCAGCATCACAGCAAGAAAGGAAAATACACTAAGATATCAGAGAATACCCTTAAGACTCTCATGTGGGTCCTCTAAAGAAAGCAATCAGTAAACTTTGGAGTGAATGGGGAAGAATGATAAAGAAAAACATGAATAATTCTTATGAAAGATTTGTAGGTTGGCATACATACTTGAAGTTATGTATTCTAATGAACACTACAGAGAAGGAACATCCTGTCCCCAATTTAATTGTAACCAATCAACTGTAACCAATTATATATTTATTCAAAACAATAAGGATGATCAAACTCTCAATGAATTGACTAGTAATTTCTAATAATGTTCAGTATAGCCAATGTAAAGAATAACCAATGTAATATAATACAGCATAACCAGTATGATTCAGTATATGTAATTAATTTGGCAATGATTAAATTCATTGGCAAAATTTTTGCCTGCTTTATTGGGCTTCTGCTCATAAAAGACTAGAAGCCGGATCTGGACAGAAAGCCAATTATTTAAATGGTCCAAATGTTCCACAAGAATGAGTACAGTAAAAATAACTGTTTGCATACCCTATTTAACCTGCAGACTGGAAACTGAACAAGACTACAAGCTTTCTTCTGTAAGTAACTAATGCTTAGGTACATTTTCCTTCAGCCTAAGTAAAGCAAGCAAATTTCCCCACAGATTTTTCTGTACTGACACAACATATTTTTATACAGCTGAGTTTAACAATGTATAATACCTCATTAACATTTAACAGTGTGAAATATGTCTCTGTGAAGCTTTTTTTTGTTGTTTTGTTTAGTTTTTGGTTTGTTTGGGTTTTTTTTGTTTTTTTTTGTGTTTTTTTTTTTTTAATGTAAGATAGGAAGGCAGGTTGTTAAACTTTATTTTCTACTGGATGTTTTCACTTCACATTTTTCCATCTGATGCCAGGAAATTACATTAGAGTTTTCCTTATTTTCACTCATGACTGACATTTAAATACCAGCAATGACAAATTTTGGAGACAGTAAGGAATAATTATTCTTTTATGTCTATAAATATACAATATATGTTTACTTAGGAGGAAACAGATGACCTAACAGAAGACTAGATCTTGGCAAGTTTACTCACACTGACCAAACCCTGCCAATTAAATTTCAGCCAGCTGGTCATTTCTAATTCTCTCTTTTTCAGTCTATTTGAATGATTTTTAGGTTTTGGGGTTAGATTTTTTTCATGTCACTTTCATCCATCACTAGCAACACCAAACAAAACAACATTTTGTGTGAGAATGAATCACAGATGAAATGTCAGGGGGCTTACTAGACATGGGATTAGGCCAAGAGCACTTAGAAAAATGTGAGACTTTGTCACACATCCATAACTCCAAGCTAGCAATCCATAATGAACATAATTTAAGGTAGGAGCCAGCTCACTGCCCTAGCTGTTATCTAGATTGCTGAATATTAACCAAACAACCCTTGTTTATTCTCATATTAGGGCATTTGTTTTCTACTCATAGTATCAGGGAAGAGGAAGGTCAGAGAAAGGGATGATTAAAGGTTGGTGCTGCCATTCCAGTGTACATCCTGCAGGTCATTAGTACAGTCCTTCCTCTGCACCATTCAGCAGTTTCTTCGTGAATGCTATTCCTGGTTTCTCAAACAGCCAGAAAGAGCTGAGCTGTTTTACCCTAATGGGTAAGCAGTTCTACTTTGGCATGGGTTTTCTGCTTCATTTGACTCTCTTTTGAAGGCAAAACCCTTGTTATCAAGACCAGAACTGCAGCCCACTTCCAAATTTGTATGCAGTTCAGGGCAGGCCAAGAACTGAACAGAAAATTGGTTCGGTTTTACTTCAAACCGGGACAGATGCAGAAAACTGTTACCCTCTTCCTTAAACTTTGAAAAAAATAGCATTTGAAAACATTGAATAGAGAGAAATTATTAAGAATCAGTCTGGATTTCTTGTTTTAATTCCAACAGTGTATATAATCACAGGAATAATATTTTATTCAAAGACTTTTACGCAAGCTAAAAAAATAAATCTAATGTAGAACATATATATGGCAGGATCCCTGCAAGCCCTATGTAATCTCCACATGAGTTATTAATCTCCATATTGCAACTGCTTCATAAATGGCCAAGTGTTATGGAGAACAGTATTACCCAGTGCTTTGTAAGTGCTCAGTAGAAGAGAGAGAAAGTGTGGCACACAAGGGTAAGCAGACCCTTCATTATTTCCACATTCCATGACTGAGGGATAGTTAACCACTGAAATCATCAAACAACTTGATTTCCAGGATTCATTAGAGACCCTAGAGGTCTCTAATATCAAGAGAACATTTGAAGGTTCTTTCTTCGAGATCAGTATTAGTCTTTAGTGCACTGAACTTTATGGAAGTGATGCAAAAACTGGGTTATGCACAGTTTAATTAATTTGCCTGAGGCCTGAGAAGTTGTTCATGGCAAAAATAAAATTCAGCTCTGTTGAGCCCTATGTCCTAAGCTGTAAATTATCATTCTTTGCAGCACTGAAACTGTCAGCACTCATGTACTCTGACACAAAGAACAAATCATTCCTTAACCTTCTATTTGTTATGCTAAATAGATTGAACTCCTGTCTTGTACCATAAGGAGCATCTTACAGTTCTAATTATTTGCCTCTGGAACCTCTCCAAATGTTCGGCATCTTCCTCCAAATATAGATTTTTTTCAATGGACACCATATTTCATTACTGGCATTTCAGTAGTGATTACAAGGGCACATCCAGAATCAGTATATGCTGTATTTTACTTGGTACATCCTGATTTAGACTCTTTAGACTCTCATGAGCTACTTACAGCTACAGCATCACAGAATACCCAGCCAAACTTGAAACTTTTTAAAATAATTGCAGCTACCTAGGATAAAACCTCACATATTTGTAAGCAGCAGTTTAAGGCTGAACTTTCCAGCCTGTAGGAATTAGCTCTTACATGGATTCATTCTAATTAAAAAAAAAAAAACCAAAACAAAAACATCAACAACACAGGGAAAGCAATCACAGCAATGTTGGAAAACTAACCAAATAGGAAGGGATTAAAATAATGTTTTTACTTGGGAAAGAAGGAATCGAGTATTTCCCATATTCCATAACTGTTTTTAAAAAACAAGGCAAAACAAACCCCAAATGTTAACGTGGCAAAAGCTTCAGAAGTCAAGCCATCAGAAGTTTTTTGGGAAAAAAAAAAATAAAATTGAAGCACCCTATTAATATTATTTCCT
This sequence comes from Numenius arquata, assembly GCF_964106895.1. Lineage (NCBI taxonomy): Eukaryota > Metazoa > Chordata > Aves > Charadriiformes > Scolopacidae > Numenius > Numenius arquata. The sequence continues at coordinate 42,732,344 of NC_133616.1, forward strand.
TGCATCTCTTTAGCTGTAGTAATCATAGGGAATGTCCCAAACTCTCCCCTTATGAGAAAAATATTACACATTAATAAAAGAACATTGATGTAAAATTACCTTATCTTTGTTTTCAGGATATAATTCTAATATCTATGTAAGCAGAAGCATCAGCCATTTGGATCTCAGAGGAAACACCAACTCTTTCAGAAGGTAGCCTCATGGAACCTTGCTGGTTGCTCTCTATTGTTTTATTCATCTAAAATTACAGTCACTGAATACTCATTATTTGTAGTTCATTCATAGAAAACAAACAAACAAACAAATCATCCCATGTTTATACTCTTTCAAGGGTCTATTACTAATGGTTACTGAATTCTGAATTACACTAGGAACACCTAGGGAAATAATGTAATATTCACCTAAATCTCCAAAGAGCTCATTATCATTAGTACCTTGACAATACATACAAAATTAATAATAATGATGATAGACATTTAAAATAATGTATTATCATTATCTCTGATGTAATTGCTACTCAAAGAGTATTTCACAGACCATTGTAGAATTATAACTGTCAAATTTACCATGATTAATTTCAGTTTATTTGATTTGGTGAAAATAAATTGAGACAGATTTCCATATGCCTTGAACATAAAGGGCAAAGTCATTAATGGAGTCCATTTTGGGTAGAAGAAAAATAAAAATTCAGCCTGGGATTTACCAGAAAAACAGTAGCTAATGAATTATGCCAAGAGCCTCATGGAATCTTCTAATTATACTGATACAGACTTCATCAGCTAATACTTTTCACCTATGACAATCACCCTGTTCATATGCTAATCCCATAAGGGATATTTTAACACAGTGTGTGAAGATAATGTTTCCACAGCTGTTCTGCATTCTCTGCCTTCTGCACTGATGTTGGTACATAGCAGGGGAAGAAATAGCTTTGTCGCTACCCAGGAAACTGTGTTTATAAGATTTGCTTGTTCTCTAGCGTTCTGATCCAGAGCACACAGAAGACAAGGCAAGAGAGTCTTAATCACTTCCCCTTACAGCAGCTGTACTATTCCTATTAATAAACACTATGCTTATAGGCAAACTGGGGAGGAGAACTAGCACCAGGCTCTTATTCACTACCCCTATGGTCCTCTTAGTTTCTTGTGATTAGAAAAGCATGGACGTAAAATTTGTGGACCCTTGGCTCTGCCTCTATCATTTGAATATGATAACCAGTGAATTTAGGTAATCCAAAGACAGGTCTAACCATTTCTGCCTGGGGCAGGACCACTGTAAGTGCTGTATTCTTTTTGGTCATTTAATGAGAAGATTTCAGGGTAAATCGTAAGCCCTATATAGTTAAAATAAAGTCAGAATTAGCTTCTGTATGTGTACTGGGGAATTTAATACTTTTCTACAAGTGGATTAGGTTTTCATACTTTTCTTAGGGAACCCTAGGCCAGAAATATGATTTATATGAAGTTCCATAAGACAGTCATAGAAAGGGGACATTCAGACAAAATTTATTTTACATTGCAACAGGTATTATCTTCTGTAGAGCCTGAGGCAGTAAATAACAAAGAAACCTGGACCCTCTGATCCCATCTGTTAAACTGTCTCCAGAATTACAGCAGGTGGGGTAAGAATTCACCCCTGCATCTGTTTTGGTGACCTGCCACTGGGGACTATTTCACCCTACTGCTTTCTGAAAGGGGACTAGCAAAAATGTTGCTTGTTCTCAGGTGTTTCTGCCTACTTTGAAAACTGCAGTCTGTGGTCCTTTGGTGTATGTATTGAACTTAGGGGCTGGGGCTTTCACACCCATTTACTCAGGAATACATAGGCGTGTGTGTTTGTTTTTGCTGTTAAATAGTTTATGAAGATAAGCACTACTAAGCACCTCAGAGGCACTGCACCTGTACTTGCTGCACCTAAATGACGTTTTCACTCTTTAGAAGAAAGAGCAATATTGTTCTAGCGTGCACAGAACATATGCTAATCAGCTGTACTCTTCAGGCTCAAATGAGATAATGTGCTCATTGTTTAGACACTGGAATTGTTCATTACAAAATGACACAGTGTTTGCCAATTTTGTCTTCATTATAAATGTAAATATTAACTGGCGATATGCAAAAGAATACAAAAAGTCAACAGCAATTAATTGGCTTCTGCAGTAATTAGCAACTGTAAGGCAAACACTTAGGAGCTGTTGTAATTGTCTGCATTAGGAATACACCTCCTGTACAGATCTAATTAGCAATTTAAATAGTTCAGAAATTATATGCCTCTTGCCTTTACACTCCCTGAAGTACTGTTCATTAATGGGAAAAAAAAATTGCTAGTAAATGTCATTTGCATTGTCTCATGTTAAGAGCTCTACATCAAAGCCTCTGCATTATTGCTTCATACTGAATAATACAGAACTGAGGCTTGTGGACCAATACAGTTGTAATTAGGCTATGATTCCTTTGTAAACAGCAGACACAAAAACTGACAGAAGCTTATTTTGCTCTGAGGTACCTACTCTACAATTTAAGCTGTAAATAAGGAAAGCAGAGCTACACAAGGCCTTCAGGTACCACATAAAAACCAACCCAAACTGTGTCTAGGATTCATGCATTTCTATTAATTGATGCTTCAGCAAAATATTTCCTTTGGGGATGGGAAGTGTTAGAGAAATCACATAAGGGCTGGGCAGCACTTCCTGTGTAACAGTGTGGTATGTCCGAGAATGATCCAAAGACACAAGGACAAACAAGGAATTACCAGATAATCATGGTGAACACCAGAAGATCTGAGTTTGTTTACCAAAAAACAAGTCAGGAGGGTATTTGATTTGAATTTAGAAATACATCACAGAGAGAAACAGGAGGAAATTTATGTATAAATAAGAAAATGTTTGAGATTAATAAGACAGTTGACACCAAAGCAAGTGCGTAACGGTGGACTATCTATACATTTGGATGGAAAACTGGTACAATATTCCTGAACACCAAAAATATTATTAAATTCCCAAATAACTTTTAAATAAGATCAAAGTCCCTATCTCTTTATGGCAGAACTCTATCTGTTTATGAACTTTTAAAACAGGGCATCTCCATGGCCCAGGGGGTACTTGGTAGTTTCACATTCACAAAAAACCCTGTGGGCTCAGTACTGATATACCACAGCTAAATGCTGAAAAAAAGGAGCTGTGTTCAGAGTCACAGGAACAGTGAATTTCAGCATGTGATTAACCTCAGGCGAGTGTATATAACAGAATAGCTATCATGCCTGGATGCTACTGCTGCTACCATTAGCAATAGCTAAGCTGCACTACTTGCAACACAGATGCTGTGTTAAACAAAATGAGACATGGTATCACTCACACCAGTGAATGGTGCTAAGACACTAAGAGTGCCTACAAGGAATATAATGATCCTCAGATATCACACTCCATTTTTTGTTCTCTCCAGAGCCTGACTCTGGCAAACTCAGCTCCAAAGTCTGCTTTTCTGTTCCTGTAAGAACATCTCAGAGCAAAAAATGTAGCATCACAGAACCAACACTTCACTTTCTGGCTAGCACTGCAGGCACAAATGAGTTGTTTGGAGAGAGAAAAGGGTTGTTAAGATTCTTTTCCCACAACTCAAACATCCATATTAGATATAAACTTTAAAAGGTCATTAATTGGAGCATTTTCTTCCACAAGCTATAACAGCCTAGGTGAAGACCTGTTAAATATCTGATTACCAGTAAGAGCTTCAAACTGTATATTCTAAAACACCTAATAGGTTTTTTTCATTTTTTCTCACTGCTGGTTCTTCAGAAGTACATATTTAGTCCTAAAAAACATATCTTTGCACCTCCTTTTATTGAACAGTCCAATGATGCTCATATTCTGAGCATTTTAAAAGTCTTTTTGAAGAAAAAGACTGGAATTACTCACAGGCAGTAGAACCAGGACATCTGGGATTTTATATTACATTTTCTTTATTTTCTTGCAATTTTCCATTCCTTTCTTGTGCACTCAGGCAAGGTCTCTGCACAATTTTGGCCTCGGGGGGAGAGTGAGAGGAGGAAAAAAGGAGTGAGACATAGCACATGGCATTTACATTTTGGCATATAGGGTGTTCAGCATAAAACTACATTTCTTCTGTAAGAGTAGAAATCTCATCCAGTTTCTTATGATCTAGGGAAACCATGTACTCAATGTTAACACAGAAGAGAGAAGTTTTATGAACTCAATTATAAAAAACCACATTTTTTCTTCAAGGTTGACTCTTACCCTCACTCATACTTATTTATTCAAAATTATCATTACAGCAAATGAAACTGTATGTATTTGTTTCACACAAAAGTGTGTATTCACAAACAAAAGTATGTATTTGTTTCACACTAATCCAGCTGCAATGATGCTTCTCTGACTGAAGATTCCTCTTGATGTGCAATATGGTAAATCTCTTTGCTCAGCAGGCATCAATGGACTTATTCTCAGCAGTTGTGCAAAAGATGGCCATGGGAATTTACTGTAGTATATTACATTCAAGTGTTTATGGACTGCAAAAATTTTGGAAATGCAAAGGAGATAAATAATGTTGATTCATTACAAACCACATTCATTCTACTTGTTTCAGCTTTTATCTTTCTTTCTTCCTGAAATTACCTGCCATCAAGATCTATGTCATGGTGTGGGCTGGGCTGGCCACTGAAATGAAGGACAGATGCTCTCTTTTACTTCTCTCCCCTTCAGAGAAGGGAAAGCATTTCCTTTCAGGGAGAGAAAGATGAGACAGAAAAGACACTTATGAGATTAAACAAGAAACTAAACTTCTTTAATGAAAGTATTAATAAGATAATAAGAAAAAAATAATGAAATATATATAATATCTACAAAACCATATTGAGCTCTTAGGATGATGATCACATCACTGGCAGGCGCTGGGAAAGTCCCAGAGTGAACTCAGCGATTGATGGGAACTGGATTGTTCCTGCTTTCAGGAATGCATGGATCAGGATCAAAGGCAGACAAACAGAGTTCTCCTTGGATGCCAGATCACTCCAGAAGCGGACACTGTCTGAAAAATATGCTGTTAATTTCAGAGACTTCAGTTAGTTAGAAGAGGCTTAGCTGCAAAGTAAAATTACTGAAAAGAAAATTGGTTCTGTTTTACCTCAAACCAGGACAACCAAATAGACAGAATAAGTCTTTAGATTCTGAAAATGTTTATGAACAAAAGTAACCACTTCCAGATGAGTACTACCATTGAAAATATTTGTCTATTTACACACTCACAGAGACAAATTTACAAAGAAAATTTCTTGCTTTTAAAAAAATAAAAAAATAAAAAACAGATCAAAAAAACTCCTATCAAAAATCATTAATGGAATGAACCTCTCCTCTGATTTTCATAAACTTTTGACCCACCTCCTTCTCAAACCTGGCAGTATAGTTCCACAAAGGCTTTTGATGATGCTGAGAAGTGATTCTGCCCTTCCAGCCCTTTCTTATTTACCTGGTCCTATCATCATGCTGCCACGAACACTGAGGGTCAAAAAAATCAACTGGATGAAAGAATTAATTTTGACTAGAAATAGTCTTTATTTTTGTGGAATAACTTTTAAAATCATAAACTTCTAAAAATTCAGATTTTACCCAGACTGTTTCCCTGACATAGACAGTCTGCACCTTAGAAGGTGGGGAATTGGGAAAGCAAAGGATAAGTGAGATAAGGAGTGCCTTCAGTCACAAAGAGATAGGGTTAGCCTGCCACTTTTTTGGGTAAAAGCTTCAGACCAAAAGGTGCAGGGGAGTATGGTTTGTTTCATAGTTCCATTATAGACAAGAGAGAGAGGTGGAGAGGAGTATGATAGGTCTGGAGGTAGGACACTGGGCATGCTTACTTTCAGGGGCACCAAGACCTGCTGCAGCTCCTCACAGAGAGTTTCACAGTGGTCACCTTCCTGAATTCTCATAGTTCTTATTTTCTCAATTTTTTCTTCCAGAAAGTTTCATATACGATCAAAACCCTCACTGCAGTCAGGGCATCTCTTCTTTCCAGAAGGCCTGCTACAGTTCCATGGAAGACTATCAGGTTGTTTCAGCATGATTTATTTTTGACAAATCCATGCTACTGTTACTTATGAACTTGTAATGCAGGGTTCTCATAAACAGATTGTTTATTTCCTCATCATTCATAACCATCAGAGTTATAATTCTATGGCTCATTTCCCCCCATCACTTTTAAACATCAATGGCTTTTATTTGTTTTTAATGAACTTTATCCAACTTCTGTAAGTTCTCAATAACCATTGCCACTGGCTCTGATGCTACCTCAGCCAGTACCCTGCATACAATGGCATGAATTCAGACAACAGTGACCAAATTGAAAATGTCTGCCTGTTTAAGGAACATGTTAGAGCTTGGGAGTAGGTTTGATTACAGTGTTTTGGATTTTGTGGGTTTGGGAGGTGAGGTGGGTGTGTTACTTTTTTATTGCTCCTTAAAAAGGTTGTTACCCCTTACCATCACACAATGTTGTGTACTGACTATACAGTGATGATATGAAAATCATGAGCTTAAGGAAGAATATGTTTCTATTAAGTTTCCATTTATTTGTATTCTGAATTCTAAAGATAGAGGGTCAAAACAAGATAGAATAAAAAAGAAATGTTTCCTGTTTCTCAACATGTATTAGAAGATTTTAATAAAATCAAGTCATGTCCATAGAGAACAAAAGCTTAAAAAATTCCTCTTTTATCAACAATTACTGTGAACATTTTTCAACGCAGACTAATTTTAATCCTTCACCATGTATACATGGTAATTTTTTTAGTCTTCCCGCTCACAGTCATGAGGAATAAAAACCTTCATTAAAAAAAAAAAAGATAAGGAAAAAAAATTCTTTTTTCTTGTAGGTTGCTGCACTCAGGAATAAAAGCTTTCAGAACACATCAAATGTTGCAAGAGTTTTAATAACCTTATGAGAACTTGTGAAAACACAAGTATCCATTTATGGTTCTCACTGCTAAACACAAGTCTGGGTTGGAGCTGTGCTTTACCAGTAGAGATCCAATATCCAGCCATCTCATAAATACAATTGTTATAGATGTTTATTATATACCTGGTCATTACAAACTTGAAAGAAAGTGAGACCACAGCACTACTCCACTTAGGGGAGAGAGCATATGCTTTGCAATTTGGACATCTGCCAATTGGTATCAAAAGGCTTATTTTGACAGATGAGCATAAAGTAGAACTTGGATGTTCTTTAAAACAATGTATCAAACAACATGCATTACCACTTCTTTCCTTTTTCCCGACCTAGTAGCTAGATATAAGACTTTCTAAGCAGCTCAGTTCTTGAGAAGCAATTTTTCCTTGTGTATTTACCTAGAATGCCAATGAAAGGCACAATAATTTCTTGCTAAGAATATTTATGTGTATAGTGTTACCTGGCCCTTACTATGTCAAACTGAGTTCACATGTCTGAAATGATGCTATTCACTTTTCTTGGCATCCCAAGCAGCCAGAGAAGTAACTATACAAAGGACATAAAACCCAAATGTCAGAAGCAAGTTCAATACAAAATGTGGACGTCACATCTTTCTTTATGACACCAAGAATAGTTTTTAAGTGAAAAATTGCTATTAATAAAATAATGAATGCTACTAAAGGTGAGCTCATAATAATGCTGGACCACTGTAGCTCCAGATTTTAAGATTTGTAATCCTGACCAAGAAAAAAAGCGGTATTAATGAGGAAGAGGCTCTTTCAAGTCTCGTTTAACTTGTAATTTGACAAGTAGTTCGTTTATGAGAAGTGTTTAACATATTGCTCCTCCAAGGCTTAAATATAAAATCTGTAATTCTAGATATATGTCAAATTAAAATAAAATATAATTAAATAACTTGGGGAACTCTGTTTACAATTTATTAATCTTGCTGATTTTTGGAAAAATCCTATACTTCCAGATGTCTCTGTGCTTACAGCGTCCAACATTTCCTATGTTTTTATGTCTCGAAAACATTAAGTCCTGGTATTTTTCTATTTATACAGAGAAATCTGAAGGGAACTAGCTGGTATCAATTTCCTTTAACTTCTACTTGGGAACTGTGGTATGAAGGAGGCAAACTTTTTCATAAGCAAAATAAAACATTCAAGCAATAACTACTGCTTCTTAAGAAACAAGGAAACCTAAAGGTTCATGAGGAACTCACAAGACAGGATATGAAGAATGAAATATGAGAACAGTGTCTTTGCTTGTGTCAGCAGTCAAGCCAGCAAGAGAGAGGAATAGAGAGTTTACATGATTTAGAAGGATAGGCAGCCATAACTTCTAAAGAATAGGAAAGTGTGTCAAGGAATGGTGTTTTTCTACTTCATCTAGAACATACACTTTATATTACCTAAATTGAAAGTCATTATTTTTGGAAGACTGTAAAGTAAGAATCTCTGCTTTTACTATTTGTGAACAGGTTACGTGCAAGGTATGGCTTTCAAAATCAGATTGCAGACATGGATTAGCAAAGATGTTGCAGAAGACAGCATGCACAGTTAGATACCTGTCCTACTCTTGTCATCTCAGAAGATGGCGCTGAGCAGAGGGGATAACATGGATGAAGGCAGTAGCCAACTTCTGTGTGACTGCAGAAGGATTAAGAACAAAGTATTCCAAAAAGCGACATAAAAGAGCTAATCTTGCAATGCCCCTTAAATGAATTTTCTTTACTCTCTCAGAGCACAGTTGCTGTAAATACTGAGGTTACAAATGTGTTTACATGCTGCCAAAAATGAATTAAATAGTTATTTGTGTTTATGGAAGTACAGTTCTAATCACATGAAGTAATTGTGTAACAAGATTTATCTAGTTAGACACAAGACAGACAATCATCAATCTCTTAAATTCCTTGCTAGAAACAATAACATTTTTAAAAATATGTTAATAAATCTCTTTAATATATTTTAAAAATAATTATCAGGAAATTGTGATTTGGGGTTCCGATTTTTTTGTTACACACCATGCAGCAGCAGTTCCTCACTGATTAAAGCTGAGATTGGACCCTTTCATTTTTTATACCTTGTTTGACATGAAAACACTTTCAATTTTCAAACCCTCGTATTGTTTTGATTTTTTTTTTTTTTCAGATAGAACTTTAAACACAATTCTGTTCTGAACCAAAAGAGGAATGGAACCTAAGATCACCTTTTCTTATAAACTGGAATGTAAGGACACTTTAAAAGGATTTCTGAATTATTGCCATAGTTATTTTCTTAGAAGGAATATCTAAACCAGTAATTTCCTTTCCGTATTCTATGAATGAATTTCTTCCATGATGAACATAATACACATCCTAAGTCTTCATGTCTTGTGTCAACTTGATAAGAAAATGGGAAAATGTGTATAGCTCTTCATTTCAAAATACACGTGCATTAGGCATCTTTTCTTGTACTATTTTCTGCAGAAAAAAAAGAAAAAAGAAAAGAAAAATCTAGGAGCTGCTTTAGAGTTTGAGCTATGCTCTCTTTTATTGTTCTTTCTCAGTTTCTTTATTCTTTTAGCAGGGAAAGTGCTCAAAATTGCTTTTGGAAAGATTGTCTTTACAGTTTCTCTTCACTGTACAGTCATTTTTCTGAAACCTGGGGACCTGGTGCAATTCTCATTAGAACCAGCTGGAAGATTTCCACTGAATTCACTAAGCACTGGATGGGGCTTTCTGTTTTCCAGATGAAAGCAAACACCCTTTTCCCAGATGTGCAACATCCACTGATGTTGGCCACAATACATACTCCCTCAGCCTCCACTGGATCCTCCAAAACCCTTAGTGTTCCTACCAGTATGACTTGATGGTCAAACTGTGTAGCTAATTCACCACTTCAATTAACCATTTTCAAAATAGAATTAAAAGATTCTTTCTGAATGAAACATGTTTCTTTGTGGAAATGGTCTGTTTCCTTTCTACCCTGCTTCTTGTCTCACCTTTCTCAAAGAAGAAAAAGTACGGTTCTCCTAGAAACTCATTAGTGGGACAGCCACTACAAGACATTTCTACTTATAAAAAAATGAAAAGAAAAAGAAAACACTAAAGCAAAACCCCTAAAATGTTTTCAGAGCTCGTTAAGTACTAACAAGTTTTTTCACTTGTCTTAGATGGCAGACCTACTGCTGCAGGAGTCCGTTCGTTAAAGCTGTTTTACTTCTGTTACTTTTATGCCTCTGGGTCAGAAAAGCTGATATCCTGCACTATGCACTGAGAGGTATTCTATGTGAAAGTAACTGTCACAGCAAGATCTTGGTGAGCAGAATCAAATTACTCACAAATCTGACCATTTTCCATGGTTTCTTGAAAAGTGAGATATTGGGCACATTGATGTAGAGTGCTTTCCACTGTTAACTTCTGTATTCTTTATCTCCAAGAAGAAGATGAATATTGCATACCTGCCAAGATGTGGTTGTAACTGCAGAGATTGAAGGTCATCTCCCGTGTTATAAAGTGAGGATTACAACTGGAGGGTGTAATCAGTGATAGGGTTGTGGTGGCTCTAAAGCAACAATCATGTAATATACACAAAAGAAATTATGTAGGTGTTTTAAAAAAATCACCTGGCCTTTAAAAAATCACACTCAGGGGGCCGGCATTTTATATTACATGTCAACCCTTCAAAAGGCATAGACAATGAAAATATAATGTTAGTTAATAGTGCTTTAACTTTCTTTTCTGGGCTCTGATGTTGCCTACTAGTGTATCCCACATTATCCACTGGATTATAATACAGACTTAAATTATAGCCGTAAGGCTAAAGAATTTGATAGTAGTAATACCTCATTATTTTTCCTTTAAATAACTGTGAGACAAGTTATTTGCTGGAATAACTCCAGTGAGCTAGCAGATTTATGCTGGCAAAGAATTTGGCCTTATTAGTCGGTGTAACTCCTGCCATAACTGACAAAACAAAATCATCTGGGATATGATCACATCTGGAAGTAGATGCAGGAATTCTGTTGGCTTAAGGCTGGTAGGTGTTCAGAAGACAAAAAATAGAGAATGGTGTCACAGCTTAAGTAAAACAAGCCATTTTACCTAATAAAATGAATCCACTCCTCTTCAGTACTTTATTACTCCTATAAACTGGAAAGGTTTCAAATTCAAATAACTTTGCTATTCGGCAGATGAGTGATAAGGAAAATCTATATACAGCATAAGGACAATCACTGAACTCTTGGCGGTCCAGTACCTAAACAACTGAAACAAATGAAAAAATATGGCTTGTTGAATAATTTGATGCATCAGGATAATACCAACAGCAAAAATGTGAATGAAAGCTCCCTGTTGTAAAAAGATAGAAATGAAGTTCAATTTAACTAATAATGAAAGATTAGATTTCTTTCAAAACTTCAAGAAACCTGGTCTGATAAAATCCTGTGGCCCACAGTTTCATCTTTGTAAGGAAATTCAAGAGGGTGAGAAATGTCCTATCAAGTTTTTATCTTTTTCCTTACTTTCTCTTTCTTGTTTTTATGATATAATCTTTCCAAAAGATGTCATCACACATTCTGGGTTCACATTATTTTTTCAAAATTTTTATTAATAGCTAGATCTGGAGCTTGATAAAAATCCCAGTTTTGCTTGATGCCCTCATCTGATTTTTTAGGAAGTTAAAACAACAGCACTGTGATACATATCTGAAGATAAACTGATGTCCTATCTCAAGAAGGTGAAGGTTTATTTTCCTCTTAGAAAAAAGTCTTAGAAAGAATATAGCCAGAAAACAAAGTGTAGGACTATGGGATTGAGATTCTGAGATTAGGAAAGGTATATAGTATATTAAAAAAAAATAAAATAGTATAAGACATTTTATACTCTTTCCAATGCAAAGAAAGTTAATAGCTGAAATTTAACTATATGCACATTTCTACAGTATAGGAAAATATCTGGTACATCATAAGCATTAGGATGACTTCTACTCTGTCATTTCTTAAGCACAACTTTTTAAATTCAGTGATAGAAGGGAAATTATAGACTCATAGGTTTGAGTTTGGCTACAGCTGTAATGAAATAATCTTAAAGTATATCTTGGAATAATGAAATTCTTAGAAAATTAAATTTAATCCAGATCCTTTAATAGTTCTGATGAAATTTAAGTGATTTTTTGTGTTAATATCTTTTACACAATCTGCTTTTTGGTGGTATTATTATCTCTCTCTCTCTACCTGATCCCTTCCAATGGATGTGCTGAAATAGAATGTGAAGTACCGTTCTCAGAGAGACTGTGACAAAGATGAAACCATGACAAACTTGAAATCCCTTTTTAAAAATACCCTTGTACTTCTGAGAAACTGTCATTTTGTTCTACTGTTTCTTTTGATTTCTGGAAGGAAAAGGAAGATGACTCAAGTAGTACAGATGGTCCAGTTTTAGAGTGTTTCTGGCTGTCAAAAATTTCTTTGGTCAGAATTTGAGTCTTATAAATGCTTTGAAATCAGCTTTCATTTTACCTACTGAGCACCACTTTGGATAAATTTGCCAAATTGTACAGACCCACATTCATATTGATAACTGTTTTAGTAAGCTAATATTATGTGATTACATGGTATATTATGAGCAGGCAAAAATGTTTGAAGTAATTTTTTTGGAAAGATAATTAATTTTTTTGTGGTTTTAATAAGCTGAAGAGACTAACAAAGGTATCAAGCAAGTAAGTCAGAGCTGCTGCAGTCAAAGGTACTGCATGGTGATAAATTGAGGGGAAGACACCCATCTTTTAGGAGTCTGAAAGCTGTCAGAAGTCATTATCCCTGACAAAATATTCTGTAGAGGAATATGGAGCACAACTAATTACAATCCAAGTACCTCTGGAGAGGTCCTGGCCATTTCTAAAAATATTCTTTGAAGATGAGGAAAAATAAACCAGTTTAAGAATCAGCTGTTTGGGGTTTTTTTTTCCATTTCCAAGCATTAGATAGGACAGGCGTAACCTGTTATACCTCTTCATTGACTTGTGGGTTAATTGGGAACAAACAGTCTGGAGAAAATCTGCTACCTGGACTTCTTTAAGGCCAGAGACTCCAGTTTTCAAATTTCAATGTTTTTAAATTTGGGGCTTAAAAATTCCTGAAAAAAAAAGTCCTGAAGCTTTGTCTTATTTGATTCCAAGCAAATCACTGTACTCTAGGAGATGTTTTACATAGGTAATCACAAACTAACAATTGCTTTCCAAGTAATTTTATTTTCTTTCAGTATTTATTTGAATTTTAGAACTAAAATGTATACAATTTTCTTCTTATATATAATTTTTGCATATTGTGAATTAGTTTTTTCTGCTCCTAACACATTCTCCATTAATAAAAAATGCAAATACAAATATCTCCCATATCAAAGTGTAACTACATTTTCAGTAGAATGCTTCTTTTCAAACAAATCCCTACATAGATAAAATGTAGGCTTTAAGCACCTAGTTTAAGTCACTTGGAAATATCTTACACGTTTTACTGGCTCTCAGCTTAGATCATGAAAATTTACCTTTATCTAATCTAGATATTCCTTCAATGGTAAATTACTGATGAAGTTTCTCAGTTACTAAACACTGAATACATTTTGTAGAATGGCAGATAGTTTTCCCTGCCATATAATAGGCATAATTCTATCTTGTCTCTATCTGCTTATGATAAACAAAGAAGACATTAATATTTAAAGTTCATTCCTACATGAATATTTTTCATTCATTTGTTAATTAAGATGCTCAAAAAAACAGTGTATAAAGAATAGAAGAAAAAAATTAAAAGAAAATCCAAGGTACTTAATATGTCCTGTTTTAAAACATGTGAGGAATATACATCACATTCATACTGGAGATTTTTTTATGTGAATAAGATGGTATTTCTACAGCACTGAAATAACCTCAAGTCTGCATTCTGCCTTGGTCCAGTAACGAGGAATTGAAGGCTGCTTTTATATTAGAAGGTGATAGTAAAAATGAGAGACTGCAGTCCAAAAATCAAGGGCCTGACTTGTTAAAGGTCTCTGTGTTACAAAAGCTGAATCCTTCCTGCAGAAAAGGATCAGGGCTGTTCTGAGATACGTGAGAGGAGTGAGAGGTAAGTAGACCCTAATGTGAAGGAAAAAAAAAACAAACCAACCAAACAACTCAGAAAGAGAGTTATGCAGGTCTGAAAGAGTTTAAAGGAAAGAAGGAATGATTTGGCATGCCAGTGAAGCTCCTACCTTGGAATAGCTAAGACAATTCTTCACTCTTAAGAATGATGGAGATTTGTTTGCCTTTGTTTTGTATTTTCTTCTTTAAGTTCCTTCCAAGCTTGTAATCAAGGTTTTAGCACTTTTCTTCATTAGAAGTGATAGTAGTGTATGTGCCAGGACAAAGGATCTCACTCTTGGCAACTATATATAGTTTGCTATAAATATTTTGCTATACTACCCAAAAACAGGATGCAGAGTTGCAGATCTCAACATAAATATAGTTCTTTGCACCCTTTCCAAAAAGTATTATCCAAAGAGATAGTAGCTTAACATTTGCTGCTCTAGAGTCATGTGGCAACTGAAATAAATATGTAGCACACAGATTTTGTAAACAGGAATTCTGAAATAGTGAGGACTGGATTTTTGTCACTTAAATGCAAGTACATAACTGAGGTGACTAAGTTCTAAGAATATTGTCCCTAGAGAATTTATCTACTAAGATGGGGATTATGAGTGGACACTTCAGTTTATCAAAGACCAGACTGATGGTAGCATTAAAGTTTTTTCCACAGTGCTCTGCTGATTATTGGGAGATTAGACTGCCATTTCAAGCATGTTAATTAAGCAGAATGAATCCAGTCCATGTTCTTTACTTTGGAAAGTACAAACTATTTTTCTTAGCAAAGCAAAAAAAAAAAAAGAATGCACTTTGTCTCGGTTTCCTCATAGGGTTTGTGTTACCTTCAGTCTTATATCTACCATTTTATCTACTATCTATACTACCATCTATTTGGTCTAGGACAACTTCCAGTAGAAAGAGCATCAAAGACTAATGAATTATCCAGCAGTCTTGGGGTTCATAATTATGAGAGTTATGCACCAAGATAAAAGATAACAGAGGATGCAGACCATCCTCATTAGGAAACCTAAATTTACAGATTATTGAACTAAAAGTTCATAATCTCTGGCTGGAATTATATATTGTGCAGATTGCTTTTGTCATTATGTTTCACAAAGACTTGTTGTCATGATAATTTTAGGATTAATTTTAGAGTGTGAAGAGGTCAGCTCTGAGATAAAAATGTTAATGTCAAATACCATATTTTTCAACGAACGCAAAATAAGGTACACTCATCTAAAAGATCATCCAAAATCAAGATGAGCTGGCCCAGTACATGAGCAAGCTGACTTCTGGCAGCTTGAACTAGCACTTTTTCAAAATTACTATATTCTTCCTAAGTGAGTATTTGATTATTTATTTTGTGCTTTGCAGCATGTCATGTTACCATGCACAGGTGGTGTTTGAAAAGAAAGAGATCCCTTTTGCACTGAAGACTGAGATTTTGGTAAGTAATGAAAGCTATGAACTCTACAATAAAATGTATCAACATTTTCCAGAATGGTGATTTAATTTTTAAAATGTCATGAAGTCCTTCTATTTTCATAGGCAGACACAGTAATCCTCTGCCAGAAACAAAAGTAGAACATTTTTGTTGATGCAAATTTGGCTACTGCTATACAATGTAATGAAATTAATTATCTGTTAACAGCAGTTTTCCATGAG
Organism: Numenius arquata; assembly: GCF_964106895.1. NCBI lineage: Eukaryota > Metazoa > Chordata > Aves > Charadriiformes > Scolopacidae > Numenius > Numenius arquata. The sequence continues at coordinate 42,748,065 of NC_133616.1, forward strand.
ACTGAAACTGAATCATCTCACTGACTTCACTGAGGAAAACATATTCTAGAACGCAGATCCTACTGGAAAAAGTAGATTCCAGTAGAAATTACCCAAGTTAGAGCTGTTACAATCTGACTGTTTTATCTCCTGAGGCTTGTTTTCACTGCAATGTAAACTATCGTGTTGATGGCAATATTACTGATAACTCTCCTCTTAAGATGTGGATGGAAACCGGTTAGAGGTGGGACCTTTACTAAGTTTTGACATGGTTCTCAACTTCAGAGCAAAAGAGGAATAGATACCATATATAAGCACAATTGTACAGTTTTCATGCATTATCATGGGGTTCAGTTGTAATTTTAACTGTGACACACACAAACAATTTTTATTTGAATTAAGATAAAGCATCCTAATAAATAAAGGAAAAGATGCTGGTGTACTATGGATTTGTCTGTCAAATATTTTGCTTATTAAATTCCATATATTTGTCCTTGCAGTTACTGAAAAATCCTTTGTTTGTAAGATCATATGACATCAAAAGGCTGCTGTAGTGGACGAAATATTCCGTATCACTTCCCAAAATGCACCAGGATTTTGAGCCTTATTGGAGATCACAATTCTTTTCTGACTTCACTTTAAAATTCTGATTTACAATGTTTTGGATAGTTAATTTAAAAAATAATAATAATAATAAAAAAAAAAGTTATAGCCTTACACTTGAATGAATATTTTTTTGCTCGTCATAAAATTTTACCTTTTGACGTACTACTTTATGATCATGTAGCTCAGATTTGGGATGCAATTACTTCTATACACTTATTTATCATTTTGTTTATTTTCCAGTTTTCTTGAAAATTTGAATTTTGGGATTTTCTTCCTAACGCCCTTGACATACAATCTTTAATAACTTAAGTATGTAAGTTACAAGGACAAATGTAACTTGTAAATTTAAAGAAAAATGGCTGTTGCTTATTTTGCTCACAAATTTGTGTAATATGATTGTTTACATGTCCTCTGTTTTAACCTCTAAGCATCTGACTTTGCTGTAAGGCTTCACTGGGGATACATCCACAGTGTAAGTAGTGTACTGTACTTTATTCCTGTGACAAGCAGACATACTGTACCAATCTGAGGCCGAGTGACTGCACCATATCACATGTGTCAATAATATCTGGAGTTGATGCTCTTCCAGTAAATCCACCTCTGTTTTATTGCTAGCCTACAGTCTCAAGTTCAGGAAGAAATGCAACAAGCTAATATGTTCCAGAAAATGACCATTAAAAATAGTAAATTTCCTACTCACACTTCTGCAAAAGGAATGTAAAGAGTTCTGATTCTGCAGAGTTTTATAATTTATTTTTAAAGAAAATTTAATAATATCACAAAAATGCAAATGAATGGATGCTTGGATCCCACCAATGGACAAGGCGCAGTGAAAAAGATTGAAGAGCTCTGTAAACATGAGAGAACATGGGTGGCTATCCTCAGTTCTCCAGCTCCACCTAAACATACCTTTGCATCTTGATGAGGGCAACTGAACAAAGCAGACTGCCGTTTCTAAACATGTCATAGAATCATAAAATCATTCAGGTTGGAAAAGACCCTTGGGATCATCGAGTCCAACCATCTTCCCTACTCTACAAAGTATTTCCCTACACCATATCCCCCAACACCACATCTAAACGACTCAAACTCATCCAAGGATGGTGACTCAACCACCTCCCTGGGCAGCCCGTTCCAGTGTCTGATCACTCTTACTGTGAAGAATTTCTTCCCAATGTCTAGTCTAAACCTACCCCGTTGCAACTTGAAGCCATTCCCCCTTGTTCTATCGCTATTTGCTTGTGAGAAGAGACCAGCGCCAACCTCTCTACAATGTCCTTTCAGGTAGTTATAGAGAGTGATGAGGTCTCCCCTCAGTCTCCTCTTCCTCAAACTAAACAGTCCACATGACTAAACATTAGTCCACTAAATGTCACACACAGATTTAAGCCATAGGTGTGATGTTAAGGTAAAAAGATATTACCAGTAAGAGTATATTAGTAAGCCAGTCTTAGGGCTCAAGATACAAACCTGTTTCAAGCAGCCAGTGAGATCTCCCAGATGCTGTTCTCTCCCTTCCCTTCTTTACATGCAGTGGCTCTGCATTAGGTTAATTGAGTTAGTCCTTGCTGACAGATGTGTTCCATCTGGGCAGCCAGCTAAAATTCAGTGGATTTTGTGAGAAATGTGGACAAAGTAAACCAGCAACTAATTGATTGAAATGTTCATCAAGCGATCTTAGTCAGAAGAGATAGGCTCAAGGAGGGTCCTGATTGAATTTGCTTTGGCCTCTCTATTCATTCAGAATTCCCTGGAGGTGGCATTCCTGGTGATGAATGACATCTGTATTAGGAGCAAAACAAGAAGGCTGTATTATTGGTTAAATGTTCTCGGTTCTCTGCATGGGGATTAGGATAATGTGGTTGCTTACTGGTATGAAGGAAACCTGTGCACCCCTGATAATGTACAAAGTGATTACTAATCTGCAGTCAAATTTAAGTGTAATGTGTTTTGTCCCTGTACTCGTCCAATATTTTTACAAAGAGGCATTATAACAGTGGACAAAAGAGGAACATGATAGGTGGCTGGTTGCATTCCCATTGAATTGGATAGAAAAGCCGAGACGCATTTACTATATTAGCGGTATAATAGGGCATTAGTGGCAGGAACAGGAGAAAATTTAAAAAGTTATTTTTTAAATTTAACTAAGTAAAATGAAATATGAATAAATGAGAAGGATTCTCACAGATTCTGTTTCTCCTGGCTCTTTGAGTGGTTAACCAGAGCGGTGACATGGGAAGACCTCTAGTCTCATAGAATATTTGACTGAGGAATGTAGATCCCTGCCTCTGTGCAGGGTTCAAGCACTCAGGACTAGTTGTACAATCAAGGCCTGATTAATTTATTCAGCATGTTACCTCTTAAAAAAAATAAGCTGATTAAAGGAAGGATTTCTTGTAACTTCCTTCAAAGTTTTCCCCCCCAAATTTCTTCCCTTCCCAATTTGTGTTCTTCAACGGTGAGATTTCACACAGTCTCAGAAATGTTACTTAGAACAGAAATCACCCAGTACCACCTCCTGCTATCATCAGCATTTGATCAGATCATCCACAGCTGAAAGTTTTGAAAATATCAAAGGACAGAATTCTACAACTTTGGAATTGGTTGTGGAATTGGTTGTTAACCAACCAAAAAAGCTGGTTACCCCCAACTTTTTGGGATAAGTAGTTCCTGACAACTTTACCCTCCTTGTGAAAAAGTCTGTCCTACTATTGAATTTCAGGAGTATAATCTTTCTGGACTTTGTAATAATGGCACATGAATAATTCCTAGTAAGCATCAACTGAACAAAAAGTCCTCCAGGAGAACTTAGGGCAAAGCTAGAAAATTGGAAAGATCTAATCCTGCTCTTCCCACTCATCAGCCTTATAAAATTGTACTTACGTAGCACTTCATAATTATTACTTTGGAGCAAATTCTGATTCTTTTATTCAACAAAATGCTTATTCTCCAGTAATGAATGCAATAAACTCAGGTTTGCTGTGAAGCAAATTCAAATTTACCTGGAAGTAAATTGCCTGGTGATGTGAATAAAAGTTGGAAAGGAACCCTGTGAATAACATAAATAGTATCAGTTTTCTGTCTTTGCTGCTTTCTATGTGTTCTTTGATGATGGTCTCTCTAATAAAAGCAAGCTGATTCTTCTCAAGGAAAATTTGCTTTATCCTTTCTAGGAGGAATTTCACATCAAGAACCAGGGAATGCCAACTTAAGGTATGTAGCATTTCTGTAACACTGAAGAAAGTGTTGAAAACCTAAGCTTAAAAAAATGTAATGGCACAAGTTTTTGCAACAAATATTTTAACAGGTTCTTTTAATTAACCTCCTCTTAGGGCTTTAAAGCAAAAGCTTTCCGTTCAAAATATTTATTTATTTATTTATTTAAATAACAAAAGGAAAAGCTCTCTGTGGGCTTGACTTCAACTAAAACCAATGATTGCCACTATTGAACTTGAATGAAATAGATGTGCCCTTTAACCTGCTCTGTTAAAATGTGTTTGCAGCCACCAGCACTCAAGTTTGTAGTGCTGTTAGCCATGCACAAACATCCAATATTTGTCCCTTATTCATTTTGAACTGTAGAAAGGTTTATTCAAAGAGATATTTAGGCATGAATAATGTGTAGCTTTTAGTTTAGAAGCACTACAGGTTTAAGTGTCTCCCTTCGATTTGTGAGCTGCATGAGTCATACAAGAAAGCTGCCAATGTTTTGTCACTGGAAATTTACTGTTTTACTCTTGACCTTAATTTGTGCATGTCCTGGGTTGAGAGACACAGGACTAACTTTTCTTCTAATGTTGGGAAAATTGCACTTTTGGAAGACTCTAGTGTCTGAATTTGTGAAAATATTTACTTTATAGCCAGCCAGGCCCTGTGGGATTCTAGTGTTTGGGAGCCTTGCCAGGTGCAGGGACAAGGAGGAGCAAGGCCTGGGCATTTGACGCAGGCTGGCCAACAGGAGTATTTCATAGCATGAACGTCACATCCAATATAAATTAGAAAAGTTTGCTGCTTAGTGGGCTCTCTCCCTGATGGTGGCAGCCCAGACAACTCCTTGCCCCGGTGCCGGAGCCCTGAGGCCTTCCCTTCCTCCTGAAGCCATTGCGCTCGCAGTGTGCAATACTTGCTATCCACTGCTGGGAGTGCACAGCTTCCTACTGATATAGTCGGCTGAGTATAATTCCTGTATATCTTATATCAGTATCGGGATTAATACTGGTTCTTTAGTATTATTGTTAAATATTTAGTCTTAGTCTATTAAATCTATTTATATTTCAACCCTTGTGTTTCTTTGTGTTCCCCGATTCCCCTTTCCGGGTGGGGAGGGGTCATGGGGTGATAGAATAATTGTCTAACCACAATAGATTGTTATGGGTTCTCTCAAACCATAACAGTGCACAATCAAGAGGACTTCTAAAATCACAGATATGTCTTCTCCTAGCTCTATTTACGCCAGTAAAGATTCTCTACTTCTGGTTGCTCATTACTCTTCTGTAACTGTCAATGGAAAATATCATGTGAGTGAGCCCTAATCTGCTTCAGGAGACTGATCAGGATTAGCTCAAGCCTCCTTCATTGGTGGGCTCAATTATTTAATCAAATTTTACCTGATACGATTCAAAAAAGCTCTCCAAGGTTTTTCCATTGACAGAAGGTATAGGAATTGAAAACACAAAGGATGGTCACAAATCAGAATAAGTATTTAAAAGGTGGGTATTTGGCTTTGAATGAAGAAGCCAAAGATTTTAGAGAAAAGCCATTGAGTAAACAAGGAGAAGCTCTGACCTGGACTAAGGCTGGATCAATTCATTATTTATCTTTGCCTCCAAAAAGGCCAAGTCTTCTTTCCCTGCCCCTCCTCCCTGGAGACATTCCAAGCTAAGGCTATACAATTCAATCCCACATAACACTCTGTCTGGGCTTACAATGGTATTTCTGATTAGAAGTTTTGAACCCCAGAACAGCCTGGAAAATATATAGATAAAATAACCAGCTATATGTCTAAAAATAAATGAAAAAAAAAAAAAAGCATAAGGTACCACATCAGTCTCACACTGCCAATTTATGCTGTGAAAATCTGGTCACCTTAAAATCCAAGTCACAAAATGAACAATCATAAAATGCCACAATAGACTAGGTATTTTTAAAAGGTATTTAAGCACCTGACACCTATTAAGTTTATGCTAACACACATTTACTGATGTCCCCTAACACTTTTAAAAATCATCTTCTGTGTTTCCAATAGGTATACAATTAGTAAACTGGGTTCTTTGGTTTCCAGACTCGTGGAGGGCATATGTGTGTGTATGTGTGTGCACTTGTGTGCACACACGCATGAGAGAAAGGAATAAAGAGACACGTATATTTTGCCAGCATAGCAAAACAAGCATAACAACATGGCAAAGTCTTTAATTGCATGCAGGGGAGTATGAACAGGAATACAATTAGTTTTACTTTCTTGCAGGACAACTAGATACTGTAAAGTTTAAGGATTACACTACAATCCAAAGCACAGTTTGCCTGAGCCTTCAAGGACCTCTGGTGAGACTGCCACACTCTTGTATCCAAATTCTTCTGTGTTTTCCTCTAAAATTTTGGTTTATAACCTTAGGCCATTTTTTTTCCCCTGTCAAACAAGCCCATGGGATCTAAATTAGCCTCAAATTAATGTCTTCTTAACCACCAACTATACTGTCAAGCAGATAGGGTGGCACAGCTAATGGTTCTTTAGCAGATAGTTCTTCCATAATCCTAGCTACTGTATGTTTCATTGTTATATTTTTTTTCCAAAATCAGACAGACATTTAAGAAGCACAATAAAAGACACACAAGCTCGCACATACACATATTTCTTGTACTCTGATTTGCCAGAAGAAGTGGATTGGCCCAAGTTCAAGAGCCATTCTTGAAGCAGAACCTCTTTTAATCACATTTCATACAGCTGAAGAGCCAATTCAAGCATGTAAGTGAGTGCTACCAGAGTTTTTTAATCCAGATAAAACCCCTTCTGTAAAATAACTGAAAAACCTGCTGTAATACAAAGGGAAATGTACACCCCTGAAGTACAAGCTACTCTCAGCAGAAGTCAGAATTTTTACTTTCATTCAGGCCCACATGCACTACTAAAAATGATCCCATACTTCTGATGCTGTGAAGGAGGCCTTGAGATCTAAGAATTGGTACCACTGTAGACTAAGTACCTACAACCACCTGACCTGGTGAAGGATTCTGAACTGCTTCATTCATGTGTCTCTAGACTGAGATCACTGAAGTGAGAACCAGGAGACAAAACAGGGAGCTTCAGTTTTTCCCAGCTACTACTGGGAACGTACCTCTCAGAGAAATCAACGTTTTATAAATGACAGCTTCTTGCTCCTTGTCTCTTCAATAGCTAGTAGCTAGCTATTGAAATACATGGACTTCTAGGTGTCTTGTCAGTGTACAGAGACAATAAATTATTTTTTACATTACGTCACACGCCTTTCCCCTCCCCACCCCTACTATCCCACATAATCCCTACTAAGAAGCAGGCATGAGTGCACCTATTAGATAAGATGTATATCCATCCATCCATCCATCCATCCATCCATCCATCCATCCATCCAGTAGTGGTCATGACAAATTAGATTCACAGCTTCTGTAAACTGATGCTAGGAGATGTTGTCTTGATTTGAAAAGTAAAGTGCTGAAAATTCAGTCCTTGCTGAAAAAGATGCTAGTTGATACTTCTTAAAAAAAGGTTTCTGCATGTAAACTCTGCAGACCAGTCACAAGAAACTTCATGAGGAAGTGGGAATAGTATCAAGGACTTGAAAAGTTTTTGGGAAGTACATGCTTTTTGATAGGAATCCACAGAGTGTTCCCAGAAGCCTCTGAACCAGTCTCTCTCCGCACTCTGAAAACAAAGTACATCTTCAAACTAGGATTAGATACCACAGCTTCAGAACTTTTCTCCATACTATAGTTCTATCTTCACACATTAAAGTTAGCAAAAATAATCTTTCCATCCTATTGGCCAACTATACCTTGAGAAAAATATCCTTGCTACATTCACAAGGTTACAACAATAACCATGAAGTGATCTTAGAGCTAGATGAAGATTGTATTGACACAGATAAAAAAATAAGTAATAGCAAGAAGCAAGAGAAAACATTGAAGTTCAGATCATGACTTGTTTGTGCAAATGAAAATATAGAAGAATAGTACCTTAAGAAAATGTATGTAAATGTAAAATTTTAGGAAATACAGAGAAATGGCAGCAAATATACTGACAGACAAAGTTGGGAAAGGTTGGTAAAAAAAAAATGAAAGAAGGAACAGACAGCTAGCTCAAGTAGATAAGGTAAAGAAGATTTTTATGGACAACAGAGGAAAGACTGGGATAGCATCATAGGCAGTGTGTCAAAACAGGATGTGAACTAAGAAAGGCTGTAAAGTAGGAAGTAAAGAGAAAAAAAAGCAAAAAATAGTTAGATATATCTTACACAGACAGCTAATCTGCAGAAATCTGGAAGGCAGAGGAGATGTCCGGAGTGACTCCTGAACTGGTAAAAATTTGAGTTACAAAGTAAAAAAGAACTCCTGTTTTGCCTGACTTGTTCACTTCCAGAGGCCATCACACAGTTTTCAAATGTCTCTTTAACCCAGACTAGTGATTCTAACTATACACTTTCTAGTCTTTCACGCTTTCTCTGTGTTGCCTCCTCCAAAAAGTCTCCTCTGTCTGCCATGCTGCAGAGGCCATAGGGTAGCAACGGATTGGAAGGTAGGGGTTTAAATTAGATGCAGAAGGAGAAAGGAAGCCAATATAGAGACTTGAAGAGGAGCCATCCTATAAATGTGTGGCAACACTTGTCTGTTTTAAAAGTCAGCCTCCTGCTGTTCACATTTGTATTTAATTTGCAAACAGTAGGCGGAAATTTGGAACTTGTAGACTTTCAGTTCCTCCTGATGCACCGCATGTTTTAGCTGGGAAAACACTTATCCAGACTGACAGTGTCTTCCTTAGCTGAAGGTCAAAAAAAGGATGCTGAAGGATATGCCAATGAGAAACATGGGTGCTTTAGCCTACAGACTGATTCCAAATGTTAAGCTCCAACTAGTACTTCAGGAGCTATTTTTAACATGACTAGACTGACTGTAGCACTTAAAAATCTCAGTAGCATGTACTCAAGCATCATTTTGCACATTTTCATAAATGCTCAGAACCTCAGTTATTTTATTATATTTCAGATAATACTTTTCACATTAATTTTCTATTTGTTTCTTTTTTTTTTTTTTTTTTAGCATAGTCAAAAAAGTCAGCTTTCATCCTCAGTTTTTTCTTGTAGTTCTGTAAACTTTCTTTTCTCCCTAAACCTCGTACAGTTCTTCAAAGCTATAGGTTTGTTCTCCTCCCGCACTGCTATCCACTCACAGGAAGCTTCAAGTTCTGCATCAAAGTGCATCTCCTAGTAGCTAGCTATCAAGAATTTTCTCTCTCAGGAGCTCTTCTGATGCCATTAATCACAGAGGTGATCAGTCTAAGCACAAAATCCAACTCAGGAAGTCTCTAAAACTTGGTTGTTGGAAGCAAGTTTATCCCCAAAGTAACTGCTTTAAGCTGTTTTAAATAGAGGGGGGAGGAGAAGGACTAGAACAGTTCTGGCAGTTTTACTAGCAGAGCTGCAATAACTCTGCTGCTCTGTCTCATTCTTCACTATGAAAACAGTTGAAAAGATTTAGCAGTTAGAACACAAATTAGATTAATTCGTAACAATGCATTTGAGTACTTTGTTACCAATATGTGCTATGAGATACATACAATATGTACATCCCAAACCTTTTCTAGTAGAAAGTTGCAGAGCACTGGAAGTTGCAGTCCAGACTCCAGCTAGGATATTCCTGTGTCATGATGTAGACAAAGCCAGGATATCCCAGGTCATCAGAAAGCCAGACCAAATCAATTTGCAGTACAGTAGTGTCACGTAAACACTTTAGGATACCAGCCAACTGATTTTCACCAAATTCCTGTACTGCACTGAAGGGCAGGCCCCAGGAAGCACAGAAGCTATGGGGCCTGGCTTGTACAGCATTGTATGGTGACATGGCTGCAAAAAACAAGACGTATGCAAGGAGGTATAAACTCCATCTGTAAGACAGGACATGATTTGGCAATAGGCAGTCAGGTGCAAGGGATAACTGACTTACATGCTTTAGAGGAGCTTCATTGGCTAAGGGACAGAGGTTGTGCTCACTTTCCTTTCCCAACACTGAAATTTAACATCACCTGAACCAAAGATTAAACCCTTCACAGACGAGTCTTCCAACTTCCACCATAGGAGGATATTTATTTTCTTCAACATCTCCCTGTGCTCTCTTCTTACACCTGGTAATGAGGTAAATGAGCCTTATCCAAACTTCACTCTATATACACTTGGACTACGCAAGTTTTGGTATTTTAGCATAATTATAAGCAGTACCTGAACTTCAATAAGAATCAGTGCTCTGAGGAGAAAGAAAGAATCTCTATGAAATGAGTTCTCTTTCCTCTATTGCTCCTCATTTGACACTGGTAAGAGATTAAGCAAAAGTGAAATCTTAATTAACTAATGAATCAGTATATGTATCTGGAACTGGCATTTGGAAATAGAGCAGGAAAAGTGTATTTCAGCATTAAGCTTAGCTTAAGAGTTTTTCTAAAGGAAAATATTTTTTTTTAACTTGCAATTAGGCAATAAGTTTACAGGAGAACAGCAAAACCTGTTTTTAAGGGGCAAACGGGCGAAGAGACATGTTTTGCACAGAAAGAAAAAATTTCAAAATAAGAGGTACTTTTAAACCACAGTCTATTGAAATACAGTGTTCTGAGTAGCACATCTTGCATTTGATTTGAAATAATTGTTTAATATTAATTCCTATATCCTATATTGCTCTCTATGTTCATAGATCTCAAAGTTACAGAAGACAAATATTCACATTTCATAGATGAGAAGTCCTCATGGTTCAGTTTGTAAATTGTTGGCAAATCCAAGAAGAGCATTCTTGTCCTTAATCCCAAACCAGTGTCCTATATACTAGAATATTCTGCGTGTCCCTGGGCCTTGTACACAAAAGGAAATCCTTAAATGCCTGGTTTTGTTATTATTGCATCCTCAGCATTGTAGGACCTAAGCACATTTACGTTATTTAGAAATACATCCTTCCTCCAGAAGGTAGGTTTCAGATAATAATCCCATTTCTAGCCTTGGAGCCAGTTTAGTTACTTATCAAAGGGTCCAGTGTAGAAAATCTAAGACAAAAGTGAAACAAATTTTTTTTTGCACTTCTTCCAAGTTACTTCTCCCCCAGCAGACAGATGCTTCCTGAGTTATGTCTGTTTGTTTCTGAGATTCTTATTTTCTCAATATTGAGCAAAGCTAGGTAAAAGTACCTGGAACAGGACTGGATCAAGATTAAAACCATACTGGAAATTGTGATGTTGTTATAGCTGTGTACAGATTAAACAACAGCATGATCATTACACTATATCCTAGATAATTTCATCTTGAACATTTCAGAGCTCTGAGCCTCAAACTCTTCACTTGAAATTATGTAAATCATATTACAATATCAACAGTGTAGGTCATACATCAAGGTGTTGTATAGACAGCACACTTATCAACTCACATATATTTTTACCTTTATGGTCTTACCTATAGGATTTTAGACATGAGAATGAGTAACAAATTTGAGTCATCTTTAACAAAAAGTCACAAAATTGTCCAAACAAGCCAAAAGAAAGAAAAGAAACAAAATGTAGGTATGAAGCTGAAAATATCAGTACTCATAGAACTGCTGTTGTGCTGGTATACCCAGGGTCTAGCCATTTTGCAAATATTTTGAATCACATCATCCATCCATATTAACCGTAAACTCAACATTGGAGTGCACTTGAAAGAGCTGGGAAGGAGCACACACAAAGAAACAACAAGCTGAACACATACAGATACACTCTGGTAGCACATATAGTGGAGAAAGTTACATGCAAGAAATCCATACAACTCTTTGCAAATTTGAGAACATCTGCTAAGCAGGATGATTCAGATGCACTCAGCAAATAAAGTCTGTGTTAATTATGCATATTTTTCCCATTATATCATGGGAACTTCAGAATGGATCAGGATTAAATTTTGTCTGTTAATACGGGCCCGACTATTAAGGTTAATAGATCTTGAATATTTTGAAGAATTTATAGACATTAAAGACTAAAACATACCCACTTTTTAGTATTTGAAGAAGGCCTCCAAGCAGACAAAAAAAAACCCCCAAAAACCAACAAAACCCAAAGAGAACAATTACATAGCCACAAGAACAAGCAATTACTGGTTAAAAATGTTCAAAATGTTTACACTGCTTTTGTAAAGTTTTCCAAGATTTGCAAAGTATGAAGGAAATATCTTGCCCATTACGCAATATCTCATACTTTGGACTGAAATATGGAAAACAGTTAAGTTTGCTAAAGGCTCTCCGGTCCCAATCAGCACATACTACATTTTCTAAAACATATGCCCAAAAAGTGTGTCTACTTATGTTTTTATTAATTTAACACAAAAAAGTGGTAGTGAATACGTGACATGTCTGCACAAGTAGCTGTACTGACCTCCACAGATGACTGTTTATCATCTATACAGTTTTCATAACCTTTTTCAGAGAAGAATATTGACCTTTTGTTAATAAGGTAAAAAAGGAATTTTGGAGTGTTAATTTTCACCAGGAAACTTAAAGACCTTTCTTTAACTTATTACATGGTCTGAGACCTGAAATTTGACTTCCAGAACTACCTATGAATTGTTCATGCAATAAGCAGAGATGGCTTTCATCAGCAGATTGAGGGGGTTTAAATTAATTTTCCATAATAGGCAGGTTTAATAGTGAACGTTGTAAAAACATTTAGGAAGTTTGGCTTCTATTTGCCTCTCATAGACTACGTTTATTAGCTGCAACTCTTTTGAACTCAGTGGCTTTACTTTAGCTTGATTGTGGTGTAAAGCAAGGACTCTTGTCTGGAGATCAGTCAGAGTTATTTGTAAGTACCTAAAACATCAAAATCTTTTTTCTTTAGAAATACCCACCTAAAACAGCATAGATACATTCCAGCTAACAACTTAATCCAAAGGGGTGTTTCTGCTGTTGCACACTGGCTTTAAAACATCACAACTGCAACAGTTATAGTGGTGTAAAATTGAAGAGTTTAATCTAAAAGATTAATGTAAAAAAATAAGTATTTTTTCCAGTTTTTTTAAAGAACCATTATCATGATAATGCAAAGAAAATCATGGAAAGGTTAAGGTAATGTGAAGGTCAGATGCATAGAAGATAGCTAGCTGGTAAAGAAACTTGTCACCTTCTCCAATTTCTGCTCTTTCTGCTTAGCATTTTCCTTCCCCTTTTTCTTTTGTATTAATTCAGTTTTGATTATTGTGGTTGAGAGAAGTAACAGAAAAGGGATTTCCAGAAGGTTGGTAATCTGATGCCATCCAGTACAGTAAAGATCATTAGCAGACCTGATATTTTGTCCTTTTGTTATGCATGTCACCAGAACTTGCTTCCAGTTGTGTTTGTAAAGCCTTGTCCCATGAATGGAAAGGGACATTTTGAGATTAAACAGAATGTGGTTTTTGAGATTTAGTTAATGATCAACTTAAAAGTCAGTGCAGAAATGAACAGACTTACAAACACTATAAAATGTTGGTTATCTGATACTACCTTTCCCCACCATCACAATCAAGTGATGGCTGATAAAATCTTTTCTGCAATTGCAGGAAAAAGACCATGAAATGTTCAGTACATATCTCTATCCCAATCTCAATTATATTTGTGTCCCTCTGCCAAATTGTTTTATTAACAGAAGCCAAAATAAATATGAATAAGTACTCTCATTTTCTCATTACATAGTTGAGTTTTCAGATGGAGCAACCCTTCAGATAAGCATTAAGTTTAACAATTAGCACCCTTTTGAGATTACTTGTTCATCTGTTTTGATGACTGAATCTTACCCTTTTTAAAGTCAAATGCAAAAGCCAGCAAAACTTCAACAGAGTTCAGATTTCCTCCAATATGTCTTTCTCTCTAGAGATTCAGTAGTAATTTTTCATTAGTAATGATCAGAGATTAATATCCATAATTGGAAGCATAACATTTATCGTAATAAATATTTAAGCTGGGTTTTTTTTCATAGAATCATAGAATAATTTGGTTTCTGCTCAGTCCAGCCCTCAGGAGCCGCAGACTTGGGAGGAAATGGAGAAAGTCTGGACGAAGGAAGACTTCCCCTTGGTAGAGTAAGACAAAGTTAGGGAAAAGTTAAGTACAATAGATACCCACAAGTCCATGGGTCCCCAGCACCCATGAGTGCTGAGGGAGCTAGCAGAAGTCATTGCTGGGCCGCTCTCCATCATCTTTGAAAGGTCCTGGAGAACAGGCAAGGTGCTCGAGGACTGGAGGAAAGCCAGTGTCACTCCAGTCTTCAAAAAGGGCAAGAAGGAGGACCTGGGAAACTACAGGCCAGTCAACCTCACCTCCATCCCTGGAAAGATGATGGAGTGGCTCCTTCTGGCCATTGTCTCAAAGCATATGGAGGAAAAGAAAGCTATCAGAAGTAGTCAACACAGATTCACCAAGGGGAAATCATGTCTGACTAACCTGATAGCCTTCTACGATGGCATGACTGGATGGATAGATGAGGTGGATGTTGTCTACCTTGACTTCAGCACGGCTTTTGACACAGTCTCCCACAGAATCCTCATAGGTAAGCTTAGGAAGTGTGGGTTAGGTGAATGGACAGTGAGGTGGGTTGAAAACTGGCTGAAAGACAGAGCTCAGAGCATCGTGATTAGTGGCACAGAATCTAGTTGGAAGTCCATAACAGGTGGGGCTCCCCAGGGGTGAGTACTGAGTCCAGTCCTCTTCAATATATTCATCAATGACCTGGATGAAGGGATGGAATGTACCCTCAGCAAGTTTTCTGATGACATAAAACTGGGAGGGGTGGCTGACACACCAGAAGGCTGTGCCACCATACAGCGAGACCTGGACAGGCTGGAGAGCTGGGCAGAGAGGAACCTGATGAAATTCAAGAAGGGGAAGTGTAGGATGCTGCACCTGGGAAGGAATAATCCCATACACTGGTACAGGTTGGGGGCTGACCTGCTGGAGAGCAACTCTGAGGAAAAAGACCTGGGAGTCCTGGTGGACGACAGGATGACCATGACCCAGCAATGTGCCCTTGTGGCCAAGAAGGCCAATGGCATTCTGGGGTGCCTCAATACGAGTGCGGCCAGCAGGTCAAGGGAGGTTTTCCTACCCCTCTACTCTACCCTGGTGAGGGTCCACCTGTGTACTGTGTCCAGTTCTGGGCTCCCCACTTCAAGAAGGACAGGGAACTGCTGGAGAGGGTACAGCAGAGGACTACAAAGATGATTAGGGACCTAGAACATCTCTCTTATGAGGAAAGGCTGAGAGACTTGAGTCTTTTTAGCCTGGAGAAGAGGAGACTGAGGGGGGATCCAATCAACGCCTATAAGTATTTAAAGGGTGGGTGTCAAGAGGATGGAGCCAGTCTTTTTTTCAGTGGTGCCCGGTGACAGGACAAGAGGAAATGGGCACAAACTTGAATATAAGAAGTTCCATCTAAACATGAGGAGGAACTTCTTTACTTTGAGGGTGGCAGAACACTGGAACAGCCTGCCCAGAGAGGTGGTGGAGTCCCCGTCACTGGAGACATTCAAAACCTGCCTGGACAAGTTCCTGTGCAACCTCCTGTAGGCGGACCTGCTTTGGGAGGGGGGTTGGACTATATGATCTCCAGAGGTCCCTTCCAACCCCATATCATTCTGTGTTTCTGCGATTCTGTGGAAGGGACCTTAAAGATCATCGAGTTCCAATCCCCTGCCACTGTCAGGGAGACCTTGCACTTGACCAGGTTGCTCAACGCCCCATCCAATATGGTCTTGAACACTTTAGTGATGGGACATGACAACTTCTCTGGGAAGCCTGTTCCAGTGTCTCACCACCCTCACAGTAAAGAATTTCTTCCTGATATCTCATATAAATCTCCCCTCTTTCAGTTTAAGACCACTACCCTTCGTCCTATCACTACACTCCCCATCTTTCCTGTAGACCCCCCTTAAATACTGGAAGGGTGCTATAAAACAACTGTATAAAACAACTATATAAAAAACAACTATATAAAACAACTAAGAAATTAGTAATGGTTTGCAAAGAAGATATTAGCAAAAAAGTTTCCTCAGAGGATCTTTATGTGTCCTGAAGCCCTGTCTCTGGCAGCATGAACTCCATATTGTTTATCCCAGCATGTGCAGTTACGACACGTATTCCATGGCTTCTGTCATGGAAATTATGGATTAAGACATGGGACAGGTTCATATGTAAAGGAATGTTTTCATGTCCCATATCCAGGTTTTGTGACCCAGAAGACTAGGAGATGTATGGGTGAAGGGCATTTTGAGTCCTCTCTTCTTTACTTGTAGACATTTGAAAGCTTATCTTCAACATATGCTCAGATTTCTGGTGTATAACCTTGTCTATCATTTTTTCTGTGTGCTGTTCTAGAGAACGTGGCTTTTGTCATCTGTTTCTGATTTTATTGCACTCTCTGAGATGAAAGTTGAACAGCTAATTCCCTGACTTCTTTTGAATGTTGACTTGAAAGTTTTTTCACTCTAATTATTGTCATTTACCCATATAATTCAACTTAAAAAAACAAAACCAACATGTGCTGTATGACTAGTTATTTTCTTACTCTTTAAAGCCCTGATGTTTGCAAAAGGTGCTGTAAATCAATAACAGTATTAAACAGCATTAAAATACTGCTTGCTATGTTTAATGTGCTTCACAAACATTAATCCTAATTAATTAATGATAATTACAGAGCCAATAAGAAAACGTCAATATTTCCTATTCAGGTCAGAAGGAAACAAATTTCTGTCATGTTAGCAGAAACAATATTTCCAGTAGTAATACCTTCTATGTGAAGTTTGTTCAAGAGAAGCCCATGTTCTTTCTGTGTTATCTCTGTACATTGCAAAATGACAACCTTAAGGTATAACTTGAATGCCATTGTGATTATGCTACATGAATGGATCCCTGTGTTTTGCAACCTGCAATTCCAGTGCTAAAGATATCTGAGAACTGTCAAGAAACACTCTGCAATATGTGCCTCAGTATGCATTAAAACTATTGCATGTTAACCATAGTTCATTATTTGTTCTGTATCATGTTACCAGATTTTGCGGATGATTTAGTCTTCTATTTTCCTCTGTTCTAGGTGGTTTTATTTGTACTCTCCTTTTACGGTTTTTCCTCCCACCCGCAGGAAAACTTTCCATTACCAGTGGAACTGAAAGACTGTAAATACTCCAGGGAAGGAAGCATAATACTTTGGTTGATGCACAGGAGTAGGAGGCAAGAGATCTGGGTTCTATTCCCAACACCAGTATAAATCTTATGTAATTTTAGCACCTCATCTTCACCTCTTTCTACCTCAATTTCCTTGCCAATAAAAGAGGACAATAATCTTTTTATCCTACACCTCCCTAAGTTTCAAGGATAAGTTCACCAATGTTTTTAAGGCTGATTCTAGTCTAGGAATGAATTTCCAGCATAGATGTGGCAGTAGAAAAACATAGTGATGGAGAACAGTTTATATCTGAGAAAAAAAAGAGCGAAAAAATCCACTGCGGTGTGGTGGCGACACAGCATATTTCTCTGAGTGAAATACACCACATTACTGAATAAACTATAGGTGGAAATTGCTCCTGTTCAGAAGACTTGTGACTACAGAAAATTTTCCAAAATTGCTAGAGCCTAACCAACAGTATAAAACAGTAAAAGTTTCAAGTGCTTTAAGTCCCTCAAATGAGGAGATATTCTTCTGATGTGTTGGTTTTATTACAAGTTAACTAGCATCATTGCCCAAATTTCTAAACTGATATTTAGAAATTTAGAAACTTCTAATCTTCCCTTGGATACTGAGGATACTCTGCAGAAAAGAACGGAGGAAAATCTCTGAGGCCGATAATCTTCTCTATGCTTATTTTCCTTGCCTCTAACACTCAAAATGTTGGTTCTGTTCACCATGCTTTTTAGATTAATGTTGCCATTTATTTTTTTTAAGAAAAAAAAAAATCTTATTTCATTACAGATCTTTCAAAATGCCTCTATTCACAATATGAAAAGTAAGTGCCTTAAAGAGCTATTCAGTGAGGTACTATTCAGAAAATTCCTGCATTAGCCTAGCGTGACCACCTCCATTTCCGGAAAACAAAACAAGAACCAGGCTCTCTGGGCACAGACTAACCAGCTTTTTTGCAGATGATGTTTTAAGTTACTTTCCAATGCCTAAGGGACAGGGCATATTGGAAATAAATCTTCAGAAAACAGCTGGCTCCAGGTTTAACATTGTAATACCTCAAAGCAGTGCATGCCTGTTTTGAATGCACACTTACAGCACATTCCAGGCTGGGTTCATTTCAGTCCTGCACTACATGCCCATTTTAAGTATGTCCAGCATGTCAATTCACTAGCTTGCAGGCTTGCTGTGAGTAGTGATAGCGATTAAAGCTGTCAAAGGAGCCCTGATCCCATCAAGTCTAGCCAAACAGATGACAGATCTACAACTAGCCCTGGAGGAAGGGAACTGAAAGCACCACATCTTGTGCATGCATATGTATTTTCACAGTGTCCCACCCGCTGAGACAGACAGAATATACTGAACAATTTGTACAACTTGATCCCTGCTTCAGCAAACCTTTCCCTCTCCAAAGGAGGCAATGACCACAACAGAAAGCAAATCCTGAATACAAAATATTAGCACTATAAATTCCAGAGAGAGACATTATTAAAATTTCCAGCTATATAAAAGCAGCTATTAATCACTCTGAAATTAACCTTATGCCAGCTAAATTATTATGAGTTCCTGTGTAAATTAAATAGTTATTAGTTCCACACTCTTGATATAGACAGCAGCATTCTGAAAAAAACGATATGGCAAAACCCACTAGTTTCGATTTACAAAGGAGTTTTGAAGAAAAAAAAATAGTTTTCTTTTACTTGATTACAAAAGCAAAGCCACTTCACAGTATAATCTCACAGTAATTGTAGCCATATATCATAAAATGTCATAACTCTAGAACAAAGCTAAGCTGCCTTTCATCAGCAAACAGCTAAGAATGCAAAGGAAGGTAAGTGGTGAGGTCATAGAATCTTTTCCCATATTCCACTAGAGAGCAGTATTCTTTTGTACAAAGCAGGTAGGTTATAATCTGCAAAGCAAGCCGTGGGGAATCTATCTCTCACTGAAAGAAGATTCTGTGGTCATTTATAAGAGCGTTTGTCCTTATTCTGTAGCATCAGATGTTACCAACAGTAAAAGAAACATCCACAACAATGGTTTCTTATCTGTATTACTTAATGTGAGTAGCTTCTTGTAAGTTCTTTTGGCTTTTTTTTTGTTGTTGTTGTTGTGCTTTTTTTTTATTTCTCTGAAAAAAAAAATAGTAAAAGATGCAAATAGCTAACTAACGGACTTCATTTTCAAAAAGGAACTCCTGTATATCTACACTTAAGTAAGACTGTAATCATCTGCCTAACAACAAAGTTGCAAAAAAATTTAAAAATTAAGACAGTTATAATTCAGAAGAATTTGAATGTCTGTAGCTGTACCAGATTTAATAACAAGTAAAAGTGATAGTAAACTATTTGAGGAGGAGCAGATGGGAATGAAAAATCCTGCAGCTACAAAAATTTAAAGAGAAGTTTTAATGCTGCACTAAAAATATAACTCTAAAAATATAGCCCTACAGGTAATTTGTCAGTACCTGCTTTACAGGTGACTATGCAATAGAAGACACAGAAAGATGCCTCTGCTTTGAAAACAAAGAATTTAGAAATGCTTTTGTTATATAAATGTGTTTCTTACCTCATGTCTTGATCACATTTAAACAGAAATGGATAAACAAATAGTTTTAGGCTGCCATAGTTGTTTGATAAGCATAAAACTCCTGGGCAATCCATTTACTCTTCCCCTGAGAAGAAAATGAATATGTCTGTCAGGCAGCTGGGTTCAATTCTTTTTTCAGGGTAAAGGTTTGTTCCTGGTGCCAATCAGCAAAAACTCTTCAGTTTCTTTCCCTTTAAGGATCACAGAACCATTTTTATCCAATTATGCTTAGGGGTTCTCCCCACCTCCTGCATACATTGCTGGTTTTGTTTTTACACGATGTTGAACCCTAGTCACAGGCAACAAACACCATGGGCCATGGGTGGGGTGGGGGGAAAGCTGCTACAGATATGACAACAAAAAGATATCCACTTCAGAGTACATGTAACACTAAAAGGTGCATGTTTTGTGCATTTTGATGCAAGCAGCTCCATGTTCTTTCACTAGGGCCTGGGGTGTTCACTGGTGTGCTCCATGATTTGGCAGCAGCTATATAGGGCAATAAACTAGACTTCTTTCCAGAAACATCCCAAGCTCCCACAGAGAACAAAAATCAAGGCAACACAAGGCTTTAAGAATAAGTGAAAGATCAGGATCAGTCCTAAATATATGATAACAGATAATTTAGGTACTTGAGCAAAGTCATGTATTTGGGGAAGCAAAGCCAGCACCTCCCCCAGTACCTAACAGTTTGAACTGATGGTTAGGTCAGAACTCTTCGGTCCCACAGTCACTTAACAGCACTTACCAAGAACCCTTTCCTGAGCCGCTAGGTTCCTCCATCATCCCTGTAGTCCCCCCAGGTATGAAAATTTCCCATTGCCAGATGGGAACTTAGTAAGTTACTCATCTTCCTGTGAATTTCGTCTTTGAAAAATGGGCTCTGATACCCTCCAGGTATGTGCAAAGAAGCCTGGATTCAAAATACACCTGGAGTTCACAAAGCGGAGAGCTAAAACCTATTTACCCATTCAGAGTAATGGGTAACAATTAAAAATGTATATTCATGCTGCACAGGTCCCTGTTAAAACATGAGAATAACACTTGAAAAACTATATCAAGATAAAAAAACATGTATAAAAGCTAATTCTAGTGATCAGTTTTGTCCAGCACTAACATGTAGCCGCTTACATTGCAGTTTATACTCAATTAAGTAAGGTAACATGAGCATTCATAACTGCAGCTTTCTAAAGGAAAGTTGGCCATCTGCTATTCCTTGTTGCATACTAATGAAGTATTGCTTTGGCTCTGATACAAAGGGTGATTTAAATTTATTTTCCTCTTACTATTTCTGCTATTACACTACTTTTCTAGCCCTTGCAGTCCAAGGGATTGAAGCAAAGAAAGGGGATGGAATAAATTTTTTACGTTTGCCCATTAGGGCATTTAAAAATTGGAAGTGCCTGATCAAATGTAAACAGTATATTTCCGTTGTTTTAAGGTCAAGTGAAAACATTTCCTTTTCCATTAGGGATCCCAAAGTCTGCCTCTATTATACAGGTATCAGTCCTTCACAAGAGAGGGGGATTGTAAGCAAACAAGTATGCTTTGTGTTTGTCTGTGTGGATGTCTTACATTCATTTCGTCTTCCCAAACTCACTTATGGAAGCTGAATTTTTTTTTTTTTTAATTAAAAATACAAAAGTTCCATTTGTTTTGGATCCCATTAAAGGTGCTAAATCACTTATAACTTGATAAATCTGCTAGTAATTTTACAAAAATGTTGTACTGCTTTAGCCAAGAGTCTGATGTGTTGGCCTTTACATTTGTGATGTAAGCCTCAAGACTCACTGGCCTGCTCTGATCAGGACCAGCTGTTTCTTCCCCAGTTTTGTAGATCAGTTTTTAACCAAAAAAAGACAGTCAAATAATCTTCTCCAGAGCTGGCACCCAACCTCAAGAGGCAGGGAAGAAATAAGACTGCAACAAAACCTGAGGTTTTCTATCAAGTTTTAGTAAGCCCTCTCTTGCTTAATAGACTAATTTGACTGTACCTGTTTCCAATCCTGCTCAAGATGGTCTTGCTCAGATTAGGGAAAGAATGTCTGCAACACAGGATGAGCATAGATGTCTGAGTAATAAAGCTTGCTTCATACAATTTTCTATAGGAGTCTGCCTCATATTTTGTTTTGTTTGTTTTGTTTTTGGTTGGTTAGTTTATTTGTTTGTGTAAGAAAATACTTTGTTCTCTATGAGTTATGATTCCTTAAAATTGACATTGAAAATATTTGCTTATATTCCTTATTCCTTAAAATAAAAGTGATGTCAAGATATCTGGAAAATATTTGAAGATGTATGAAAACATAATGTCATATATAATGTCATATATAATATTGATCTTCCAGAATTTCATAGGTTGTAATTCAGTGTTAAACTATACATAAACTTAAGTATATAAACAATTCCATTGTCTTATTACTTATTTAAATTATTCATCCGTTTAAAAATAGACATACTTTGACTATCTTTCTACTTTTCTTTACACTCCTACTGTGTGACTTTTCTCAACAAGCATACTAACTGTACAAAGAAATGAAAAGATGCTGACATGCATACAGGCAGACATGTAACAGCATCAGCATGAGATACACAGATAGTATACAAGGCACAAAATACTCCTGACTTCTATTAGGAGATTTTGTCTTTAGTACAATTGGGAGTTAGCATTATTAGGAGCAAGACACAGCTTTAGAGTAAAGGAATTAAGAAGGGTATAAACATCAAAGGGGCAAACTTTTCTTACCAATAAAATACCATTTGATGTGTAATAGGATGACAATAAATGTGTCACATATGTGCAGGCAATGATGTTCTGTTGGAATAACCATAGCCCGATGAAAGCTGGGTTGGATTGAAGCTCTGGGTCACAACCTAAGTCAGCAGGAGAAGGAGGCTCTGATGAGCAGCCAGCAGAGTACACCAAAGAGGGACAGAAGCAAGAAAGAGCAGGGTTTGCTGGTGGAAGTCTTTATCAGTTTGCCTGTATGGATGGTATCAGATCAACTGTTACAGAAGCACATTTAACTGAACAGGACTCCATGTGGGTTTTTTTTTAATTCCCCTTTTGCTGCTTATCACTGTATAATGAAAACTCCAGCTGATGAACTGTACAGAAATATTATCTCTTACTTACATAGATGATCCTGCTCTGGTAGAGGTTTATTTACTTCCAAAGTTTTATGACACATACCTAAGTCAGTAATAGAGTAACAGAGGAAAGCTGTTGCATTGCATGTTACCAGAGAGTGACTGATTCAATACAGATCTATTTGAATAATTTCTTTCATGAGAAAAAAGATAGATTTTATTCTGTGAAGGTGTGACTCTCATACTAATTTTTTTTACAAGGAAAAATCCAGCTTCTTTGTTTCGTGGGTCATGTATGTTTATAGCTGTCAGACAGAAAAAGAGAGCAAAAATACTATCAAGCAGTGCAACAGAGAATAGAAACTCACTGAACAGAAACATCCAGATCTTGTTGGAACAACATCTTATCTTTTTCAGTGCAGTAGCAAGTCATAAAGAAGTCAAGAAAAGAATCATTCTTATTGCTCCTATGAGACTTAAAAGTAAATTTAAAATAGGTGAAGGATTTCCTCACTTAGCAGTGAAATTGTTCTTTTTCTGCTGATAGTGAGAGGACCAAGATTACAAAGAAGTCATCAAGAAGCGAGGAGAAAGGAATAGTGGTTGCCACTGTGTCATCTAAAAGTTAACAGCTTATCAACCTAATGATTCCTATATTTTCAGAGTTTATATTAAAATTGCTGGTTCCAGAATCTTCATCCCATACTTCTCAATGACGTATAATAACCTGTTCAACTGCAACAGCTAAAGGGCAGCATGCAGGCTACAACTCATTCAAGGGTTGCTAACTTTACAATTAAGGCACATGAGCTTGATTTTAATTTTATAAGATCATCACTTTTGTTACCCTTTTAAATACAGTTACACAGAAGAAGTGACAAGGTCTCCTTTCCCTGTTAAATGGCTTCCTAATGTTTATTTGAACAAGACAGCAAAAATAATTTGTAACATGCAAGATTCTTGTGAAAGAGAGAAATTTATATTGGACAGATAAATGAAAGCAATGGCAACAAGCAAAGCAGATTTCTCAGTAAAATGATTTTTAAGAAAAGCATAATGAAATGTGAGCTTTAATTCTGATTAAAACTGTCTGTTCTAAACTGCATGTTAAAATTCAGCCACTTTCAGAACTCATACCTTTGTGTCAGAACTGTATTGAGTATGTAGCACTGTTGTTCTGTTCTGCTGTCATCTGCTAATTTGCTATTGAGACATTTGTAAAAAGATGCAACTAATATATCCTGTTTGCTTTCCTGTGCGGGGAAAGTGAGATTATTTTTTATAGCTCTGTGTTTGACCTAATACTGAACTTTTCATTAAGCTACCTGTAAGGAGAACAAGTGACTACAAGTCTTGTTCTGGGTCAAGAGACAAAACTTAAGAACACTTGTACAGTGGTTCCTCTCAGTTAACTGAAACATTATGTTTCTGTCTGATAAATAGTGCTTAAGTAAATCTATTTAACCATCTCCTGTTCACTGGTCCCTTTTTCTCATTTGTGCGCTACAGTTCATCCTATCCTCAGTTGTGAAAGTTTGTGGAGTCGTGTACAACAGAAAAATAAAACAATTAGATTAAATAAATAGGCAAAAAAATAAAAGGTGGAAAGAGAAAATTAAAAATCTACTTCACTAATATTGTGTATAATATCCTCACCCAAAACAACATTTATGTATTTAAGAAGCCAATGCATGCATAGGAATGGAAAGCAAGAGAGCAATTTTAACTGGATTTAGTGTTTGGGAAAAAAAAACCCAATAAACCAACCACATAACGATGAGGATAATGAAATTAACTTCACCCTTCCCCCTCTTCTGTCCTCCACTTTTATATTCCATTTGCATAGAGAGAGCTCAAAAAAGAAACCTAAAAAGATTCTTTTCTGGAAAGAAAGTGCAAGACAGATTGGTAATGCATTAGAAGTTGGAGACTGATAAATGTTCAGCTATCTCATGAATGTCAGGAAAGGGCTTGTCAAAAAAGAACTTTACTCATGTATACAGATCCAATATAAAACTATATATCAAATAGATGCATCTAGCAAATAAATGCTGGACATTTTTAGAAACGGTATTTTATCTAATCTCAACTGTTCATTGCAAGTTTTTTTCTTACATTGATAGATTCTCATTAAGAGGTTATTCACATTTTTCCTGTGACAATACAGAGGTAATCAAGGAATTTTAATTTTATTAGAAGTTATAACACGGTCTTCTAATGACCTGTCAAGCTGAATACTCTACCCCTAATATAGGTGATGCATGTAGGCAAAACCAATCATAGATTCACATATCAAGTGATGAATTCTGAGCTGACCATTATCATTCAAGAACAAGACCTTGATGTTATACAAGACAACTCCATGAAAGCAGTAGCAGCCAAAAAAACCAAATCAGGGAATTATTAGGAATGCAAAGGTGCAAAAAATCAGAAAACAACACTACATCATCATATAAGTTTGCACTTCCCTTTGATTAGCATCCATGATTTTGGTCAGTTCTAAATGCACCTACCACACTGTGCTTAAGCACTTCACTGGACTGGAGATGAAAGAAGCGTGTTAGGGGAAATAAGCATATAAGCCAGCCATAATCAAACTCTTCCGTACATGAACAGATAGTCATGGTCATAGCTGCAGTCAAGACTTTGTCTTGAACAAGTATGGTTGGTCTGGTGTTCTTAATGAAAGGCATTGCCTACAAAGTAGAACTGTTGACCAAAAAAAGAAGCACCTGGGATAAAAAATAAGAAAGATACATTGCAGAAAGGACCTCAGACAGAAAAGGACTATGAATAAAGACAATGGAGGAGAACTTTGAAACACAAAGAAGAGGCAAACTGAATTAAACAGAAAATCTAACAGACCAGTCCAACTAGAGCTTTCAGAAAGAAGGGCTCAGTAGATGAAAGAGTGATAAAACTCCTCTCATTTCCTTCTTAACTACACTGAAGTTAGAAACTTCTTATTGGTGATAACAGATGAGCCCAACAACTTCTCAGTATGCAAAGGAACTCTTCTAATTTATCCTTTCCCTTCAGAACTGTGGGACCAACCTTAGGATTACACTAAATCAGACAAAAACATTGGCTTCTGTTATAAACTCCTCCCTAGAAATTGTTTTCTAATACCCAATACCTGTTACATTCTCAGCTGTGAGCAAAGCAGCAAAATACTGGCAAAGCCTGAAAAAGTTCTGCCAACTCCTAAGAAACCTTTTTCTGTGATGACTTTTTTGCATGGTCTTTTCAGGGATGCATGCAAATAAAATGCATTGTTGTCAGTTTTGGCTACAAACTAGAGATTTTTTTTTTTTTGGCTGCCCAGAAGCATCTTCCGTGATATTGTTGAAAGCCAGAAGTGTAGCACTCTGTGAGAGCTGAATAAAAACTTGGTGATACTTACCAAAAAACACTACATCTTGGGTCCTCATGCTCAGTGAATGTTGATAACAGAGGAGGCCACTTCAAACAGATAAAGCTACATTAGTACTTTTAAATTTGTCCATGGGAATATGCTTATCTGGACAAACGATTGCAGAGGCAAAATCAGATGAATGCTGCTTTCAGGACAAAATTACTGCTCCAAGACAACAGCTCTGAAAGAAATATGTTTGAAGAGTCTGGAGAGTAATTTCACAGAAAACAAATTGGATAGGCTTTTTTATTCAAGGGAAAAGAATAAAGGATTGTTGAAAATACTGTAAAACTATTTTTTTTCACTGATGACTTTTATTATTGACAACAGAAAGAGGTTGAAAAATGTGGATGTTATACACATTATTTTTCAAAATATAGATTTCTAAAACTAGAGTTTGTCAAAGGAGTATTATCTTTTTCTATATATAAAAACATACATTAGAAATGCCTATTACAAGTATTACTTACACAGGGAAATTATTTTTTTCTTATTATTAGTGTTCAATCTGACTTCAATTTAGTTTTAGAAGAGAAATTCAGGGTCTTTTATATGTCTTTAAGTTTTCTCGTGTGAGGTTTTTCAGTATGAAAAACTGCATTTCTAAAAATCATAATACGCACATTGTCATTATAGAAAAAAATTATCTAGAATTACTTAGTCTGTAACATATACCTAGGCATACGAATGACCTACAAGAAACTGTTAGTGTCCTTCACTTTTTTATACCATCTTTTGTTAATAGAAAACCTGCCACTGCCTCAGGCTCTTCATACTGTTGAAATTCATTGTTGGGCAAATCTAGATGAGCATAAAAAAAGAATTAAATATAATCAAGAAAAACTGGTAATTTTTCTGCTCTGAAAATTGTCATCACACTTCCTTGTCACCGAATGATGATATCCAACATGACAGAGAGTATAAAAGGAACATAGTTATGGACCTGTTCATTCAAGGGGTAGAAGGAATGGAGACAACATGGCCATCCTTACTGCAATTTGAAGATGGTGCAACAGCAAAAAACTGTCTCATCTCCAGCCCTCCCAACATGCAACAAATAATTACCATGTGGCAACAATCTGCTATAATCTGGGATGGCTGTCTTTAGCTGTTTGATAGGTCATATTGTTTGAAATATTCTCAGGTTTTTGGTTTTGTTTTTTTTGGGGGGGGGTTGTGGTTTTTTGTTTGTTTGTTTGTTTTCTTAAAACATATTTCTTTATTATAATCAAAGAAAGCAGTTAACAAGCATAGGAAAATAATGTTCTGGCTCCAAAGGGTTGTGGTCAATGGCTCAATATCCAAGTGGAAACCAGTGAAGAGTGGCATTCCTCAGGGGTTAGTATTGCAACTGGTGTTGTTTTTCATCTTTGTCAGAAATATGGCCAGTGGGATTGAGTGCACCCTCAGCAAGATTGCCAATGACACCAAGCTGGGTGGTTTGGTCACATGCTGGAGGGAAGGGACACCATCCAGAGTGACATGGACAGGCTTGAGAGGTGGTCCCATGCAAATCTCAGGAATCTCAATAAGGCTAAGGGCAAGGTCCTGCACCTGGGTCACAGAAATCCCAAGCACAAATACAGGCTGGGCAGAGAATGGACTGAGAGCAGCCCTGAAGAGAAGGACTTGGGGGTGTCAGTGGATGGTAAAAGCACAACATGATCCAGCAATGTGCACTTGCAGCCCAGAAAGCCTGATGCATCCTGGGCTGCATCAAAAGAAGTGTGGCCAGCAGGTCGAGGGAGGTGATTCTGCCCCTCTACTCTGCTCTGGTGAGACCCCACCTGGAGTATTGTGTCCAGGTCTGGAGTCCTCAGGACAGAAAGGACATGGACCTGTTGGAGCAAGTCCAGAGGAGGGCCACAAAGATGATGAGAGGGCTGGAGCCCCTCTCCTGTGAAGACAGGCTGAAAGAATTGGGGTTGTTCATCCTGGAGAAGGCACAAGGGAGACCTTATAGCAGCCTTCCAGTACCTAAAGCTGGCCTGTTGGAGAGGTGGAGAGGGACTCTTTGTCAGGGTTTCAGCTGTTTTAAACTAAAAGAGGATAAATTTAGGTTAGATATTACGATGGAATTCTTTACTGTGAGGGTGGTGAGACACTGGAACAGGTTGCCCAGAGAAGTTGTGGATGTCCCATCCTGGAAGTGTTCAAAGACAGCTTGGATGGGGCTTCAAACAACCTTGTCTATTGGAAGATGTCCCTGCCCATGGCAGGGCATTGGAACTAGGCAATCTTTAAGGTCCCTTCCAACCTAAGCCATTCTATGATTCTATGAAAAAACCCAGTCCAGTTCTGGATTCTCTACTAAGTAATGGTCAGTTTTGTGCAGCTGATATTCTTGGCATATGTAGCTTTCACAAAGTTACAAATGGACTTTTTGTTCAAAATCTGTACATAGGAAAAATGGTTTTGTCATTTTACCCCTTTTACCAAGTAGAACAGTCAGTCCTGGTATTTTAGTGCAAAGTACTTGTCTTCCATGTACATATTTTCAGTTATTTCAAGTCCTGTTTTGCTTTCCATTATAATGCTGCCCAGTTTTCCCTTCTCATGCAGATGTCTAAACTTAGTGCCATGACTAGAAATGAGACACTGACAACCCACTTTATTTGATTTCCATAGTCCCTTGGCTGTAATAAGATTGGTGGAAGTTGGTAGAAAAAAATGAATCAAAAAGCTGACATTCTGAAGTCCTCTCAAGGGGCTCAAAACCTAAATTTAACAATTGAAAATATTTTTTACTTTTTCTGGAATATTTTCTACATCTGATTTGTCATCAATTTTTAGAGCAGCATTTTCAAACATTAATAACTTTATTAGTTCAGAAACCTAATTCTGAACTTCCATATATCTGTCATTTTTATTTAGAGCAAATGAATAATGAATTTGATAAATTAAAAATCATATCTAAAAGTAGAGCCAGAAAGACTAAACCAGATTTTTATGAAGGTGTGTTAACAAAGCACTACCTTGAAGTATTTCCTAATTATAATAATAACCTATGTTATATTAGGATGAAAAAAATTAAGATATTCCTGCCTTACTGTCCAATTTCACTAGATCCCAGAAAGAAAATGAGATGCTTACAGTCCCAAATGTCTAAAATGAGACTGTTAAAACAGCAATGAAACAGCAAAACCCCTTTTCCAATTACATTTCAAAAACCAGAAACACTTACCTAATGCCATCAACAATAGTATTTAACAGAAATGCTTGACCATCAAGAAGCCATATTCTATTCAGAATAATAAGAGCTCTGAATGAATTTATGCTAGCCGTTTCTAAGGAGTTATCTGAGAAACTCGGACCAAATGTGGTAAAATTGTGCCAAAGAGAAAATACATCTAGGGTAATGGTGGGGGTTAAACCTGGTAGACAGCTGAGTCCCACGCAGCCACTTGCTCACTCTGCCACGGTGGGATGGGGGGGAGAACCAGAAAGGCAAAAGTGAGAAAATCAGAACATTACTATGCATTTGTGATATTTTGCTGTCTTTGATGCTGCGCATAGAAACACTCTGGATCTGGCTGTGTACATAGACCACTGCTGGTATTCTACAAACAGGGTGTTTGGGATGAGTATTTTATTTTTTGCTACTAAAAGCAAAGATGAAAGTGAAAATGTACACATGGGCACATACACACCAAATATTTGCTTTTATTTACTTTTAATGACATGTTTATTATACTAAATTTAGCTAACCAGTGAACATTACAAAAATATTTGATTTCCAAGTGTGATTAGAATTGAGATAGATTAAAGACATTTGATCCTACAACACTCCTTTAAATACCTAGCCCTTCCAATGAGCTCTTTTCAGGATTTAGACAAAATTGTGTGCTAGAAAATTTATTCCTGTGATACTATCATATTAATTCATCTCATAAAAGCTATAAAGTCACAGCCAAATTGATCCTTAAATTGGTCATTTGTATGTGAAGTCATTAAAATCAGTAGGACTACTTGTGCTCCCACAGCTAAGTCAGTACATAAAGGTTCATAGGATCAGACTTTTATGCATCTGTTATTCCTGGGAGTTATTTCATGACCTACTCAATAAAGGAAGTTTTTCACACACAAGTGTTTCCAGAACGAGAGCTACAGTTCATAGCATTTAGAAGCACAGTTCATTAAATACTGTTGCATTGCTATCACTTATATCGTCCTAGTCTGTGAAATATTTTTCATATTAATATTACTTCCCTAAAACCACATCAAAAGATATAAACATTCTTAGCAGAAGCAACATATATTTACACCCACAAACACATTTTTATATTTATTTTATATAGACACACACACATGCACATGCACATGTTAAAAAGTGTATTTCTGTTTGCAAGCAGTCATCTCACTGTGACCATGTAAGATTTTAGTAACTACTCAGGAGAGATACAGGTGTATTAACAATTCAGTCCTGGTTTACATCTTCATTCAACTTGGCAGAGTTAAACTTATCTTGCTACTCAAGTATCTTGCTACCCAAGATACATAATAGTGATGACATGAAGTTTCAATTAAATCTAATGGAGTGTCAGGTTTTCTCCTTTTTTAAGTTTTGATTCCTATGACGATATTTAGACTAAAAATTATATATATCTAAAATCTCAAACAATTTAAATAATCCTTTATAATTTTCAGCACCAAATTTGCCTTGTAAATTATTACCATTTTTATGTATGTCTGTCAATTCCAAGCACGATGGGAGATCTGCCTAGCTCAGCTAACCTAGGATATATGCAATTAGCTAAGACACAGAGAGGTACTAGTGCTGAGTAGCCAATTTGCTTGTCCTGTTGTGTTAATAATCCTCACATAATTATAAAGTAGTGGGTCATAGTAGTTATACTTCAATGTGTGGAGAATACCAGTTGCCTGCTTAATGTACTATTACCATGAAGCGAATTCCAGAGATTTATAACCTTGTTTACTACTTTCCCATCCCACCCAATAATTGAAAAGGATTCAATTCTTCATTGAAAATAAAATACACAATAGTAGTACAGATTTTATTTGTTACCTTGGTAACAAATATTCCTTTTACAATAACTTCAAATATGTTTTCTTCTATGGAATGTTTATTACAGGTTTTAATAAGCATGGCTGTAAATAAGGTGCATTTGGCATGATGGCCTCAACATGAACTTTTTAAATCTAGGAGTCTGTAGTAAAGAACTACGCAACTTGTCCATAATAATGGGATTGTGTCAGAGAAAAACTGCAGGAACACTTTTTCTTTTTTTCCTGTCCTACACCTAATCATTTCCAGTTGAAGTAAATAGCACTCTTTCTACAGTGTGGTGTGCTGCTAGGTTTTCAAAATTTTCTGTGAAAATCTTGAGATAGATACAGTTGGAATAAGGCAGACCAGTGGACTAAAGGATGATGGATTTTGGAAGCACCGATACCCTGTTTCTAAAGCTGATTTAACAAATTAGAAGAATTATTAAAATCTACATCCTTTTCAGAAATATTTTAGTTTTAAATGACTGGCATTTTCTAACAGAACAAGGTGCTATAGTGGAATCAGTGCTCTAATTTTTTTATCTAGTGTTTATAATAACAATTCCAAATCCTAAAAAAAAGCCATATAAATGTTTTGGCTGCAACAACCTTTATCCTCAGCTTCAATTGGCAAAGGCATATACCTGAGAGAGCCACTTGCTGAGAAACCTAGAAATCCAAAGAAGCTATTCTAAATTTTGTCAGTACATTTTGTAGTTTGAGTGTTTTAAGTCAGCTACAGGTGAAGGAAGTGTCTCAGGTCACAGTGATTCACTGAACCATCAAGTAGCTTTTCTGAGTCTAGAAAACAGCAACTTGGAAATTTCATTTTTTTCCAACATTATATTTAGGCTGTGTCTTCTCTGTGGTGAAATTTCATATTAACTACCTAAAATGTGGGGCAAATATAGGACTATTAGTATGGTCCAGTCATGGCCCTGCTTGAGCAGGGACTTGGACAAGATGACTTGCAGATGTCCCTTGCAACCTCAACCATTCTGTGATTCTGTGATTCTGTGATTTGGCAGAAATTTCAAGAAAAAAGTATGTGTAGACAAAACAATGGAGAAAGAAATTCTATTGTAAATCCATAGATATTACTGCAGAACTGAATTTATTTTAATGAGTTCTCAAATCATTACACACCAAGTTTAAGTTTTAAAGCATTAAGTTTTACCAGCTGTAAAAGTTCTAAGGAATTCCTCATACTTAAGCAATACATCAAAGAAGCCTATGGACAGAAACCCATTTCAAAAGAGACATGACGTCTAACAGGATAATGAGACTGTTTCCAGGGATAGTTTATGATTCAAATTAAGCATTTCAAAGGAATTCAGAGTGGGCAGTCGAGCCTTTGAAGCTGTCTAGAGGTAACAACAGAAGATTTCCATTTCAAAGAGAGTACACATCAGGGTCAGGATGGACCTATGCAGATGGAACACAAACTACAGTTTAAAAGTCAGTGAACAAATTACATAGGGTTAACTGAAGCCATTTATACAATCTCAGAGCCCTGATCCTTAGCAATCCTACACTTTTCCATGAAAGACTGAAGACCTCCACATTTTAGTGGATATATAGTTAAATTATTAAAAGATGTTTAAAAAGATAAGACAAGTGTCAAGAGTCAAATATTCAAAAGTTAAGAAATCCTAGATATGCGATTACTTATTAAAACTTAATTCTTTTCTCATGTTACACAATGTACATATATGTATATGAGCTCTGAAAGAAACAAAAATGGTGTGAATAGTTAGGAAGAGAACATAATTTTTTTAATCGAAGCTTTGGACATGCATGGACACAAGAAGCAGCAAGATCACAAAGACCTTAGTTAAGTAATATTAATGTTTGCTAACAACTGAGCACTTTGGCAATCTAAGTACAAATCACTCCATACAACTATTTCATATGCATTTTCCTCTTTTACAAAAAGTGAAAACAAGATAAAGAATTCCCCGCAGGACAGTGGGAGCTAACTATGGTATGTGCCTGCTTTAGAAAATGTTAGTTCCCCAAGGTATATAACTATCTCTGCTGTCTCAGAGGCACCCATACTTACTCACTTACTGACTGTCACACAGTCATTCTCTTCTCCCTGAACAGTGAAAGACAACTATGTCTTGCACTATGCAGTGTTCTTAGAGAGAGGTGGGGAATTACATCCAGCAGTGAGGTCTTTCTTTGCACGCATCATTTCAGCTGCTCTCATGCTCTCAGTGCATTGTACAGTACTAGGTTTGGTTAGCCTAAGAGTGGGCCCACTCTTCATTTCCCTTAAAGAAGATATAGCTGTGTTCAGACCAATGTCTTTTTTCTTTTAGAGTTTGTGCTTTTTCCTCAACAGTTTCTCATATTTTCTAAAACAAAAATAGGAGCTGAGACAAATGTGTTACAATTGAGATGTAAAAGCATTAAGGCATTAAACAGGTATTACTTTCTTTGATTGTTGTAACCACATGGTGTTTCTAAGCTGCACTAGCGAACATCTCAGTACTCAGGATGTGTCAGCATAGCTGCCACTGACACTATGGAAAACATATATTCACCCCTCCTGAAAAGATGTTTGATGATCATTGTATTTGGATAAAGAATAAAACCTAGGAGCAAGGTACTCTCCATAGATCATTGAGTCACTTATCCCTAGGACAAGAAACTGGTGGTCTCCAAAGATGATACTGATGTCAAGGGTATGTTTTATAAATGAAATTATAAATTATAAAAAATAAATATTAATATAAATTATAAATAAAATATAAATAAAATAAATAAAATTACCCAGTATAAAACCATTTGGGTGAAGAAAATATGATGCAATAAAATCCAAAGGTGCTCTATGTATGTATATGTACACAAAGGCACAACTTATCTAGCAAAAAATATATAAATAAAACAAAAATGAAAGAGAAAGATTTAGAAGGTAAACCAGAAATAGAACAAAATTCTCCTTTTTAACTCCTGTTTGTAAGGAAACCCTGTTGCACCAAGCAAATCAGAGGTCTGATAGAAGAAATATGCCAGACAATTCATAGAAAAAGAGATCATTCCACCTTTACAGCTGAAAAGTTTATCTGACTATGCTTGAACATATTTCATTCAGTTGTTAAAAGTCTTGTTTTAAATGGAGACCAAATATGAGATATGAGAACAATACTTAATTAGATTCTTCATCCAGCTAGGCCTATAGTCAGTTTGAAAGCATATGTTGCTTCTCCTTATTTATTCCTTTTTACCCCCTCATTTTCCAAGGAAGCTTTGGTTTCTGGTGGGTTTTCTGTGTTTTGGGTTTTTTTTCCAGATTGGATTTCAGCTGTCCTTTCTAGGGGATCATTAAGAAGAATAACCAGAATACATGCCATAGAAAGACAATGTAAATATCCGTATATATGGAAAGAATATATAAATATAAACCGCTACAGAAATTCAGTAACAATTTCTTAGTCCTGTATCCCCAACTTCTAGCTCTTCAACAACAACAAGGCAAATAATTCTACCAAGGGCTGAGAAAAGAAAAAAAGAAAAGAAAAATCTCTCTTTTAATATAGTGATCTTATAATAAATAATACTGTACCTCCCAAGGACCAAGCCAAACAAAAAGGTATTAATGTAAGTTCATTACTTCAGAGTTTTCAGCATAGAAGATATAATAGAAGAGAGAGTTGATCATTAATTTAATGTAGAGAAAGAGCTTCATTTGAGAGAAGGATGTGCAAGACAAAAATGTAAGTTAGAATAATAATGCAGAAAGTTCAGGCAGGAAGCAGCCATACCAAGGACAAAGGAATACCATGGGAAAAGGTGAAGATATAGGTTTTCAGACTTCAGAAAGGGTAATCCTACTTGAGATTTAGTAATAGAAAATCATTGGTATAAAAGTCTTGAAATTAAAAAAGAAAGGAAAAGGAAAAAAAAACTTGCTCCAAAATGATAGGTGATTGGTTAAAGGGGTTGAGAAAAGAAATGAGAAGAGTCATTTATCACAAAGATAGGGAGAGAGAATGCATACAACTTCTCAAGAAAAACAATCAGATACATTGCAAAATATATGGTGTATACTTCTGGGTAAAGGAAGCGGGTGACAAGAGAAGATTAACCAAAGGGAGAGGTTCAGTTGTTGTTTCGTAAGAAGGATCTTCTTAAATCACAGATTCGTAGAATAACAGAATGATTGAGGTTGGAAGGGACCCTTGGAGGCCATCCAGTCTAATGTCCCTGCTCAAGCAGGCTCATGTAAAGCAAGTTTCCCAGAACCATGTCCAGACAGCTTTTGAAGATCTACACAGACAGAAGCTCACCACCTCTCTGCACAACCTGATGCCATGCTAGAGTTACCCTCACAGTGAAAAAAACGTGTCTCCTTACGTTCAGGAGGCCTCCTATGTTTCAGTTTGTGCCTGTTGCCTCTTGTCCTGTCACTGGACACCAAAGAAAGGAGGCTGGTTCTGTCTTCTTTGGATTTATATACTTTGATAAGATTCCTCTCTGAATCTTCTCTTCTCTGGTGAAAGAAAATTGTTAAAAATAATAATAGCTAATAATGCAACTATCTCTAAGTTACACTGAAGACAGAATGAATAGTTGTGACTATTAAGTAGCATCAATGAGCTGAACATGGTATGTAAAGTATGTAATTGAACATTATGTGTGATGTAGAATGTATGTGATTGACCCATTAAAAGGGTATGCTTTCCTTATACTGATGTGTTAACTATCAGAATCTACAAACATTTAAGCTAAATTTCTTGGAGGTACTACTGCTCTCTTTATGTCTTGCCATGTCTCCCCTGAACTGAACTGTTGCAACAAGCCCATTGGAGTACCATGAACAGAGAGATGTAGTTTAACCAGGATTTCTGTTTAAGGGAGGAAAATTGGAGTTTTATGCATGTAAGCTCTGTCTAAAAAAAAAATAAAAAATCTCCTTGTATGGACATGAGTACGTGTCCAGCTGTTCCAAAAATAAACATGAACTGCATGTTCATATACACTTAATTTAAATACATTACATTAGGTATATGTCCACCAAACCAGAAGATCAAACCCAGGATTTTGAAACAAAGCATGCAGTTAAACAATATACATCCTCTTCTGCCATTTATTTTCTTGTCACCTTTAGCCTAGGGCTAAATTCTGTTTGTCAGACTACTTACAGGAACTTAACTTGCCCTTTGGGTTTACTCAAATTTATTGAAATCAAACTGTCCTTTACCTATTACGTCAAATCTAATGAATTATATTTTTTGTTCATTATTCTAATGAATAAATGTACTGAATGGAGAATATGAAAGCCATTTTCTTGTCCAGGGTCAGAGATCTATACAAGGGTTTCTCTGGGCTTAGACACATTCCACCATCTGTACCATCAGGAAAGAAATGGTTCAAACTGTTTGCTGGTTCAAACTGTTTGCTGGTTCAAACTGCCACCACAAATTGTTTTGCTACTTCTCCTGATTCCCATACGGGACAACGCTATTTATAATCATTGGAACTGGCCAAGATTTTTATATCCATTACCATAGTTTTATGGTGTTTTTTTTTCCTAATGGCAGGAGCAAAAATAATTAAGGTTAGTGAAGACATACCTGCTATCTTTACAAAACCAGTGGCCAAAATGCAGATTTTCCTAACCCCAGAAATCTCCATAATCCCCAAGAAGCTGAAAAATACAATCCAGAAAGAAGACAGATCATGTTTATAATTTTAATGCTAAACTGAAACCCTTTTCATAGAATCATAGAATGGTTAGAGTTGGAAGGGACCTTAAAGATCACCTAGTTTCAACCCCCCTGCCATGGGCCGGGACACCTCCCACTAGACCAGGTTGCTCAAAGCACCATGCAGCCTGGCCTTGAACACTTCCAAGTATGGGGCATCCGCAACTTCTCTGGGCAACTCATTCCAGTGTCTCACCACCCTCACAGTAAAGAATTTCTTTCTGGTATCTAATCTAAATCTCCCCTCTTTCGGTTTAAAACCGCTGCCCCTCATCCTATCCCTTCCCTTCACCTCCCAATAAGAACAGGACAGCAAAAACAAACCACTGAAAAACTCATATTTAAGGTAAAAGAAAAGCATACTTCAACAAAACATATGACAGCTACGCAGGAACCTTACTTTCTGGATCACACTAATATCAAGCCCCATTTAAAAGTTTGACTCGTTTGACTGACCACTTATCTAAAAAAAAAAATCAGTGTCTGGTGAGGATGTTAAAAAGTTTTACTCCTGACTTCTCTGAGGTTACCAGAAGCAGAATGAACTGGTTGGCACTATTACACTACATCTGTCAAGCCAATATATAATTCATTTTGGATGCTACTGTTTGGCTAAATCGTTTAATTTGATGTTTTCTCCTGCTGTATCAAGGACTTAGTTGTAAAAGTGACGTGACTGGAATCTTCATGCTTATTATTCAGAGCCTTATACCTGGCCCTTTTGAAAAACAATGAGCCTTACAGGGAAAAAAGTCTAACAACTTCTCTTGGCAGGAAAGAACTAAAATTTAGATTGACTATTCTCCCATTGTGCTAGATATTGACATAGAGTCACAAGATACAGCACTGTATTTCTCTTTCTGTGTAGTAGTGGGGGTGACTTTAGGTGAGTCTGTGACACAGACACAATACTTCCTGCTGCTTATTGTTCAGGAAACAGATAGTTTTACCTATAGTACTAGAGACTTTCAGATATGGCCAAGTCTGCCTTAGCAACCACCCTACCGATCTCAAAGAATACATGGCATTATTTCCATTATGAAAAATGGTAGTTTTTCTCTACAATCAATAATAAGTTGATACTTCTGAATTAAATATTAGTCCTATTTTTGAAAAGTAAAAATATTTCTGTCTCACATTTTCATAATTAACCTCCTGCAAGAAGAAATGGTTAAAATATCTTTTTTTAACTTTGTCGTGTCTGTTCAGAAGCCAAGGATATAACTAGGTCCAGATTTATCAAGTAATTAAACAGGTATGTTGGTTAAGATCAAGGGGACCCAAGGGAACTACCTGTATTTTATACACTTATTAAAGCTGAGTACGTGTTCAGAAGCCTTGCTGAGTCAGCATCTTCCTAATCTTTATGCGTTATTGAAAGTATCTTCAGATATGAAATAAAATTTTCATGGATGAATGAGGGTCATGGCATCTCTATTTGTCAGTCAGTAAAAATGGAAATGGAAAAGGAAAAGGTGTTCAAATACACACACATAACTATAAATCAGAAAACATTCCCTAAGCAATTAAGTTAAATTACTTTCTTCCTCTGACTTAAGTAGAACAAGAACATCACTAACAAATTAATATATCC
Organism: Numenius arquata; assembly: GCF_964106895.1. Classification (NCBI taxonomy): domain Eukaryota; kingdom Metazoa; phylum Chordata; class Aves; order Charadriiformes; family Scolopacidae; genus Numenius; species Numenius arquata. The sequence goes on from NC_133616.1 coordinate 42,786,449, forward strand.
ACTAAGAACAGGGAAAAATATAAAACTGCATAAACCTGAAAAATGTTATAAAGTGTTTTGTATAATTTAAAAATCCCTAAAAAATAACTGTTCTGTTAACAATCAAATAGCTCCTACTTTCAGTAATTATAAGCTTTTCCAGTACATCTAAATACTTCTTGCTAGGCTTCCTGTGCATTTAAAAACAAAAGTGCATTTGTAGCAGTTCCCTATACTTTGTCTCTATGACTTTTGGGGCCACAATTACACTCTAAATATTTGAATGTACTGTTATTGAAGTTATTAGAGCTATTCATATACAGGAACTGAAGCACATGCTTGGAATAAGGTGAAGGCTTAAACCTAGTAACTGTATAATTCCAAAGTTTTAAGTGTAGCTATATAATATAATGAATTACCACATAGAAAATATCAATAGTGAAAAAAGAAAAGTAGGATAATTTCTTGGGACAACTTATTATAATATGTTTGGGTTTTGTATTGCTTTGGATTTTTTTCTACTATTTTTATGATAGTCCTTAAAGTTTATCTTCAGAAAAACCATTAAAGAATTTTGGCAGAGCTCCTTCAGTCAGTTTCCAGAAATAGCTGAGGGTCTAGCAGTGACATAAACAAACAGTCACGTTGAATACAGGGCTTTGGCTGGTCCTTTTCACCAGCTGTACTAACAAATCAATTTGATGGTGTGGATCACCCCGATGCATTCCTTCCTCTAATACTGCTATGTTGGAAGGGCTGTTGTTTTACTATTGGACTTCCATTTGCAATACTGGCCAGCTGTTCTGAAAACCCAGATGTTTGAACAGAAAAATAAACTGATGACCTAACTGAGATAAAAAGTTTACAAAGAGGTTTATTTTTTCCTCTGCATAGTCAGTCTTCTGCATCAAAGCTTGGTAAATCTGAAATTCTGTGAGGCTAAAAATATTTCAGTTAAATTGGCTCCAAGCTGGCATACAAACACATTTAATACCATTTAAATGATTATTCCAGTACTTTATACAAGCCCTGAACTGCTACAAAAGTACTTGTACAGTCTGTTTGTACCGTTTTAAACAAAACTATTTTTGAAAGTTTAGCAGACTGAAAAGGATTTTCCTGCTTTCATGTGTTTTACAATTAATATGGGTAATATGGGTAGTGGGTTATGTTCTGACCCTATTACAAATACCTTCATTAAAAATTAAAATTAAAATTAAAATTCTCATCTATGCATGTTTTGTCTGAATCTAAATCCCTGACAATGTTTTTTGAGAGGATACTCATATTCACTTCACATGATATAGGAAGCCTCAAGAACTGCCTTGCTACTATAAGGCTCAAGATCTCTGTGAAAGTATCTATCTAGCCGTATATGCACAGGCACATAATGTGCACAAAGTAACAGTGATTGCATCTGTTAAATCAGGTTTACTGATTTAACCACTGCTCGTCATTTCACAGAAAATGTCACATATGCAGTGCGTGACCCTCCACCCTTCTGTTACCCATTTAAACACCTAATTGACTGCTAACTCTATAGCGTGATAGTCTCCGAGTGATCAATAATTTCGCCTCCATAATACTAAGTAATAGTATTCTGGTTTTATAGCTTGAGAACCAAAGAAAAAAGTGGCAGAAATAACTTGTAGACCGCATCCTTATGCAAGAATGAAATGCAGCTGGGTGACTGACAGCTAATGTTGATACGATTCTTCTGTAGTGAATGGGAACTTTTGTACGATTTATGAAGTTTTTTTTTTCTACAGATTATCAATTTGTCCTTCAATCAAACTGTTTAGACAAAAGTTCATGCTTTGGTATGAGTTTTGGAGTTTGGACAGAGAGCTTATGCTTAGGTATGAGTTGCACGCACTCCATGGCAATACAGGGGGAGATGAAACTGTTTCTCCTTAGTGGTCACAGGAAATACACTACCAAAAGCCAGTGAAAAGAGAAGCTACTGAGAAAGCAATTCAGAGCACAGGTCTGATTTAGGTGCTCTGAATTACTCTAACCAAGCACAGCTTTTTACCCAAGTGATGGAACTCTGGTGGTTACAGCAGTTTTGGCCGCTATGCAGGTGTAACATTGAGCTCACTAATATCAATGGCAATTCCGCAAAAGCCTAGCAGTTTGGCTTTAGGTAAATATAGTCCCGGCTAGCCATTAACACTTGACGTTAGGACAGTGCTTTAGCCTCAGCTTCAACACAAGGCTAAATGCAATATTCTTAATGTTTGTTTACCCAGCAAAGTCACTGCACAGTGAGGCAGGATAAGAATTTATACTATTATAGCTACTTTACAGTAATTCTCTCTGTGATCATTTCTAATGTACAGTAAAGGCATTTTATTGTAGGACAGCTTATTGACTCTGAGACAGCTTACTCGCTCTGAAAAGGAGCAAGTTAAACTTTGAAAACGGTCCTCCATTTAGCCATTTTCATCTCAGTGAACACTAAGAATGTCTAGATAGAGAGCAGTGTAATGCAAATAATGAAAAGTGATTGGCATGATACAATAAACTGTGAGTTTACATCCAGACAAGTCTTCCAACTCTCTGCATGTGATAGCTCAGGTTGCCTTTCGTCATTAAAATAAACAATACCATGTATCTTAAGGCTAACTCTACCATATACCTTCTTTTCACCATGACAGACATCCATTCAGCAACTTTTTTATCCACCTTTGAATTCTCTATTGATCATCATCTTCTCAAGTTTGGTTAATAATTTCCCATGTTATATGAAATATTTTACTGCAATCCAGAGAGATCAATGAAGACTTTAAATGGACCTTACAGAAAGGTCAGCATACATTAACCAGCAGGGAAATGCGGACTACTGGAAGCAACGAGGCATCCTTTAAACAAGAGAAGCCAGTTCCCAACAAAGAAAAGACAAGAACATATAACCTGGTAGGGAAAATGTTAAGTCACAATCAGAAAAGTCAAAAATTACTCTGAGCATCAACTTGCTAAAAGCATGAAAGCTAATAAAAGGCAGCATTTTCAAACACCTGCCACAGAGTTGATCAGACCAATATGTGATTAAGGTGTAGAGGGAATATAAAAGAATATTGATCCAAAGCAGAAAAACTGAATCTATTTTTTGTGCGTGTGTGAGTATTCACTACCAAACTGCTTACAGAAGTTTCCCAACAAAGCTATTCTTCACAGAGGACAAGGTATGGGTTTATACTAAAATGTCAGTATAATAAAATTGATAATAAACTGGCTAAATGAAGAGTAACAAAATGAAATAATGAGATGGTATTCTCGCTCAGGTGTTCCAGAGGAACTGAAATCCTAAATTGCTATGATGTGGAACACACCACTATCATTAACGTCTATATCAAAAGAATAGAAAATAAACAAAGTGTGACATCAATTTTTAGAGAAGGACTTATGAAAGTTCCTGAGAACACTCCTTTATTTCTGACCTGTGTAGGGAACAAAGTAGCGGTATGTCGTGGCTTAGCCTCAGGCAACAAAGGACCGCGCTCCACTCTCCCGCCCCTCCACAGCCGTGAGGGGAGAAACGGAAGAAAAAGGCAAAACTCGTGGGTTGAGACAAAGGCAGTTTAACAAAACAGCAAAGGGAACAAGAAAACAACAACAATAGCACTGACAGAGGAATATACAACCACGATGACGGCACCACCGCTCACCGACGGGACCCGGGACGCCCCAGCCCGCTCCCAAGCGGCGACTTCCTGCTCCCTCCCCCGGCCAGCTCCCGGCTACAGGCCGGGCACGGCGCACATGGGGTGGAATACCTGTGTCCCTGCCAGAACCTGGGAAAAGTAACTGTCTCCGCCGGAACCAGGACACAGTGCGATTCATTACTACAGTAAATAATTTGATCATCTGGATTATTACACAGTACTGAGGAAAAAAATTTCACAATCCAAAACATTCTTTGAATATTCAACATGTCCGTTTTCACAGGAGAAGAATGGTAGTTATGGGGATTTGTGATAGTAGGTTGTGTTCAAAACTAATGTAGGAAAGAAGTTCAATGGTGAAGTTACAGAATTTGTTGATAGTAAACAAGATAACCCAAATGAAAGCTGCCTGTGAACAGTTGCAGAAAGATCTTAAAATATGAATATGTTGAAATTATTTGTCAAGATAATGCCTTTGTCAAGACAAGGTAATTTTCATGGAAAAGATAAGAGTAAACATACTAAGACACTGATACCTTACTGCTACTCAGAACAGAGTCATAGTAAATAGTTCTTTGAAACGGTCAAATCAGTCCTTAACAACATCTAAAATGTCATACAAAATATTAGGAAGCAGCAGAGAATTTAGAATGAATTAGAAATCAATATCACTATCCTACTATACAAATTCGCATTAAAAATACAACATATGGTTCAGATCATTCCATCCAAAACAAAAACTATCAAACAAGGAAAGCATAGCAAATAGTGAAAACAATGCTCAAAGGAAAAATGGGATCCATAAAAGGACACATTAATTAGCCAGGAATCCTTTATCTTGGAAAAAAGCCAGCAGATGGGAGAGAAAAGTATGCTAGATTTATCTAAAATCATGAACTTATTGGATAGACTGAATAAGAAAAAATTATTTACTCTTTCTCCTATGTATGGAGTTTATGTGGCAAGGTTTTGCTAGTGGAGGATCAGAAGGGAGCTTCTGTAAGAAGACAGCAGAAGCTGGCCCCAAGTCAGACACAACCAGCTTCAGTCAGCTCCAAGACGGACACACTCCTGGCCAAAGCTGAGCCAATCAATGACATTGATAACATCTCTGACATAATGTATTTAAGGATACAAAATGCTGCGGAGGAGCTGTGAGAGAGGAGTGAGAAAATGTGAGAGAAGCAGCCCTACAGACACCAAGGTCAGTGGAGAAGGAGGGGCAGAAGGTGCTCCAGGCACTGGAGCAGAGATTTCCCTGCAGCCTGTGGTGAAGACCACAGTGACGCAGGCTGTTCCCCTGCAGTACATGGATGACCACAGTGGAGCACAAAGTTTTCCATGTATTTTCTCCCCCTGTCCTGTTATAGAGGGAGAGTGATAGAGTGGCTTCGTGAGCACCTGGCGGCCAGTCAAGGTCAACCCACCACATCCTAACATAAACAGTAATGACTGATTACTCAATTGTCGGGAAGAAGGTTTAAAACAAAATCAATACGAATTTTTTTGACCCCTAAAAAGTGCACAGTTAAAAGACAGAAGTCTACAAGTTCTTAGACAACATTTCCCACTGGAGTTGTGTTTTAATATATGAAGTATTTTAACATTCAGGGACAGTAATTACCCTATTCTAGTGTATTAATTTAAAGAACTGAGTATGACTACCTCAGAAGCAATTTTCACTTCCATGTGTCCATTTCCATCAGACTTTACTTCTTTATTCACAACACAGCCTCATCCATATTGAAAAACAAAAGTAAAACTTTATGCATTGTTAGGTCATGACTAGGTTACTCTTTTACAGAAACAGTTCAGCATGGTTGAGGTAGTGGGAAATGGGGACTGTCCCAACTGCTCTAGAATGCAGTTCAGTTTTTCTGCAGACTGTTTCTGTCATTAGTAATCTGCACGTCACTGGGTGAGTGAAACACAGTAGGGATCCTGCAACTAATTCAGTAGTCATATATGACCATAACCTACATTGCTGCATCACAACTACTTGGCCCTTTGTCCTGAGAGGCAGCAGGGCTGTATCAGCACAGGGCAGTGGTTGCTGTTCCTAGGATTCAAGTTAATTCCTCAGTGTGATACTACCCAGCAGCTCATTTGCCACTGTCTGTATTGCGGCAGGTAGATAATGCTCTTAATCCTTCCGTGTTTCTCCATATACCAAAAAGGAGGCAAAACTATTAGCTTTGCTTTCAGATATATAGGAAGGATTAAGTCATTAGTATTTGAACAGAAAGTTCAACCAGATTTTTACCCCACCAATGTCAGTGGAAGTTCTGCTACTAATTTCCATAAGGCCAAGGTTTTTATCACCTACATACGCTGTTTGCTGTAAGAACTAAACTGTACTGATTTGTACCTTCTGTCCTAGGTTTTGGTGGGGTTCTTTTCATTTTCTTCTAACTTGTAGTGAATTTTTCGTTGATTGACCTCTGCTCAAAGAAAATTCAACGTTTTTTTGAGTTGTATAACCATGAAAATAATACACTTTTCCCTTATGTTCGGATCAGAAATTTTCTACTTGAATTACTGAGTATTGGCTTAAGGGAAGGTGGATGGAGGAGGAGGAGCAAAATAGTACTTTTACAATAGACATCTAAAAGCAATAGGTGTTTTGTCATAAATGGTCAAGGTCATCAGTTTCATAAATATGAAATAGAGTTTCCAACTAGTTATATGGATTGCATTTTGGAGGTGAAAATGTTAAGTTCATACATTGGAGGATGATTTGTTAACTTTTTAATTTAACGGACACAGTTTCTTTCATTAGGGAAAATTTCAATTCTGGACACAAAACTTCATTTATGGAGATTTCACTGACTAGAAGAGAAATTAGGGATCACTTCCAGTGTAAAGCAGTTTAGCAAAAGTGATTTTAGACAGCTGAAGAAGATCTGTGGCCTGACCTATGCATTTTAACCAATCTGTAAAATTATTATAGTCTTTTCTGTATTTCTACAGTTATCAAGTGCATCTTTGTATTTCCTAGAGATAATACACTGAATGTGAACTTCCTGACTACTACCCTACGCTCCTCTGAACACTGGAAAAGAAAACCACTAAAAGACCGCAAGTATTTAAGCCTGAATATGAGTAAAAATTTATGTGGTGAAAACTCATTGCAAACCATAACACAGTACAACTTCAGATATTTGTGGGCATTAAGATGAAACTATCAAAATAAAATGCTCACACTGATTATTTAGAAATGTAGTCTGTGGTATAAAATAGTAATAAGTAAATGAAGGCTGAATTTGCTGATCCATCGATGAAATCTCAACCTGGTGAATTGAATCAATCAAGGAATGATGAAGAGGAAAAGTGTAGAATTGAAGAAAGAAAAAGAGAGACATCATGAGTATGCACTAAGTCTTGAACTAAACACTAATCACTAATAACATGAGTATGCACTAAGTAACTTTGATAGTTGGCAGAAATGCAAGGATCTCTGGCTTGCAAATTATAGATGAGACCTATCCCCACCTCCTGAGACTGTACACTTGAAATAGAATGGCTGTGGATAACACCTCTGCAGCACTGAGTCACACTGTGGGGCAGAGTTGAACATGCCAAATAGAATATGTAATGAATTCTGGTATATTATATGTGCTACACAAATTACTTTTTTAGTGTTGTGCAGCATGCTGATCACTTCATGCATTAATAGAATTTGCATGTGTTCATGGAAAGCATCAAAATAATTGAGGTTCTTGAATGAACTTCACTTTTTACAGAATATTGTCCACCATATCATGACAGCATGGGAAGAGATGCTATTCTCTTCACATCGTCAAAAAGATGGCTGCATTCCATGAATTCAAGCTTCCAATCTTTGGTCCAACCAAAGCATTTTCTGTGTATTGACAATGAAATGTATGTAGTCGATAGCATGAGTATCTGAACGTCTTGTATTTTTGGATGTTTGTATTCCACATATCTATGAGGTAGATAAACATTCTTTTAAGAACTGAGACAAAGGTAGTGATTTTCCCAAACTTCCCATGGGAGTTGAACACCACAACCTTAAAACTAAGGTTGTTGTTAGGAAGATGGTCTTCTGTCCCTGTGCAGGACCAGTAACACCTTAATTATTAGGAGATCTCAGATATAACTTACTTTTTTTTTCTAGTAATGGACATCAATTCACCTAAATCAAACCTTTCCCTTGAGATACATTAGTTTTGCAAAACTTATGTTAAAAAAATATGCAGATTTCCATTGGAAAGCTCAGAGCTTTAATGCCACTTTACCCATTCCACTGCTTCTTAGTGGTCAGCTGGAAATACATGCTTCCAAGCTGCTAGATCTTTTTCAGACAAGTTGGTGAGCTGAAAAAAACCGGAACCCTGGCAACACAGAAGCAAGCACTTTTCTTTAAGATTCATCTTCCTAATTTCCCAGATTAAAAAAAAAAGAGAGTGTAGGCTGGACAAATTCTTTGAAATCATCCTTGTTTATATCCATGTATCCTTCTGTATGAATATATTTAACTCTAGCCTATATTTTGACTACCTATAAAAGAATTATAAAAAATGTTTTTTTCTCTTTAGGGACTCTACCCGAACTACTCAGCTCTTCTTCAGAGAGCTATTTACTTATGTGCCTTCTGAATGAGATAAAATGTTAACTCTGTTTCTTGCACCAAATACAATTTCTTTTAAAATATACTGATTATGATTTGCTTCACTAACTTTATAAAAATTGTAATACCTGGCAGCAAGACAACTGAAAATAAAAGCCTTGCTATGAATCCTAATTGATTAACTCATGAAAATGAGCATAGAGAGAAACTGCACAGTGTTGTCATTTCAGCAGTGTCCTAGGAGACGTTTTAATGATAATTATCTTATGTTCTATTATATGTAGATAACGTAGATGCAATCCTGAAAAATGTTTGAATTTCAGCCTCTATTTCCTGAAATGTTGGCCTTTAAAGAGTAAAGAAGCTTCATGCATGTGCGTGAGTCCTGTTTCACAGAAACTTGTGTGTGATCATCTAAGGGCATTACCATTTGTGACAAGATTTTTCCGGTCATCTCACACATCCCTGCCATGCAACACAGTGCCAGTGACAATGCTGTCATCTATTTTCTATGAAAACAGCTGGGAAACAGGTGGTTAACCTCAGTGCCTGCCTGGTTTTGAGCATGATTTTTCCTTTGTTGTTTAAATCACTCATGAGAAAAACTGTGGAACACAAGGCAGACTAGAGAGATGGAGGGACGAAAAGCTAAAAAACTTTCTTCCCTTTGATTTCTAATGGCCCTTTCTGACACCTTACCTCAGTGCCACATGAGAGCTGGCCTATTCCTGGTGTTCCAGAACAGCTGGGGGCAAAACACTGTCTGGCTCTAGGTGGTCCAGCTACAGATTTTGGTGGGAAAAGAGTTTGTCCTCAGCTATTTGTGGCAAAGTCTATAACAATTCTGTAATAAAGCTAGGTTTTAGAAACCATAACAGGTGATGCATGTACACAAAATTTTAAATAACCTCGTTCCACCAATCATGTGACATACCTCACATGATGGATCCTGCACATTACTTAAACTTCACTATAGATGGCCTTTTGTTATTTATATAATGACTGACGATTGCACTCAGTGGGTGTTACTGCAGATTGCATAAACAAAATAATGTGCAATATCAGTAATTTAGAGTAAGTTTTCTGACTGAAGGTGCCTTGGATCAAAGAATGATTTACAATGTGAATACCATTTTTGCATGTAAATAAGTTTCTTCCTTGAGATATTTTCAGGGTTTTTACCTACTTCTCTGTTCATATATATACACATATATGTGCACACATGCATGTTAAGGAGGTTAAACCGTCTTCTTAGATGAAACAGGAACATATTTTCCCCTTCCAACCACACTGTGACAGATAGATTCATGGGTATTTTGCCTTTAGTAAAGGATTAATGAAACCTCTTGAGAAGTAATGTACCTCAAGAAACAGTAAATGCTAACAACTGATGCACAACTTTTTATGATTCAAGACCTACATATAAAATCAGGTTCTCTAATAATAAATGTACTGTATTGTATAATGCTCGACTAACAACACATCAAATAACAACAGATGTAGTTTTTACTTTAGTGAACAAAAATATATTCAGTTTTGCAACAGCAGAGTCTTTTCTTTCCTTATTATTTCACTTATGTTTAGATGAAGCTTTGATGGGCATCTTAAAAGAATAAAGTCGGGCTGCAAAAAATGATATTTTACTACTATCGGATTATTTATATCATCATCAGGTTATTTATGTTTTACAACAATGTAGGGCAAATATTTTCTAGGTATTTATTTTGAACCTATATTGCATAAACCTACATCTTCACTTTATTTTCATTTTTTGCAAGTTTTACTGGGTCAGTTGACTTTTCAAATACGAGCTTTGAAATTACAATATTACTTGTACTCTACAATCAGGCATAAAAATGTTTGTCCTTTGTCTCTTTATGAATATATTTAAATTGTTGATGTTGAACTGGACGTTTAGTATAATTTTATGTGTGTTAAATAGATACACTAAACCTGTGTTGCTAGAAAAAAATGTTAACAAAAATACATATCAATATTTGGCTACCATAAGGAGGAAAGTGGCAATTACTAACTTTACTTACTCAGTTAGACATGTTTATCATGGAAAATAAGTTTTCTTTTGAAATACAAGAATCACAGAAGTAAAACTGATAGCCAGATCTCATGCAACTGCTGTTTAGTATAAATCTATGAGAAAGTGGAAAAACTTTTAAATAATTGGAAAGTGAATCTATTGTGCAAATAGAAATTACAACTACATTGCAACTTTCCATGTTTTCCTTTCCATGGAAAAGGATAGTGCCATCCTAGCCAGTGAAATAAGAATTTAAATAAAATAACTATCTCATGCTTTTAATAAAAAGGAATTGAGATAATTTGTCAGTTCATTGCTTAAGTCTGTGTTTTTAATCTTTAAGAAGTCTTTAGTTTTTTAGCAGTGATGTGGTTGTTGATTTCAAAAGAGAGCAGGAACAAACTTCACATTTAACATAATTTCTTATATAAGAGCCAGGTTTATAAAACCTCTCTTTACAACTGCAGTTTTGTGTTGATAGTTAACTTCACATGCAAATATTAGGATGTTGACAGAAAATACTGAATCTGAATGTAATTAAGTAGTGTAATAATGTTGTCATTTATGAAACAATCTACATCGTATATTCAAGAATTTAAGAGCAGAAATAATACTTAAGGTATGCTAGGTTAATGAAATGATATGGGGATTTGAGTGCACCCTCAGCAAGTTTGCCAACAACACCAAGCAGTGTGGAGCAGTTGACATGCTGGAGGAAAGTGATGCCAACCAGAGGGACCTAGACAAGCTTGAAAGGTGGCGCCTTGCAAACCTCATGAATTTCAAGGAGGCTAAGGGCAAGGTCCTGCACCTGGGTCACAGAAATCCCAAGCACAAATACAGGCTGGGCAGAGAATGGACTGAGAGCAGCCCTGAAGAGAAGGACTTGGGAGTGTCGGTGGATGGCAAAAGCACAACATGATCCAGCAATGTGCACTTGCAGCCCAGAAAGCCTGATGCATCCTGGGCTGCATCAAAAGAAGTGTGGCCAGCAGGTCGAGGGAGGTGATTCTGCCCCTCTACTCTGCTCTGGTGAGACCCCACCTGGAGTACTGTGTCCAGGTCTGGAGTCCTCAGGACAGAAAGGACATGGACCAGAGGAGGTCCATGTCCAGAGGACAGGAAGGAGCGAGTCCAGCGGAGGGCCACGAAGATGATCAGAGGGCTGGAGCCCCTCTCCTGTGAAGACAGGCTGAGAGAGTTGGGGTTGTTCATCCTGGAGAAGAGAAGGCTCCAAGGATACCTTATAGCAGCCTTCCAATACCTGAAGGAGGCCTACAGGAAAGATGGGGAGGGACTCTTTTTTACGGAGTACAGTGGTAGGACAAGGGGTAATAATTTGCTCCCCAGTTCAAGAGAGACAGGGAAGTACTGGAGAGAGTCCAGCGGAGGGCTACAAAGATGATCAAGGGAATGGAACACCTCCCTTATGAGGAAAGGCTGAGAGACCTGGGTCTGTTTGGCCTGGAGAAGTGAACACTGAGAGGGGATCTCATCAATGCATGTGGATATCTAAAGGGCAGGTGTCAAGAGAATGGGTCCAGACTCTTTTCATTGCTGCCCAGCAACAGGATAAGGGGCAACGGGCACAAACTGGAACACAGGAAACTCCATCTCAACATAAGGAAAAACCTCTTTACTTTGAGGGTAACAAGAGCAATGGAACAGGCTGCCCAGAGAGGTTGTGGAGCCTCCTTTTCTGGAGCTATTCAAAACCTGCCTTGTCAAGTTCCTCTCCAGCCTGCTCTAAGTGAACCTGCTTTGTCGGGGGGTTGGACTAGATGATTTCCAAGGGTCTCTTCCAACCCTTACCATTTTGTCATGCTGTGATTCTGTGGTTTTAAACTAAAAGAGCGTAGATAGATTAGATATTAGGACGAAATTCTTTACTGTGAGGGTGGTGAGACACTGGAACAGGTTGCCCAGAGAAGTTGTTGAAGCCCCATCCCTGGAGGCGTTCAAGGCCAGGTTGGATGGAGCTTTGAGCAGCCTGTTATAGTGACAGTTGTCCCTGCCCATGGCAGTGATTTGGAACTAGATGATCTCTAAGGTACCTTCCAACTCTAACTATTCTATGATTCTATGTTTCTATGTTTCTATGAAATCGAGAGTATAATATTTTATGTCTCAAATCAGCTGATTTCAAAGTTCCCAAACATGCTGATTTAGGCTATGTACTATCCTAAGACAATGACGATTTTTACATACCTGCTTGCTCTTAATTCACACCAATATTTGTTAGAAGATACATCTGAAGTGATTTATTTTCATTATTATTTTCCTATGCAGACAATCTTATTGGAATATACAAACATTAATGTTGTATCTGTCCTTACATTTGTCTACAGTTCCTTGGAATTAGAAAAAGTAAAGGACCAGTTAATATGGTAAAAAATAATGTAAGAAGTAATGGACAGTAATAACTAACTAAATAAATTAATAAATGAATAAAGTATGATAAGAAAATAAAACCAAAAAAACCCAAGAAAGAACAGTTGAAAAACACAGTGGGGGAATGGGTGGAGTAAGTTACAAAAAAGGACATTAAATTATTAATTTTTGCTTTAATACAAAAACAAATAAAAAATGTGCTTCATGCAACACAAAATTAAAGTGTCTTTTTTTATTTTTAAGACAGTGACATAATTTATATTAGTTGCGTGTGGGGCTTCAGGCAATTAGTAGGAAAATATTGTTTGTTTATAATATTTGGAGTTAAGTTTTAGATTCAAAAGTCACAGCTCAAAATACATATTTCAGCAGAGAAGGCAACTTGAACACTAAAATTGCTGAGATACGAGATGTGGTGGGGATAGATCCTCCAGAACAAAAATTTTGCAGTACCTTCCCAGTGAAAAAGGAGAGATCAGAGAAGGCACTAGCGTAAGTAAGGTGAATGTCTGCATTACAAAGCACAGCATGTTAAAGACATACAGTTAGCTCTGAGAACCTGACATGTCTCTTCAGAGCAAGTGGTACCACACAAATACTAATGCAAATGATAACTTCAGAGCAGCACATCCTTTGCTGTGTGGTACTGCACCTGAGTTAATTAGTCCTACTGTTAGAGCTAATGAGCCTGGGCAGAGTGCCCCAGCAATGCAGCTTGGCTCCTTTTTTTCACCATGAAGTGTAGGTGTACCCTAATTAGTACACCAGGATATAAATGCAACATGCCTGTAAGCCTGTCATTTTCCAAGGAAGTCTAAGCTGCCATGTTTTATGTTGCAATGGGAAACAGTGTACTTTAACCAGAGTTCGTTATGGCTATCCTGAGGAACTTTTAACATCTATAATTTGACAGAGTTCATCAGTGCACATAGCTCAGCGTCCTATGCCCTTCCATAACAATGGCTTTATTTAAGTTTTTGTTGAATAGAGATATGAAAATCATGTCTCAATAGTGGTTGAACAATAACTGTTCCTCATCAAATACAAAGAATTAATAGGGAAGACAATTTTGGTCATTAATAAGGTTTTCAAATACTGTAAATGCTTTCTGTGAGAATTAGTAAGCAGTGTGAAAATTCAAATGACTAACATTTTTCATAGTCTGGCTGAAGTTGAGGGAACTTCAAATTCAGTTTAAATTCAAGTCCTGACAGGAAGTATGCTTTAAAGTGTAATATACAAAATAATTGCATTTTCTACGTTTTGTGGGAGGTATGTTCTCACAAGGACTCAAGTCCGGTTTTGACTGAGGATTACGAATTGGGTGGAAGTAATGATTATTTAAAAGACTAAAATGGCTCAAAGACTAAAGCAATCAGTGGAGTTGCTGACAGCTTTCTTTAATTAAGTCTTTACTGCTCAGTCCAGCCCTCAGGAGCCGCAGACTTGGGAGGAAACGGAGAAAGTCTGGACGAAGGAAGACTTCCCCTTGGTAGAGTAAGACAAAGTTAGGGAAAAGTTAAGTACAATAGATACCCACAAGTCCATGGGTCCCCAGCACCCATGAGTGCTGAGGGAGCTAGCAGAAGTCATTGCTGGGCCGCTCTCCATCATCTTTGAAAGGTCCTGGAGAACAGGCAAGGTGCTCGAGGACTGGAGGAAAGCCAGTGTCACTCCAGTCTTCAAAAAGGGCAAGAAGGAGGACCTGGGAAACTACAGGCCAGTCAACCTCACCTCCATCCCTGGAAAGATGATGGAGTGGCTCCTTCTGGCCATTGTCTCAAAGCATATGGAGGAAAAGAAAGCTATCAGAAGTAGTCAACACAGATTCACCAAGGGGAAATCATGTCTGACTAACCTGATAGCCTTCTACGATGGCATGACTGGATGGATAGATGAGGTGGATGTTGTCTACCTTGACTTCAGCACGGCTTTTGACACAGTCTCCCACAGAATCCTCATAGGTAAGCTTAGGAAGTGTGGGTTAGGTGAATGGACAGTGAGGTGGGTTGAAAACTGGCTGAAAGACAGAGCTCAGAGCATCGTGATTAGTGGCACAGAATCTAGTTGGAAGTCCATAACAGGTGGGGCTCCCCAGGGGTGAGTACTGAGTCCAGTCCTCTTCAATATATTCATCAATGACCTGGATGAAGGGATGGAATGTACCCTCAGCAAGTTTTCTGATGACATAAAACTGGGAGGGGTGGCTGACACACCAGAAGGCTGTGCCACCATACAGCGAGACCTGGACAGGCTGGAGAGCTGGGCAGAGAGGAACCTGATGAAATTCAAGAAGGGGAAGTGTAGGATGCTGCACCTGGGAAGGAATAATCCCATACACTGGTACAGGTTGGGGGCTGACCTGCTGGAGAGCAACTCTGAGGAAAAAGACCTGGGAGTCCTGGTGGACGACAGGATGACCATGACCCAGCAATGTGCCCTTGTGGCCAAGAAGGCCAATGGCATTCTGGGGTGCCTCAATACGAGTGCGGCCAGCAGGTCAAGGGAGGTTTTCCTACCCCTCTACTCTACCCTGGTGAGGGTCCACCTGTGTACTGTGTCCAGTTCTGGGCTCCCCACTTCAAGAAGGACAGGGAACTGCTGGAGAGGGTACAGCAGAGGACTACAAAGATGATTAGGGACCTAGAACATCTCTCTTATGAGGAAAGGCTGAGAGACTTGAGTCTTTTTAGCCTGGAGAAGAGGAGACTGAGGGGGGATCCAATCAACGCCTATAAGTATTTAAAGGGTGGGTGTCAAGAGGATGGAGCCAGTCTTTTTTTCAGTGGTGCCCGGTGACAGGACAAGAGGAAATGGGCACAAACTTGAATATAAGAAGTTCCATCTAAACATGAGGAGGAACTTCTTTACTTTGAGGGTGGCAGAACACTGGAACAGCCTGCCCAGAGAGGTGGTGGAGTCCCCGTCACTGGAGACATTCAAAACCTGCCTGGACAAGTTCCTGTGCAACCTCCTGTAGGCGGACCTGCTTTGGGAGGGGGGTTGGACTATATGATCTCCAGAGGTCCCTTCCAACCCCATATCATTCTGTGATTCTGTGATTCTGTAAAACAAAGTATAAAACTCTAAAGGAAACCACCAGGTGACTCAGTTTGTCTATCTGAACTTTAAATTAAAAATATGACGTAACCTAGTTATTTATATAATACTGATACGTTAAGCAATTAAACAAGGATTTAAGTTATAGTGTCATGCACGCAAAATAAGTTTAACCTGAGTTCTCTTTTGATAACTGTACAACAAAGCTAGTTAATCAGGCTGCATGTGGGAATCAACCAATCAACTGAAATTATAGGTTGAAGTCGGAAAAGGATAACTACATAGAAAACTCTAACTATGGAAAAAATCCTGCAGAAAGATCATGATCAACAACGGTGGAAGGCTGAACTTATTTAATCTGATAAATAACATTAAAGAAGTATAAAAAATAAAATACCAAGTGTATTATATATTCTGCTATTTATAGAAATACTTGAAGATGTTAATTATTCAACTTAACCAGTTTGTGTGTTTCTTAAGGTAATTGCTGTTTGTTTGTATGGAAATGTGAATTTGTAATTTTATATATTGGAGAAATCAATATAATTTACTAAATATGTAATAACATTATGAATGCAAGGTGGTTGGAACAGATGCCCTTGGAGGTCCCTTTCAACCTCAACCATTCTGTGATTCTGTGATTTTGTGATTCTGTGACTCTATGATATTGTGCTGTTGAGATATATGTTTAGATTTTTGTCAATGTCTAATGCATTCATTAGGTTTTTTTTAGAATTCCTTCTCCCAAAATTTCACCTTTGGTATTTTCTGGAAGAGAATATCAACTCAATATGAAATTTAAGTATTTCAAAAATTGTTTTATTTTGACTTAGAAAAAATTTCACAGTATTTCTTTCCAACAAGAAGAAATTTTGATTCAAAATGATATCTCTACTTAACACTATGTACCACTAGAATATAATGATATTTTTTTAAAACAACAGGAAAGCCTCAGGAAAGCTGTGTTGTTGGGTGCAGAAGCAGGTGATGGGACCATATAGTGAGCAACCACACTTACTAGCCACCAGAGATAGTCATGTCTGAGGTGGAGCCAAGGTATTGTGTAGCCTGGCTGCAGGGCTGCTGTCAGCAGTAGGACTGGACTGATGCCTGAGGAAGGGCTGTTTTAAGTGCTGTGGGCAGGGAAACATCTCAAGTCATAAAGCAGGCACAAGAGGGAATTGTATCTCTATTGCATAATCTTTCCAGCCAAATATTCTGCTATAAACCAAACATGCATACATACACTGTCCTCATCTCCTGGACCTCTACACATACACATACCATGAGCAAACATACATGACACACATACACCTCATTCAACATCTGTAAATAAACACACAGTGTCAGTACATAGCCCCTCAGCCATACTTACATGCATACCACCCAGACCTACTCCCAACCTTACATCCCACCCCACTGTTACCTTTCTTCTGACTCTGCTTTCTCAGCCCTTATCATCCACACACTCACAGACACAGAGAGGTATTTATGTATTAATTCCTCCCTATTTCTTGCATGAATAATTGAGGAGGCATCAAGAACCGTGACACATTATTTCGAGGAGTTCAATGCTGTCTGTATGAAATGCTGTTTGCATGAGAGAGCACATGCCGAACAGCTTCTGAAAATGTATAGGATGAGCTGGTGATGACAGGGAGGGAAGTAGAAATAAGTGGGTTATGCCCTCAAGAAATTAGGTAAATTTAGGGGAAAACATGTGGTGTCTCGTGCACGACAGGGGCAGGTGAAAGCTTGGTGCTCCTGTCAGTCCCCATGGCTAGTTCAAACCATGGAAAGCTGCATATAACCAGCCCTGAGGGAGCACCAGCCACCAGGAGTACTATGGCCAGGGGACACAAACAGGGAGCAGCATGTGTTGGGAATGGTGTCAGCAGTTTGCATGGCAGTTCACACAGAAGGGCACATGGGAAGGGTTGCGCACTCTGCCAGTGATCAGGCTGCTGCCTGCTCTGCTGTCCTACAGGCTCAGGCTGAAACCCTGACAGTCATCCCAATTGACTGGTGGCTGTGCAAGCCTACCCAGAAGCTTGAGATCTCCAGGAAACTAGAATCAGAAGGATGACATCTCTCAAAACAATTACCATTTTATAAGTGGACTCTTAACTGTAAGGAGACTGTGACCTGTTGAAAGATAATGGTGTCCACCCACTACAACTGCCAGGTTGTGCCTGAAACCCAAGTGGAAACACCACAGCTTACCAATTCTGACCCCTCCACCCAAACCAATGCTGACCCCTCCACCCAAACAGACCTCACCCCATGCCTTAGGTGGCATGGAGCTTGTTGGGGAATTTTTACGGTACCCCTCAGGGCGAATTAAACACACATTTATGTTTAAGTAAAAAGGAAATATTTAATGACCAATGCATTGGGCTGAATCGCACAGCAATATACAGTTCTACACGGAGTCTGCAAAGATTCCTCACGAGCAGATTTCTCATATACACTTTCACCAGCACCAATCCCTTGAGCATTTGCATGGGGGACCTCAGCCTGGTCATGGGTCAATATTCCAGCCCAGCTCTGCTGTCCAAGGGTGGGCCCCTGAGTGCTCATGTTCCAAGATGGTCTACAAAACAATGCTGAGGCTGTTTCTTATCTCATCACCAAGGAAAACTTCTCTCCTTTTCAAGGAGTCATTCCGTCTCTATCATTCATGCTTCCAGCCAGTTAAACCCTTTCTTCCAGTTGGGGCTTCTTGCACTCCATGCCAGATCAATCCTCAGTCACAACTTACCACTGCTGAACAGTTACAATTAGAATTTCCCCTTGAAGCTCCAGTATCTGGAATTCCCTCAGCACCTGAAGGCAGAAGTGGATGTCATAGCTGTAAGTGTGCCCAGCTGGAAGAAACTGGACAAGTAGCAATGTTACAAGAGGAGCTCAACAAGCCCAGCAGTATGCAGGAACGTGAGCAGGAGATTGATACATGGTATTGTGCACTGTCCCAGGTTGAACAACAGCTCAAGTCTGTGCAAGGGGAAGGCAAGCCTGAATTCAACCTTAAGCTGACTGACACAAGTAATTCATGAGATGTAGGAGACTGGACCCTTTTGCTCAGTGCAGAAGGAAGAACCTACCTCCTTTCCCTGAAGTGCCCCTACATAACAGACATGATGCTCTGGGGTCGCAGAATGAAAAACATGTGGGTAATTGACAGGATTCAGGAGAAGTCAATCGTGCAAAGCTGATCCAACTACCTTCTGACATTAAAACCAGTGCCACCAGAAAGGTATTAGTAATCAGAGATTCCCTTATGAAAGGCACCAAACATCCATTCGCCATCCAGGCAATTTCATTAAAGAAGTTTGCTGCCTACCAGGAACTTGCATTCATGACATCACTGAGAGGCTACTGAGCCTGGAGAACCCTACAGACTGTCATTTGCATCTACTATTCCATGTAGAGTCTAATGATGCTATGATGAGGCAACTTAGAACCTTCAAAAGAGAGTATATGTCCCTCAGAGCAATATTAAAAGGGTCAGGAGCACAGGTGATGTTCTTCTCTGTCTTCCCAGTCAGAGGACTGGGTTCGGGAAGGAGAAGTTAAATTGAACAGGTGAATGTCTGGCTGCATAGCTGTTGCTATACTCAAGATCTTGGCTTCTATGATCATGGATCTACCTTTGAGAAGCCAGGTCTGTTGGGAGCTTATGGGAGTCATCTGACCAAGAGGGACAACTTCACCAGTAGGATGGCCAGACTAGACTTAGTGGCGGGGAAGGAGTTTTGAGCAACAAAGAGCCAAGGCATGCTGATATATTAGGAACCAACAGCGAAACACCTGTGAAAAGCCTCAAAGGAATTAGGGTTTGTTCCTCTAATAAGGTGACATGGTAGATAGCCTAACTAAAGTGTCTGTATACTGATGAATGTAGCATGGGTAACAAATGGGATGAGTTGGAACCACTGTGCAGTTAGAAAGCTATGATCTAGTTGCTATCACTGAAACTTGGTGGAACGAACACACAACTGGAGTGCTGCAATTGATGGCTATAAACAGGTCAGAAGGGACAGGCAAGGAAGGAGGTGGGGGACAAAGGTTGCCTTCTATGTAAAAAAAATGATTGATTGCACAGAGCTGTCTTTGAAAAACAGTGATGAACATATTGAGAGCTTTAAGGTGAAAACTAGAGGCCAATCCAACAAAGGAAACTTTGTGGTTGTTGTTTACTACAGGCTCCTGAATCAATGGGAGCCTGTTGGTGAAGCTCAACTACAGGAAACATCATGCTCACAGGCTTTGCTCCTTCTAGGGGACTTTAATCCCCCTGACATCTGCTGACACAGTACCACAGCAAGCTATAAACAGTCCGGGACACTCTTGGATAACCCAGGTTCTTGGTTATGAACCTATCCTCCTTGCAAGGAGGATAGGTTCATAATCCAGATGATAGCCCAGCCAGAGGTGAACCATTACTGGACCCATTGCTTACCAACACAGATGAACTAATTAGAGATGTCAAGATTGATGGCAGGCTGGACTGTGGTGATCATGCTCTTTTTTACCTCAATTTTCACTCTTCTCACATCTATCAAGTCCCTGAACCTCAAGTGATTCCCACGATAAGAGCAGATTAGGTTCAAGACCACCTGAGGAACCTGAACACACACAACTCCACGGCACCTAATGAGATGTTTCCCAGAGTGCTGAGGGAATTGGCTGGTGTAGTTGCTAAGCCACTCCCCATCATATTTGAAAAGTTGTAATAGTCAGGTGAAGTTCCCAGTGACTGGAAAAAGGGGAACATTGCACCCATTTTTAAAGAGTAATAAGGAGGACCTTGGGAACTACTGGCCAGTCACTCTCACCTTTGTGTCTGATAAGATATGGAGCAGATCCTCCTGGAAGTAATGTCAAAGTATATGGAAGATAGAGAGGTCATCAGAGACAACCAACACGGCTTCACCAGGGCAAATCATACTTGACTAATCTAGTGGTCTTCTACAATAGAGTGGCTGCATCAGTGGATAAGAAAAGAGCAGCTGATGTCACCTACCTGGAATTCTGTAAGGCCTTTGATATGGTCCCCTCCAACATTCTTGCCTGTAAATTGGATAAATATGGGTTTGATAGACTGTGAGATGGATAAGGAATTGGGTGGATGGCCACATCCAAGAGTTACAGTCAGTGGCTCAATGACCCAGTAGAAACCAGTAACTAGTGGTGTCCCTCAAGGGTCCGTACTGAGATCAATACCATTTAAGATCTTCATCAATAACAATACTAGTGGGATAGAGTGCATCCTCAGCAAGCTTGCAGATGACAGCAAGCTGAGTGGTACAGCTGATTTCCTTAAGAGAAGGGATGCCATCCAGAGGGTCCTCAACAGGCTTGAGGAGTGAGTCCATGAAAACCAATGCAAGTGCAAGGTCCTGCACCTGGGTCGGGGTAAACTCCAATATCTATACACTCTGGGCGATGAATCGACTTGGAGGAGGCCTGCAAGAAAGGACTGGGAGATACTGGTGGATGAAAAATGGGGCATGAGCTGGCAAGGTGCACTCACATCCCAGAAAGCCAACTGTATCCTGGGCTGCATCAAAAGAAGGACGGCTAGCAGGGTGAAGGAAATGATTCTGCCCCCTCCACTCTGCTTTCATGAGACCCTCACCTGGAGTACTGCATCCAGCTCTGGGGCCCCAGTAAAAGAAAGACACAGACTTGTTAGAGCAGGTCCAGAGGAGGGCCACAAAAATGATCAGAGGGATGGAACACCTCTCCTGTGAGGAAAGGCTGAGAGAGTTGAGGTTGTTCAGCCTGGACAAGAGAAGGCTCCAGGAACATCTTATTGCAGCCTTCCAGTACTTAAAGGGGGAATATAAGAAAGATGGAGAGAGACTTTTTACCAAGGCCTGTAGTGATAGGACAAGGAGCAACGTAAGAAATTTTATGATGTGCATGGTGAGACACTGGAAAAGATTGCCCAGAGAAGTTGTGCGTGCCCCATCATTGGAAATGTTCAAGTTCAGGCTGGACAGGGCTTTGAGCAACCTGATCTGATGAAAGATGTCCCGGCCCATTGCAGGGAGGTTGGACTAGATGACCTCTAAATGTTACTTCCAACCCAAACCATTCTGTGATGGTTCTATATTAGTGTTCTATACGAAGATCTGAACTGTCATAGAAACCTTGAAAACAGAGCATTAAGTGAGTCAGCTATTGAGCAACAACGTGTTTCAAAATCATTTTTATCTCCTCATCTTCCAGTTTTGAAAATATAGCCCTGTTTTCCCACAACCTGAAATGTCCCTGAAGTAGATGCTCCTGACATAAAATGGTTTAGTCAAGGGGAAGATTTTGCATTTTATGAAATTTTTAGAAGGAAGGGTCCATTTCAGCTTCGTATCTCTTTAAGGCAGGAACTTCAGTTTGATTTATACTATTCTTTGTTCGTTCTCCTTCCCCAGTCTGTGTCCCTTGCTTTTTCAGTTTAGCAGCTGAGTACAAAATTTAGTTACTCACTGAGTTTTGTACTTTAATTGGCTGGAAGTGTAAGTCAATGCTGTGCCCTGTAATGAGCCCTGAGAGTCATTACAGTATTTTGCCAAAGCAGTAGCCATGCAAATGAGAAAAAGAAAAAAACTGACACAAAATTTATAACTCAGTGTTTTAAAATATGTTTGTAGTTTTACAAAATAATCAAAGCCCTTGAAAGGCCTAAACATACAGATTTTCTAGTTCTGACTATCAAAAAGAAAAATTAGCCTTTCTGCTACCTTATTTGATGTGCCGTTTACAGACTGTGCAAAGGCCAAATATACAGGAACATAAAAGCTTTCTTATGCTTTTGAGAAGAAAAAGTTATTTCTTCACTGCAGCAGCATTCCTGAATCAGAATGACTTCTGCTTTTTGCTGGCTATCAGGTTAAACGGGTGACTGACAAAAGATATTGACCGTACAAAGGACTTTAAATGAAAGCCCTAGCATATACTTCAGCTAAAATTGTTCACTTCATGATCAGTTCACTTCATCACAAGAAATAATTTTGATTGGTCTCCTCACTCCATGCCATCTTTTTCCTTCTAGCAAGTTTTACATTGGTGTTTTCTGAAACAGAATTTTTCCAAATTTTTGACAGAATGACCACCTTCCATTTAGCAAAGGCAAGACATTCCTTTGTTTCCTGTTACGGAGAATTCTCATTTCTATCTCAAAAAGAAAAGTAGTGAAAACTATGGTAATTCCTTCCTCAGCTGATTGCTGCCTAGGTTTAAGGGACACATTCTGGGTGTTGAACATGCACAATGGGGCATGAGAGAGCAAGGATCTTACCATTTGTCTTCTTCACTGGGGTTTATTCTTAAACATAATATGGTTTGCTCATGTAGCATTTCAAAGTCTATTCTGGAAAGTACCATAGTATTAGTTAAAGTTAAATGTATATATGTTGGGGTTTTTTTTGTGGTAGCAAAGTACTGAAAGCTTGTGCAAAAGAACTGAAATTATCATTATTGAGCTTCTGTCCCATAAGACTTCACTGAATATTCTATTATATTATTCAATTTCCCCTTGACCTGATTTTGTTCCCCTGATTATAACAGTCAGAGTATTTCTCAGCATGCTCAAGGTGGCTTCCGTAATAAAACCAGTTAAGCCTAAAACCTCCCCCCATGCTCTTTAAAATATAAACTGGTTTTAAATTGATTGACTAAAACAAAATGCCCTCCTTATTCCTCAAGGGACTTATCAGATGAACCTAGGTCACACTGTCAGCTCTTGTATAGGCTTCCAGGGATTCAGAATTGAAGATGATGAGAAGTGATGAATCTTGGTCATATGAAAACCCCAAGGGATACAAAATTTTATTAGGTGGCAGATGCAAAACACAATTAGCCTTCAACCCAGCCATTTTATTCCTAGTAAAGGGTCTATCTGATTCAAGCTAATTGTCCCCACTTGTCTAGAAATCTATGAAAAGATCTATAGCTCATAGAAATGCTGTTAATAACTTTTTTTTTTTTTCCCCACTTGCACCTCTGACTCCTGTTAAGGTCACAAGTTAATACAATAAGGTCTGGATGAGATCAGTGATTTCTATACAGTGCCAGGACAGACCTATCTTTATTTAAGTGATATTCATTTTGAATTGTTCCGGTTACTTGCCTTCGAGGAATAAGATATCTACAGTCACATTCGAGTAATCTGATTATCTGTTACTAAAAATCTTGTATCTATTGGTCTTTGTACTGCTAGCACTGTATTTTCTTACTTCCTACATCTTTTATGAATTTTGAATACTTATAGTAATTTAAATTTACTGAATATTTCATAGCTCAAGCAGTGAGTGTTTCAAATTTTTGCTTCCACTATAGAAGGCATTAATTAATTGAATTCACGCTATTAGGTTATGTGCTTTTTTTTTTCAGGTATAGAAATATTTTTACATGGATGAAGCCATTTCCAAAAAAAATTACTATAGTACTGATATTCATAACTTTAGAAGAACAATTGTATTTTATAACTACCAGTGTTGCAAACTTAGCCTTGGACTCTTCTTCTGTTGTTGATTAATCCATCAACTGAGCAGAAAAAAATCACACTGAACAACACACTTTTATTCTGAGATAAAACTGTATTTGTGGAAGCACCATTTTAATTTCAGTTTCTTCCCTACCACATATAGTATCAACTTCAAAACTTTGCTCTTCCAAAAACTGAAAGGTAAAAATTCACATTCATGGAACAATTTCTAACTGAAAAATAAAATGGCATGGACCAGACTTCTAAGTATTTTAGGGGGTCCCCACCAGAAACAGTAAATATTCTTCATATAGTCACTCAGCCTTGTGCCTTGTGAAGTCATTTACACTCTTAAAAATTGCTGTGAGATGCTACCAAACCAAAAGCTATTTACACATGCTTTGAACACAGGTCCAGTGATTATAAAAGCCGAGACTGATATTCATCCAAATGACAAGCTTCATGCCTTAGAGACCATTTCACACTACTGCTTACACAATTCACAGCAGCTACAGCTTTCTGTGTCTCTTAACCAAAGTACAACTAATCAAAAATCAAGAGACAAGTGTCATAAATTACCTTTCTTATAAGTTTATGTACATTTTGTATTTTTTTGCACCTATAACATTCATGCATTTCTTGATTTTGAAACATTTTTCGTCTTGTGTTAATATGAAAAGGATGATAATGAATTTTTATTATTTTGACCCATTTATTTCTATAAATATCAAAAACATAGAATCATAGAATCATAGAATGGTTAGAGTTGGAAGGGACTTAAAGATCATGGAGTTCCAACCCCCCTACCATGGGCAGGGACACCTCCACTACAGTAGGTTGCTCAAAGCCCCATCCAGCCTGGCCTTGAACACTTCCAGGGATGGGGTATCCACAACTTCCCTGGGCAACCTGTTCCAGTGCTTCACCACCCTCACAGTAAAGAATTTCCTCCTAATATCTAATCTAAATCTCCCCTCTTCCAATTTAAAACTGTTACCCCTGGTCCTGTCACTACATTTCCTGACAAAGAGTCCCTCTCCAGCTCTCCAGTAGGCTCCCTTCAGATATTGGAAGGCTGCTATGAGGTCTCCCTGGAGTTTTCTCCAGGCTGAACAAGCCCAGCACTCTCAGCCTGTCTTCATAGGAGAGGTGCTCCATCCTATCATCCTATCTGATCATCTTCGTGGCCCTCCGCTGGACCCATTCCAACAGGTCCATGTCCTTCCTGTGTTGAGGGCTCCAAAGCTGGACACAGTATCCCAGGTGAGGTCTCACGAGTGCAGAGTAGAGGGGTAGAATCACCTCCCTCGACCTGCTGGCCACACTTCTCTTGATGCAGCCCAGGATGCGGATGGCTTTCTGGGCTGCCAGTGCACATTGCTGGCTCATGTTGAGCTTCTCATCCACGAGCACTCCCAAGTCCTTCCCAGGGCTGGTCTCCAGCCATTCTCTGCCCAACCTGTATTTGTGCCTGGGATTGCTACGTCCCAGGTGCAGGACCCTGCACTTGGACTGGTTGAACTTGATGCAATTTGCATGAGCCCATCTCTCAAGCCTGTCCCGGTCCCTCTGGATGGCATCCCTTCCCTCCAGCGTATCGACTGTGCCACCGAGCTTGGTGTCGTCGGCAAACTTGCTGAGGGTGCACTCTATCCCACTGTCCATGTCTCCAACAAAGATGTTGAACAGCACTGGTCCCAGTACCGACCCCTGAAGAACTCCACTCGTCACTGGCCACCATTTGGACATCAAGCAGTTGACCACAACCCTTTGAGTACAGCCATTCAGCCAGTTCCTTATCCACAGAGTGGTCCATCCGTCGAACCCATGACTTTCCAATTTTGAGACCAGGATGTCGTGCAGGACAGTGTCAAACGCTTTGCATGAGTCCAGGTAGATGACGTCTGTTGCTCTGCCCTTGTCCACCAAGTCTGTGGCAGTATTGTAAAAGGCCACCAAATTTGTCAGGCACGATTTGCCCTTGGTGAAGCCATGTTGGCTGTCTCCAATCACCCCCTTACTTTCCATGTGCCTTAGCAGAGATTCGAGGAGGATCTGCTCCATGATCTTGCCAGGCACAGAGGTGAGGCTGACTGGCCTATAGTCTCCTGGGTCTTCCTTTTTTCCTTTTTTGAATATCGGGGTTATGTTTCCCTTTTTCCAGTCAGCGGGAACTTCGCCAGACTGCCACGATTTCTCAAATATGATGGAAAGCGGCTTAGCAACTTCGTCTGCCAGCTCCCTCAGGATCCGTGGGTGGATTTCATCAGGTCCCATGGACTTATGCACCTTCAGGTTCCTTAAGAGGTTTCGAACCTGACCTTCTCGTACTGTGGGCAGTTCTTCATTCGCAGAGCCCCTGTTTTTGCCTTCCGTGACTTGGGCAGTGTGGTTGGAGCCTACCAGTAGCTCAGCCTTATCAATATCCTGGGTGGCCAGGTCTCTCGTTTCCTTCCCGAGAGGGCCCACAACTTCCCTAGTCTTGCCTTTATCCCTGACATATCCGTAGAAGTTTTTCTTATTGTCTTTGATGTCCCTGGCTAGATTTAGTTCTGCCTGGGCTTTCGCTTGCCTGATCTGGTTCCTGGCCACTCGGACAGTTTCTCTATATTCTGCTCACCCTACCCATCCCTGCTTTCACCCTCTATAGGCCTCCTTTTTGGTCTTGAGCTTGTCCAGCAGTTCCTTGTTCATCCATACAGGCCTGCTGGCTATTTTGCCTGACTTCTTCTTTTTTGGGATGCATCTCTCCTGAGCTTGGAGGAGGCGATTCTTGAATGCCAACCAGCTTTCTTGGGCCCCTCTCCCCTCCAGTTCTTTCTCCCACGCTACCCTGCCAATCAGATCTCTCATGAGACCAAAGTCTTCTCTTCTGAAGTTCAGGGTAGCGAGCTTGCTGCACACCCTCCTCGCTTTCCTGTGAATCTTGAATTCTACCATTTTGTGGTCGCTGCAGCCGAGGCTACCCTTGAACTTGACATTCTCCACCAGCCCCTCCTTGTTGGTAAGGACAAGGTCCACCAGCACGGCTCCTCTCCTCTTTGGGTCCTCGACCATCTGAAGAAGAAAATTATCATCAACGCATTCCAAGAACTTCCTGGATTTCACATGCCCTGCTGTGTTGTCCTTCCAACAGATATCAGGGTGGTTGAAGTCCCCCATGAGGACCAGGGTGTGCGAGCATGATGCTGCTTCTATCTGCCTATAGAGGGCCTCATCCTCCCTGTCACTCTGATCTGGTGGTTTGTAGCAGACCCCTACTGTAACATCACTTGCCCCTGTGCTCCCTTTAATCCTGACCCATAAGCTCTCTGTCTGGTCTTCATCCATCCTCAGGTGGAGCTCTACACACTCCAGCAGGTCGTTGACATAGAGGGCAACACCCCACCCTGTCTGCCCAGCCTGTCCTTCCTGAAGAGTCTGTAATCCTCCATTCCAACACTCCAGTCATAAGAGCCATCCCACCACGTCTCAGTAATGCCAATAAGATCATAGCCCTGGAGGCATGTGTACATCTCTAATTCCTCTTGCTTGTTCCCCGTGCTGCGTGTATTTGTGTAAAGGCAGTTTATCTGGGCCCCCAATGGGGCTGACTTACTGGCTGGAATGCCTCCATTTCCTTCATGTCGCTCTTCAGGTGGCCTTCCTTTGTGGTGCTTTATCTGTGTTTCCCGGATTCCTTTTGCCTCAGAAGCCTCGAGGACAGGCCTGATGTTATCATCCCCCTCCCCCTTCACATCTAGTTTAAAGACCTGTCAATCAGCCCCACAATCTCTTGGGCCAGAATATTCTTTCCCCTTTGGGAGAGGCATCTTCTATTTTCTGTCAATGAGCCCGGTGCCAGACATCTTTTGTCTTGAAAAGGGGTAAGTTCAGTCACCCAGCTGGGCCATTGCTGGGATCGCTCAGAGGAGGTGGGACGGCTCACACGACTGGAATGCTGTGGTGGACAGGTACAAGCCCTTCAGGAGGTACACACAGGGAAGAAAGGAGGGGGATGCTCTCTGTGTGAAGGAGCAGTCAGATGTGTGGGACAGACAGCAGGACAGGGAGAGTTTGTGGTCCATGGTCAGAGGAAAGACCAGTAAAGCTGACAACATAGTGAGAATAAACTACAGACCAGACAGTCTTTAATAGTTTTCAAACTATTTAAGCAGTCACAGACCCATGACATCTCCTGGAAGGACAGTTTGGCAGGACACATGCAATCAAGATTTCTGGAGAGCGTCTGGGATAACTTCCTGATACAGGTATTGGGTGGGCCAAGCAGGAGTGATGCACAGCTGGATCTGCTGTTCACTAACAAGGAGGTGCGAGCTGGGCATGTGGTAATCAATGGCAGGCCCAGCAACAGTGGCCATGACATAATGGTCTTCTGGATCCTCAGCGGAGTGAGGAAGGAGAACAGCAAAGCACAGATCCTGGACTTCAGGAGAACAGTTTTTGGCTTACTCAGAAACTGGTAAATAGTACTCCATGGGAGGCAGCTCTGAATGGCAAAGGACCTCAGGAAAGCTAGTAAGTTTTTAAGGACAAACTACCAGAACTGTTCATCCCAATATTCAGACAATCACAGTTGTCTTGGTTAAGTGGGAAATTCACTGCATATCTCCAATGCAAAAAGGTAGTGTAAAGGGATGGAACAGGGCCAGGCTACAAAGAAAGAATTTTAAACATTGCGCTTATGTGCACAGATGGTTTCAGGAAAGACAAACTCAGCTGAAGTTGGAGGGACCTCAAGCACAAAAGCTTCTGCTGCTATGTTAGTGGTAAAAGTCTAAACAAGGGAAAAAGTGTGAATGCTGCAGAAAGAGGCAAGTGATTTAGTAACAATGGACATATAGCACTGAGGTATTCACTGCCTTCTTTGCCTCAGTTTTCACTGACAAGGTGTGACAGGCCTTGCGGGTTAGTTACAGGGCTCAAGGAAGAAAGGAGCTACCAGGCAGAAATGAGGGTTGAGTCAAGGATTACTTGTAAGACGTCAGCCCACACAGGTCTTTAGGACCTGATGGGCAGCACCTGAAGGTGCTGAGGGATCAGGGCGATGTTCTTTCAAGGTCCTTTTCCAATAACTTTGATCATCTCCATCAATGTCATGGAGACCAAAGAAGGTCTCTGACAACTGGAGAAAGGCAATTTTTGCACCCATCTTCAAAACATGGCAAAAACAAAACCTGGGGAACTAAGGGCCTGTTGATCTCACTTCCATCTCCAGGGCATTCACAGGGGCAGTTCTCTTTGAGCACATTTTGGGACAGGTGAGGGAGAAGAAGAAGACTGGGGATAGCCAGCAGAAATTAACTAAGGGTAAAACAGACCTGGCCAACCTTCTGTGATAAAATGGCCAGATTTGTGGATGAGAGGAGAACAGCTGATGGCATTTTCTTACTGTTATTTCCTCACTCATTCTTTTTCTCTGTGATCCATTACCCATGTAGACTCTAAACAGAGCTTTTCTAGTGCTCTGCATTTGTATCTTGCTGAGTACAAAGGGTCCTCAGTACATTTCACATATATCGTTTTCAAGAGTAAAGGTGATCTGCAGAGTGGGCAGACCACCAGAGGCTTACATCACCTTGAGGCCCAGAGATATCTTTTTGCATGTTTGTGCATAGCCTGTGTACACACGAACCTCCTTGACAGCTTTTCAACTAGAAAGAAATTCAACCGCAACAGGCATGGATGGAACTGCAATACACTCAGCAAAGATCTCCCCCATCTTCAGGTCAAAGCTGAGAGTCTAATGTCTGGGCATTCCTGACTCGTGATCCAAAGCCTCACTGGTCTCCAAACCAGAACAGTCATGGTCTTTTGGATGTCACTGAAATAAAACAACAAATTAATCCCTGAAGAAGGACTTTTAAAGAAGGAAACAAAAATATCACTGTACATATTTTTGACTATTCTATCTTTTTCTTCTCAAAAAGATACAAAATTATTTACATCAATTCTAACATTGCTTTCTGTGGGATATTCAGGTAAAATGAGCAGAGCGTATGAAGTCAAATGAAGCAGAACACCAAGCAGATTTTCCTTAAGCCACCATGTCAAATTTGGTTCTGCACATGAGTAGTTTCATATTCAGAAAATATGTCTGTCTGACTGCACATGAGAAACAGTGGATAATCGTACTACATGATTTTTATTTTTTTTTACATTGTACATTTCCCCCTAGTTATCAAAACTATAAAAAACCATTCATCTACCTGAATTTCACTTGAATGTTCAAGAAGGCATTCAACTCTACCTTCAGTGACTTAAACTATGCTATTTATCCTCATTTCATGCATCTCATATAAATATAAGAATGGTTAGTTCATAAAAGTACAGCTCTGAAAATAATTATCCTAATGTTCTCATAGCAGAAAATGTGGTAACTTTTTGAGGTTGGAACAACTGCTTTATAGCTGTTTGTTATTTGAGTATGATTTTGTTGTTGAGTGTTATATTCAACACTCAGTGCACTGCAACTCTGTAATATAACCAATGCGCACTAAGATAAACAAAGTCACTGTTGAGTGAATTTAGGTATGTATTTAAAACATTCAATATTAGGTTTCCCAGAGAGGTTACTGTGCAATACACTGCTCAGGTAAATAAAACAAATGTAAGAAAGTCAAACAAAACCCAAAATTTTAATTGAGCTGCAGTAGGCACTATTTAAGATTAAGAAGCCACAGAGAATCTCAAACTGTTGTATTTTGGTCTCAAACATTGGATCGACATGGGAGTATCACGGACTAGCATGTCAGTGATCCAGGTAATTACTATAGAGAAGGTACTTGCCAGGTTTTACTGTAAGGTAATTAGAGGAATGGTTTGTTGGAGGGACAAAGAAATTGTATTAGATAATCTATTACATGTCATAGTTTTAGCTAAATCTAATCCCATACATACTAAATCCCAGTTTAGTCCTTTAGGAGATTTGGACTAACCCCCAGAAAATATGGCTTACAGTGAAAACCACAAAGTTATTTGGGCTTTTTCATCTCTTTTAAAAATATCTTTAAAAAAAAAAACCTTAGAAATAAGATATTTTATTTATTTCAGATGTAAGCCAGTGACTTGACCATACAATCATTCCTTCAAAAATCTAAATTGAAAACCATCTCATATTGCAAAACACATATCTGAACAGAGCTTTAAGATGTACGGGCATGGATCTTGTACACATATTCTTTGCCCATTTGTGAATATTAAAATTAATAATTCCTTAAATTATTAATTATTTAATTAGAAGGAAGTCCTAGCCTTTCTAGGAGTTGCATGCCAGTACCATATACTGTATATATGCACAAGTAACAACACAGATCCATAAAGGATTGCACTAAGGATATGACAGCAGTCTTAATTTTGAATGGCCTTACTTTTTGAGATCATTTTCTTGTCAGCAAATTTGATACCTCTTCTTATCACATCCATTTTTTTCTCTATAGTTGAATATTTTCCAATACAGTTATTTCCCATACAGACATTAAAATAATAAATAATGTACAGAGGTTCAGAGAATTTTGCTGTAAGAATTTATGAATAGGACAATAATTCATCTCAATATCCATTTTTATTTTCAACAGATTTCCTTAGCATCTGCTTTCATGTTTGATCAGATCATTCCATGAAGCCATCTATCTGTGGATAATAAGGAATGGGTTTCAAAAAGGAAAATCTAAATATCCTATACGCTTACTTATTAAATAAAAGTTTTGTCTTTTAAGGTTTTCAAGGGTCGAAAGAAGTCCATACTTTTAAAAAGGGCTAAGTATTTGATACTGGCATCACATGTATCAGACTGAAGGAAGTCTTTTAATTACAGCAGAACTGGGCAATTTTTTCAGATTCTCTCTGGTTCTACTCATATCTTAACAGAAAAGAATGAGGCCACATGGTCACTAGGTGTTTGATTGTATACAGCAGAGTGATGTTTGTATGCCTGAATTACACTCTTTACAATTTTAGAAAGCTTTTTCAAAGAAAAAAAAATAAAGGAAGAAAAGAAAATAGTAACAATTTAGTCCTTTAGGAGATTTGGACTTTGTAGACCAAATTATATGCTGGCAACACTAACCAGGTTTCAGTCGTATTGGGCAGGAAATTAGAAACAGCAAGTGAGATGCAGAGCCCACTGAAAGATAGCCAGACTCTTCAGCATGAGGATATTCTTTTATCAAATGAAGGAGCAGACAGAGAAGCCAAACCTCACTGTGCTTAGGGAAAGTTAAGGGCTAAAAGTTTTATTTGTGGTCAAAATATGACTGCCCATATCAGTTAAGGAATTAAAGAAGCAGCAGTAAATTATTCCAATTTTGTACAGTTTAGTGCCTCAATAAATGCTTCAAAGATGAGATATTTTTCCCAAATGTTCCTACAGTTTTGACAATGTACAAATGACACTTCATTAGCACTTGCAAGGGAAGTTTGACCCTGAGTGAAATCTAGTGTCATTTCTAAAGGCATTTTGCCCAGGTGGATCACTTCACCAGAAGTTGGAAACATTAGTCCTTCCCAGTGTTACCATAGCTGAAGAGTCTGACCCTGGAGCTCTTCTGTGTCACTGGGGCCCTGCATGGCTGTTGGACTTTCCCTGACAACTCATAAACAAGGATATCCTTTCTCTCAGTGGACTCCTGCTCTTTCCCTATCGGTTATGGTCTTCTAATCACACAGCTTATTTTATTTTTACTTTTAAAATAATGATTTAAAATTCTAATCAGAATTTCCTTCCCTTTTACTTGCATCTCCTTATAAACAGTCTGCTAGACTGGATGCTGTCTTTATATTTGCCAAGTATATTGTTAAAAACAAGCACTGTAACCTTCCAGTATTTCATCATAAAATATCAAAGGAGGTCTTAATTCATGATTCCTCTCTTGTTCTTGACATCAGAGATCACATGACATACATTCGTATCTCTATGTGTAACTATGTATATAAGATCATAAACACATTGGGTAAAAAGAAGAGATCTTTCCCAAGTGTTTAGAAAAAAACTCACTTCTGCCTTATGCAGTGCTTTCTAATACTGTCTTCTGAGTGTAAATTTCTTAAGAATAAATCCTGTTTTTCAGTTCTGCACCTTTGCAGCAAGGTATGCTTGACCTGAAAAAGGTCCTCAAGTTCTACAATGAAACCTAACACTTCTAAGCCAGTCTTCTAAACTTACTTGTGCTGGTCCTAAAATAATTTCTTAGAAATCCCATTTCTCCTACCAAATAAATAGCGTACTAATACTAGAAGGCCCTCCATTCTTTTTTTTTGCCAATTTTTTAGTTCATTTTCCTGAAACAATCCAAATAATTGATTCTTCAACTTCTTGTTGTAATGAGTGTGTCTGAAGGACAAGTTTAGCTTCAAAATAAAGCTTTACTTTCAAGATAATGGTATATGTAATAAAACTTGAAGATGTATTTCTTCCCTTTCTTTGCACAAAGTCCACGCCTGGCAACATCATCAAAAAGGTAAGAAATGAGAAAACCCTTGAATTCAAGTCCCTTTAGAACAAAAGACCATGAATAGATGTATTATAATAATGTTGTAATAACGTGTCCAAATAACAAGTATATTATTTGGATCCTCCCTATCATAAATTTGATGTTGATTAGTTACTTCCTGAAAAACTTGAAAAAAATGAAGGGAACAAACCTTAGAGACCACTTGGCCAAACTGAACATCCATAAGTCCATGGGCCCAGATGGGATGCACCCGCGAATGCCACGAGAACTAGCAGATGTTATTGCTGGACCACTCTCCATCATCTTCGAAAGGTCACGGAGAACAGGAGAAGTACCTGAGGACTGGAGGAAGGCAAATATCACACCAGTCTACAAAAAGGGCAAAAAGGAGAACCTGGAAAACTACAGGCCAGTTAGTCTCACCTCTGTCCCTGGGAAAATAATGGAGCGACTCATTCTGGATGTCATCTCCAACCACATTGAAGAACAACAAGTTATTGGAAGTGGTCAACGTGGATTTACCAAGGGTAAATCATGCTTGACCAATCTGATAGCCTTCTATGACATTATAACTAGATGGCTGGAAGAGGGGAGAGCAGCAGATGTCATCTACCTTGACTTCAGCAGAGCTTTTGACACTGTCTCCCATAACATCCTCACTAGGAAATTCAGGAAGTATGGGCTGGATGAGGGGACAGTGAGGTGGATTGAGAACTGGCTGTGTGACAGAACTCAGAGGGTTGTAATTAATGGAGCGGGGTCAAGTTGGAGGCCTGTAACCAGCAGTGTCCCCCAGGGGTCAATACTTGGTCCAGTCCTGTTCAACATATTCATCAATGACCTGGACGAGGGGACCGAGTGTATCCTCAGCAAGTTTGCTGATGATACCAAACTGGGAAGGCTGGCCAACACTCCAGAGGGCTGTGCCGCCATCCAGCGTGACCTGGACAGGCTGGAGAGCTGGGCAGAGAAGAAGCTAATGAGGTTCAACAGGGGCAAGTGTAGGGTCCTGCACGTGGGGAGGAAGAACCCCAGGCACCAGTATAGGTTAGGGATGGACCTGCTGGAAAGCACTACCGAGGAGAAGGATCTGAGGGTCCTGGTGGATAGTAAACTATGCAGGAGCCAGCAATGTGCCCTTGTTGCCAAGAGGGCCAATGGGATCCTGGGCTGCATAGGGAAGAGTGTGGCCAGTAGGTCAAGGGAGGTCATTCTCCCCCTCTGCTCTGCACTGGTGAGGCCACAACTGGAATACTGCATCCAGTTCTGGGCTCCCCAGTTCAAGAGGGACAGGGAACTAGTGGAGAGAGTCCAGCGTAGGGCAACTAAGATGATTAAGGGATTAGAGCACCTCCCTTACGAAGAAAGGCTCAAAGAGCTGGGGCTCTTTAGCCTGGAGAAGAGAAGATTGAGGGGAGACCTTACCTATGTTTACAAGTACCTAAAGGGTGGGTTGAAGGATGATGGAGCTGGACTCTTTTCAGTGGTTCCTAGTTATAGGACGAGGGGCAACGGGCACAAGCTGGAACGTAGGAAGTTCCATTCAAATATGAGGAAAAACTTCTTTACGGTGAGGGTGACAGAACACTGGAACAGGCTGCCCAGGGAGGTGGTGGAGTCCCCTTCTCTGGAGATTTTCAAGACCCGCCTTGATGCAGTCCTGAGTGATGTGCTCTAGGCAATCCTGCTTTAGCAGGGGAGTTGGACTAGATGATCTCTAGAGGTCCCTTCCAACTCTGACAATTCTGTGATTCTGTGGTTCCATGAAACACAAATCAACAAGGAACACTACCTGAATATTGTCTTATGTTCAGATGCATCACTTTTCCTGGATTCCTTCTCTTCCTACTGGCCATTTTTATATTTCTACCTTTATATTTCTTTTTAAATGGTACAGTAGACAATATGCACATATACTATGATCCATGTACACTGAGTTAGAAAAAGACAGATAAAATCAGTGAATTAGTCTGCAGAGAAGATGAATTTCTTAGTATTTGAATCCAAACACAGTAAAAGCTATTATCAAATCAGCAGTCTTTTCTGGACTGTCTTTTAATGGAAAACACTTGACAAATTTCTTCCATCATGAGTCACCATAAAATGCTTCTCATATATTCACCAAAAACTGCATGGATGTATTACATCCTCCAGTAAATAGGGACTAGACATTTTGCCAAGGAAACATAAAGGGTGTTCCAACTTCCATGTTAAAGCTAGCTATGGTGTTTGTTTAAAGAGAGGGCTCTTCCAAAAAGAACAAAATATTTCCTACAAAAAGCTGATAGGCTGACCAGTTAAACAAAAGGCATTATCTGGTGTTTAAATATACACAAGGACTCTGTATGTGATAATGAGTGAAAAAAAAAGCATACTATAAGGAAATAAACTGTAATCCTAATTTTGTTAAACATTTTGCTGTGGCCTCCAAACATCTTTAACACCATCTTGCTAAAACAAAGTAAACCTATGCAGGAAAACTTGAAAAGATAAATTAACCCATTCTTAATGTATCCTATAACTACATATGTTGATGTATCAGTAAATGTTGACAAACTGTTATGTATGCATTTTCACGTTCAGACACTTGGTAAAAAACCCCAATATCCTATGCACAGATTATGTATCAGTTATCAGGTATTGCCTGATGACTCGTTTTTTCATTCCCCTTCTCTCCCTCCCTTCCTTCCTTCCTTCCTTCCTTCCTTCCTTCCTTCCTTCCTTCGGAAAATAAGTAAGCGTAACATTGTGTTTTGCAGAAGATAAGATTTCTGTAGGTGTTTAAGAGCTGCACACATAGTGTTCTTTGTAAGAATTAAGGTAGTAAGTCACAGAGACGTAGGTATGGCCAAAGATATTCACAATCATGTGTAATGGAGAGACTGAATAGGAAACAATTATTTACTCTTTCTCCTATGTATGGAATTTATGTGGCAAGGTTTTGCCAGTGGGGGGAAATCATAAGGGGACTTCTGTAAGAAGACAGCAGAAGCTTGCCCCAAGTCAGACAGAACCAGAGCTGAAAAAAATCCTAGTAATACATAAAGAAAGTCTTATTTCACCTGAAAAAATTAAGTAAAGAACTCCTAGAAGCTGCTGGAAAGAGGAATACTCTTAAGATATTTCGTGTAAGTCAAATAAAGAAGTATTCACAAAGTGGTTGGAATATCTGCAAAGAACACATTCAGCTGGAATGTTTTGAAATGTGAGACAAAAGTGAAGTAGGAAAAAGTGCAGAGTTTGACCTCTAATCAAAATAATTATTCAAGCTACGGGCTGCAGTGTCTCAGCAGAACCTTATAAGTGCTGGAGCAAGCCCATCCTTGAACTCAGCCTGGATTATCTATGCCTGTTGCATAGCTGGTAGATGTTACTTGACATGTTTTTAATACCTTACAGTGACAGGGATCACCCACCTAGATAATTTCTTCAATTGCAAAACTGTTCCCATTAAAAGATACTCCTAAAGCATGTTCCCCTTGTTTAATCCCTTTTTCTTATGTCACTGGACTTGAATGATCAATCATTCTCTTCTTTAAAACAAAAAAATTTACATAATTGAAGATTGTGACACTGCTTACACAGTTCTTTTCCACAAACTAATACCTCCAAATTCTCTCATATTTTTGATAAATTTTGCTTTTAAAACCACCTATATTTCACAGAATCACAGAGTTGTAGGGGTTGGAAGGGGCCTTTGGAGATCATCTAGTCCAACCGCCCTGACAAAGCAGGTTCACATAGAGCAGGCTGGAGAGGAACTTGACAAGGCAGGTTTTGAATAGCTCCAGAAAAGGAGGCTCCACAACCTCTCTGGGCAGCCTGTTTCATTGCTCTGTCACCCTCAAAGTAAAGTTTTTCTCATGTTGAGATGGAGTTTCCTGTGTTCCAGTTTGTGCCCGTTGCCCCTTATCCTGTTGCTGGGTAACAATGAAAAGAGTCTGGACCCATTGTCTTGACACCTGCCCTTTAGATATTTATAAGCATTAGTGAGGTCCCCTCAGTCTTCTCTTCTCCAGGCTAAACAGACCCAGGTCTCTCAGTCCTTCCTCGTAAGAGAGGTGTTCCATTCCCTTGATAATCTTTGCAACCCTTTGCTGGACGCTCTCCAGTAGTTCCCTGTCCTTCTTGAACTGGGGGGCCCAGAACTGGACACAGTTGGGGGACTCCACATGCGGCCTCACCAAGGCAGAATACAGGGGCAGGACGACCTCTCTCGACCTGCTGGCCACACTCCTTCTAATGCACCCCAGGAGATCATTGGCCATTTGTCGATCTTCTCTTGACTGTCTTCATCTTATCCACTCTATTATTCTGTGTGACCTATATTGTGTATACTATGCCAGGGGAGACATCATGACTGCCAAGATGAGGAGAATAATTACCTCTTATGTCTTAATGTTTATGCTAGTACAACATGATAGACAGTAACCTGTCTTGTAATGTCATCTCATTGTCAATCTACATTCAGTCTGTACCACAGTGCAAACAATACCTGTGTCCTTTTCTGCAGTACTGTTCTCTAAGCAGTTATTTTTCAATTTGAAATTCTTTTTCTTCCTATATCTAGCACATTATTCTTCTGATTTTTGAATTTCATCTTCCTGATTTTGTCTCATTCATCAATTTATCAAAACCAATAGATTAGGATTTTAGATTTGTACTCTGAAGAACCTGCCATCTCTCAGTCCTGAATGTTATCTGTAAACTTCCACTGGTGTGGAAGTCAACCATGTGCTAGACTGAAAATTGAAAGTTTAGCATGAAAATTAATATAATTACTAATATTAAATGAAAAGAAAAAAAAGTCCTTGCCAAATCGTGTTTGAAAACAAGCAACTATCCTTTGAAGTTTTAACCAGCTGTGACCCATCTTGTACTGGTAATATGTAAGCCATAATTTCTTATTTTGCTTATAAAAGACGTGGTGCATTCAGAAACTTAATAGAATCAAGCAACAGCACTTCTGCCGGGAGTTCCTTAACCACAAAACCAGTAACCTGTAGAAAGAGAAAATTAAATTGGTTTGACACCATTTGCTCCTGACAAATTAATGCTGACCATGCCTTAGCACCTGATTATCTTCCAAGAACTTACAAACTGATTGTTCAATAATTTGTTCCAGTAGCTTTCTAGTATTACATTTAGGCTGAACAGTTTATAGCTCCCTAGGTGCTCCTTTTCCCTTTTTTAATGATGGGCATTGTGTTTGACCTTCCTTACTCCTCTGGGAGCTCACTCATCCTCCACAGCTTTCTGGAGATCTTTGCTAATGGTTCA
This sequence comes from Numenius arquata, assembly GCF_964106895.1. Lineage (NCBI taxonomy): Eukaryota > Metazoa > Chordata > Aves > Charadriiformes > Scolopacidae > Numenius > Numenius arquata. The sequence continues at coordinate 42,825,396 of NC_133616.1, forward strand.
TAGATTGCTTCAGCTGGTCCTTTAACAGTCAAAGGCAAATTTCCTAAAACCCCTGGAAATTACATTATATCTACAATATATCATCTAAACATTATTTAACCCAAGCTTTCATTATTCATACCAGTGTTCCTATACTCTTGAAATTAATTGTGCTATGCATCTGATTACAATTAACCTTTTTACACATTCTGAATCTGAAAGGCAAAAGATACTTTGCTCTTTTGAGCATCAACATTGATTTTTTAAGCATTCCAGCTAATAATCCGCATTATATTTTCCCTTATCTTTCTTTTTTTACCTTTAATTTACTTACAGCTTTCAATATAAAATATCCATTTGTTTATACAAGCAGCAAATGACTGACAGGCATCTAAAAACACTTAAAAACTGATAATTGGACCCATTATAAGCACACAATACACAGCTTGCTCAATACCAAAAATGTATATGCTATTAATTTAATGGGGTGGTTTTGTATAAATTTGTATTACTACATTTACAACAGCTTTTTTTTTTCATACTTATACTTCTATTCAATTAAAATGAGTTTGCTCTTCATGTGTCATCTATGTATGGGAATTTAATTTTACAAGAAAAAATGTATTATTATAAATATTAAAAAATTATAAATACTAATAAAATATTTAAATTTTGTTCTAGAACAATGTAGCTCTTTTGCTTGTGCAGAATTATGTCAGTTGATAATATTTTGATAAAAAAATAAAAAATCTGCTCTTGTTTTGCCTTTTTATGTTGAGTACCCCAATAGATATTTTATATGCAAAATTCTGTATTTCATAGTAGGAAGAGATATTTAATTTGAGGCATTGACCTTTCATATCTGTGAAGTGGAACCTGGCATCCTAAAGAAGCTTCTGAATGTTCGCACATGTAGCACCAACCCTAGTTTAAGTCTGCTGGACAGCATTTGTTTTAGAAAATTAAAGACATTCTCATACCATGGGAAATTCAATATGTTGAACCATGGCCTACATCTCAGAAAGCTGTTTATAATGCATAAGAACAGCTTTATTGCATTACTGCTTATGAACAGTGATGGATACCCTTGCATAATGGCAGAAAATGCTCATTAGTAAATTACCCACAGATAGATTTATCACACTCCCATTTAATCTCTCCCCAGAGTACGAGGCCCCATGAGCCCTCTGCATCACTGAGGAAGAGTAAGTGAGACTTGAGGGGAGATGAACTGGTGTGAAGAGCCCTGAGCTGGTCGAGTGCACTCAGACAATATCATCCATTAAAAGGTCTTGACACAAGTTTAATAGAAGTTGAACAACTGAGTTACTGCCAAGAAACTGTCATAAAGCACAAGAATATCTAGGAAAGAAACAATGTCTTCCAGAAAAAAACACCATTTTTAGGCAAATCTTGATTTACTTGATCGGCACTTTTTCTCTGCATTATATTATTCCCATAGTAGATTGGTTTATGCAGATTACTGCCTTGCATGAATCTAAAACTTCTTTACATGGAAAATCAATGTTGGTCAAGCATTACTGAACGGATCCCTTGCATTTCTGATGTTTACATCCACATTTGTGGTAGCAATATTTTTCTTGTCACTCTCCAGCTACTAAATAAGTAAAGTAAGAATATTACATTATTTGCAAAGTCATAGAATTGTTCAGGTTGGAAAGGACCTTTAAGATCAGCGAGTCCAACCATCAACCTAACAGTGCTGAAACCACCACTAAACCATGGCCCTAAGCACCACGTCTACTTGTCTTTCAAATACCTCCAGGGTATTTAAACCACTTCCCTGGGCAGCCTGTCCCAGTGCTTGAAAACCCTTTTGGTGAAGACATTTTTCCTAATATCCAGTCAAAATCTCCCCTGGCACAATTTGAGGCCATTTCCTCTTGTCCTATCACTTGTTACGTGGGAGAAGAGACCAACCCCTGCCTCTTTACAACCTCCTTTCAGGTAGCTGTAGAGAGGGATAAAGTCTCCCCTCAGCCTCCTTTTCTCCAGACTAAACAACCCCAGCTGCTCCTCATAAGACTTAAACCCCTCACCAGCCCAATTGTCCCTCTCTGGACATGCTCCAGCATATCAATGTCTTTCTTGTAGTGAGGGACCCAAAACTGAACACAGAACTTGAGGTGGGACCTCACCAGTGCCGAGTACGGGGGACAATCATGTCCCTAGTCCAGCTCACCACACTATGCCTGATACAGGCCAGGATAGTGTTGGCCTTCATAGCCACCTGAGCATACTGCTCGCTCATATTCAGGTGGCTGTCAACCAACACCCCCAGGGCCTTTTCCACCAGGCAGCTCTCCAGCCACTCTTCCCCAAGCCTGTAGCGCTGCATGGGGCTGTTGTGACCCAAGTGCAAGACCCGGAACCAGGCCTTGTTGAACCTCACACCATTGGTGTCAGCCCATTGATCCAGCCTGTGCGGATCCTTCTGTAGAGCCATCCTATCCTCAAGCAAGTCGACAGTCTCACCTAACTTGGTGTCTTTTGGCTAGTTGCCATTCTACTGTTAGTCATTCAAACTGAAACCAAGTTTCATCCAGTTCCTGTGCAAAATATCACTCAAAGTTTATGGAGCTATATATACTGATTTAATTCGTGCATATTGTTTCCCTTCTTCCGCCCTTATTCTTTCCAGCTTTTTAGCCACAGGAAAACTCTTAATTAACCTGCTCCCTCCCTTCCTTCCTTCCTTCCTTCCTTCCTTCCTTCCTTCCTTCCTTCCTTCCTTCCTTCCTTCCTTCCTTCCTTCCTTCCTTCCTTCCCTTCTCCCTCTTTCCCTCCTTTCCTTGATCCGAGGAAAATAAGTAAGCGTAACATTGTGTTTTGCAGAAGATAAGATTTCTGTAGGTGTTTTAGAGCATCACACATAGGGTTCTTTGTAGGAATTAAGGTAGTAAGTCACAGAGACGTAGGTATGGCCAAAGATATTCACAATCATGTGTAATGGAGAGACTGAATAGGAAACAATTATTTACTCTTTTGCCTATGTATGGAGTTTATGTGGCAAGGTTTTGCTAGTGGGGGGTCAGAAGGGAGCTTCTGTAAGAAGATAACAGAAGCTGGCCCTAAGTCAGACACAACCAGCTTCAGTCAGCTCCAAGACAGACACACTCCTAGCCAAAGCTGAGCCAATCAATGACATTGGTAACATCTCTGACATAACATATTTAAGGATACAAAATGCTGTGGAGGAGCTGTGAGAGAGGAGTGAGAAAATGTGAGAGAAGCAGCCCTACAGACACCAAGGTCAGTGGAGAAGGAGGGGCAGAATGTGCTCCAGGCACTGGAGCAGAGATTTCCCTACAGCCCATGGAGGACCCCATGCTGCAGCAGGCGGATATGTCCTGCAGGAAGCTGCAGCCCATGGAGAGCCCATGCAGGAACAGGTGCCTCGCAGGAGCTGTGGCCCCATGGGAAGGACCCGTGTTGGAGAGGTTCGTAAAGAACTGTATGCCATGGGAAGGACTCCATGCTGGAGCAGGGGAAGAGCATGAGGAGGAAGGAGAGGCAGAGGTGAAGGGTTATGAACTGACTGCAACTCCAGTTCCCCATCCCCCTGTGCCACTTTTGGGCAGAGGGTAGCAGACTTAGGAATGAAGTTGAGCCTGGGAAGAAGGGAGGGGTGGGGGAAGGTGTTTTTAGTTTTGTTCTTATTTCTCATTGTCCTCCTCTGTTACAATTAATTGGCAAGAAATTAACTTAATTTCCCCGAGCCAAGTCTGTTTTTCTAGTGATGATAATTGGTAAGTGATCTCCCTGTCCTTATCTCAGCCCACAAAGTTTTTCATGTATTTTCTCCCCCTGTCCTGTTATAGATGGGGAGTGACAGAGTGTTTTGGTGGGCACCTGATGGCCAGCCAAGGTCAACCCACCACACATACACAACCAAAAACTGAGGCCCACTTATGTCTTTATGATATACTTGCATCCCGATGCTCAGTAACAGTACTGAACTCTGGAAACATACAGATTTCAAATTCCACCTGGGATTCAGGCTCTGTACTAAGAACTGTGTAATACACTGTAAAAATTTTAACCCATCTATTCTCCCTTCCCCTTGCAAGTGATAAAATCATATTGGTCAGGCACAAATGTATTGTGGTAGGTCCATCTTATTTTATTTTCAATACACTCCAACATTTGTTCAAGTTAAAAGATATATATTTTACCCCAAATTATCTCAGAAATGACTGAGAAAGAAAAGGGAGAAGACTGATGATACAGTTTGTAGAAGGAAAGCTGAGAAATGATACATATATCTTTCAATTTAGTGGAAAACACAATGCCAAAATTCTTGCTTGAAATTTGTAGTGAAATATAAGAATAGTAGAATATGAAAGAGGCCAAAGACAGCTAGTGGAGTGCAATGCAATAAATTGTCATTTGCTGATTCAATGGAAATACATGGGAGCTATTACATTTTGGCAGCTATTTTATTTTTCCCTTCTGGAGTTTCAGACTTGTACACTAAGATGGGTTTCATCTGATTAAAACTTGTACCATGTTTAATTTCCTTCAAAAGTACAATCACTTTAAAAGAGAGAGAAAGAGAGTGAAAAAGACCCACAAGAGAGTGAAATAATGTTGGGAGTGAAAAAGGGGCAGTAATTGTGCCCGGATAATGTTGTCATACTTTGTAAAGCCTTTAATACTGGAATTTATTTATTAATGATGCATGGGTTATTACCCACCATCTGTCTTGTGTTAGCAGTGGGCTGTTTCAGATTATGGTAATGTGTTTCTGATTTGAGTTGTGTTGAAAGCCAGAACAAGGCATCTCATGTGCAGTCCTGTTTGAGGCCTGCTGTTTTCAATTCCTCTTCACAGAATGGGTTTTTATTTGATTTGTTATGGGGATTTTTTCTTCTGTTGCCAAAACAGCTGCAAGCCTGGAAGGGAATGAGAGACAGGGCCACATCAAACTTGTTAGCTTGTAAGAGAAACAGTATGTTCCAGGAACACAAAGGGGTGTTGAAGGGAGAGAGAGAAATGAGGAGAAGAGAGAGAGTAGGAAGAGACAGAAGAAAAGAGGTCAAGAGAAAGGATAAAGAGCTCTAATGGACTTTTTACTTGGTTTTTGTATCAAGGCCACGTAAAAAAATGTTTTCTGTTCTAAGTGGCATACAAGATATTGTTTTGTTTTTGATTTAATGTTCTAGTTAACACAGAAAACTTTTTTTTTTCTTTTTTCCTCTGTTTTTGAAAGACTTCAACTGCTTTTATGCTAGTGCAAAGCAGGAAATAAAACATTTACCCCAAATGAGCTGCCACCAAAGGAGAAAAAACAAAACAAAACAAAACAAAAACCCAGGTCTGCTTATGTTTCTGATGTGGCATGCAGTGTGTTCGTGGTAGAGATATATGCAGACAAGGAGAAAAAAATGACTCAGCTCTCTTGCTGAGTATCCTCATATTTATGTCTCAGTATCTGTCTGTCAGGCTGTTGAACTGTATTTCTGAAGTTAAGTAAGCAAATAGAGAAGCTGATTCTTCTCTATAAACTCCGATTCCTCTCCATAACACATGGACTATGGGCTTCTTAGCGTTCCACCTGCATTTGTGCTACATTATTAATCTGGGGAATATTTTTTTAAAATAGCGTGTGCAGTTCTATATTTAAGTTAAACCTTATTGAATATTTTTCAGAAGTCTGTTGGTAAGAAACATTTGAACATTCTACATGCTAAAAGAAGTTCTTTTATGTTAAATACTAGTGTAATATACCATCTCATTTTCAGATATGACATATACTTGTCTCACTTGGTATCATACATAGAATAACTCTTACTTGAATTGGCTATGAATGACCTAATCTGTTTCATGAGGCCTTTTTAACCAATTAATAACAGTAGGAATATCAATGTATTCCTTTGAGGGAAATTTGGGTGAATATTTCCTATACTGAAAATGCAAAAAAGGCAAAAGAGGATCTTAAGGGAAAATTGAACGTGAAGAGGATATCTACCTTTTAGAGGACTTGTGGAATAGATAGGAACTTATTTAGAATACCTAAAAAAATATTCCATCTTCTTTGCATATGAAAAAAACAAGCCTTAAAAAAGCACAGCCAACAGTGAAAAAGCACATAGAAAGAAACTGAGTAATCCAAAATTGAAACCTATATACAAGTGTCAGTTACAATCACTTTCTACACCAGGAACACCTTAACTGCATTTCATCACAAAACATATGTATGCTGATAATAGTTTACCCTTAGAGTGAGACAACCAAATTTAATTTCTCTTGTGCAGTTCAAGTAAATATGAAAAGGAAACCAAATGTGCCTATGTATATCTCAGTGATTTTGTATGTTCCCTCATGCTTCTTTACTGCATATGATGAGAAGTTACTAAAGGGTTTTTTTAATGTTTATTCTTATTACACAGCGACTTCGAAGAAACTGATATATGTGAGTTCTATTGACAGACAACAGTTATCTGTTAGGAATTAAAGAAGATTAGAGGAGAAATACTTTAAAGCAAATGGCTGGTTTGTCCCAACATTGTTAAACATGATCTTTCACCTGTTACTAATTTTCTTCATAGTATCAAAGGTCTTTGCTTGTTTGAACACAAGGGGAAAAGAGCTATTTAAGTTGTTTACATAGAGAAAACAAGGGCACAAACAGGGAAGGATGTGCATGTTAATTAGGTATGGGCTGCGTAAGATAAGAACTTGATGTTGTCTCTAGAGTCATGTTCTCCACTGCCTGACTCAAAGCTCATAGAAGCCCAACAATAATTTTATATTCATTTAGTGGTTGAACTAGATATGTTCTTTCTGATTTGATTCTGGTAACACAGAGGCTTTTATTTTCATTGTGGTGGTGTTCGTATTCACCCTAAAAGTTGCAGTTGCTTTCTGAATGTTTTCATTGGGTTTAATAGTGAAGCACACATGACGGTTGCTATCTTGACCAACACACCTCTGCAGCTCAGGCATGTCTAGCAACAGAATATCTGTACAAAAATCTAATTACATTGCTGCCTCTAACAGTAACCAAGAGTGTATGTTTAGAAAAAGAGTATATGAACAAGAAAGGACGCCGTAATTACTTCCACTGCTTTATTTTCTGACAACCTGAACTATAAGTCTTTCTGAGCAAATGGTTGTATTGAGATCTCTGGATTAATAGCCTTCATGTGAGACTATTCTTCCATGGCTTGCCTACTCACTGTTTGAACCCATTTGTGCTTTTGGCCCCAAGAAAATCTTGTGCTATTCAGTTCTACAGTTCAGTTACATGTTCCACAGAAATAGTACTTGCATTTAAAATCTGATGCCTGCTAATTTTGTTAGTGTTCTTCTACTTCTTTCTCTACAAGTAATAATGAATAAACATTCCCTATTTGTGTTTATCATACCGTTGACATAATTTATCCACACTTCAAGCTAATAAGACATTCTTTCAGTCTGAGTTCTAATAAAAACAAGCTCTCCATGTACCAAAGATGAAGTATGACACAATATGTATTAATAGAGAGCTGAGGATCAGATATCCACAATCCAGCATTTGACTAGGTTATACTTCTAGGACAACAAAACATAATCCAAAAGCTCTAGACAAAAAAGAAAAAAAAAAAATCAGATAAAGATTCTACTATAAATATGAATTTAACCAGACTAATATTTGAAGAATTTTGAACTAGTAGAAAGCCTTTATGTATTTGAATATTAAAAACGTGTGGTAAAAGTCAACAAGAACTTCACCTTTCACGCTACTATTTTTCATTTCTTCTAATTGAAGTATTTAATTTTTTTCAAGTCACAAACCTTCCTTTACATACTGCAAATTTTTCAGAATCACATGAACAAGTGAGCTCCTTTGTGCTCAAAATAACTCATAAATATTTAATTTCAAATTGAAACCTAAATTAACTGAAACCAGCTAAAAGAGGAAACATTTCAAATGTATCTGACCAAAACTGATGAAAATACAAATGCTCCCACTTCTACTTCTAGTTGTCTCCTAACCATTGGCAAAAAAACAAGGAGATACGAGATCCTAAAGATATATTCAGGTCTAAATGAAAAGCATAGGAAGATCTAACTCTACTAGGCAACATCATGGAAAAGAGAAAAAAGGGTAGCCTTCCACAACTCCACAAAGCTAAAACCCTTTACACCCTAAAAGTAAAGCAAATACCTGTTCAGCTTTCTAAGTTGTGTAATTTCATTTGAAAATGTGATAATTTCTCACTAATTTTTCTTAAGTCCAGTACAGACACTGTTCTCAGTGTTTTCAGAATAGTTTTCATTGTATCCTCTTTTTTTCTTGTTATACCCCAATCCACTGATCAAAATATGATGTAGGCTTCTAACTAAACTTTATCTTTGTAAGAAGAAAATAAATTTATTTTTTGAGTTCATACTGTCCTCTAAATGCTTCAATCATTCTAACATATTGATCTGTGATCAGACCATAAAAGGAAAGGGTGAGTGACAAAAATCAATGTTTTCTCATATCCACTGAAAGAAAGAAAGATAAGATTTACAAAAACATACAATGTAGTTGATAAAGAATGTACATATAAAGCATCTTGGAAGTCAGTTACATGATAAGTGAACAACTATACCAGTTGTTTATTTAAAACACTGTAATTAAATACAACTATAAATTTGAACACCTCCCAAACCCTGGTCTGTGAAGCCAAAGCAGAAGAGAAAATAATATACAGGACACATGCTTTACAGCTTATTTTGACAGATTGTAAAGCAAGACTTGTTAAAACAATGACTTTACACTCAAACCAATCAGTTCCAATGGTTCTACATGTCACAATATCTGTAAAGTCATTTTTGTCGGTCAATATAAAGTATTGTTTTGTCATCTTCCTTTTGCTTCAAATATTATGTATCAGTGTACTCCATAATTTCTGAGACACTTGGGATGTGATGACATAGTTTATGGTGTCATATGTTACTGTGTAAAACTCAGCTTAACTGCTAAATTAGCAAATCCTTCCACCCCCCACCCGACACCCCCGCCATATGAACAGCATTTTTCCTATAAGAAAATTGTATTTCTATTGTGTACATGTGAATCTTTCCTTCTCTTTTCCAAGTTCCACACTGAGTAACAACCCAGCCAAAGCCTCTGAAAACTGGGTGGCAAAGCTGCACTTTGAAAGACAAACAGAGGCTGCCCTTTAATATTGTTGGAAAATACACAATAATATAGGCAAACCACAGCAGGACAAATTCTCCCCTCACAGGCACACACAGAATTCCCATTGACGTCAAAAAGTCTTCCGGCTTTATGTATCTAATGGAAAAATATGGCCCATTGTGTTAGCTACACTGCACCAAAACTCAGACTCAGTGGGACTTCAGGGACAGAGAGATGGAATAACACAAAATCTAAAAATGTGAAAGATGACTTGTCATGGTTTGCACTGTGCTGGCCACTAAAACCAGAACATCACTGAATTACATATTTCACATGCAGAGTCTTTAAACTGGTCGAAAAGATTTATTTACATATGATTATGCTCAGGTTATCCATGTGTCATCCTTTGTGAGGACAATCTCAAGTTTAACAGAATAGTCCCTACATCATTCCTCAAAAGAAAGCCTAATATATTCCCACCTCTTCACAGCTGACACTGCAATGGACAGATGTATTTTCTCCTGTCAGTTTAAAATGCAAAAAATTATTATATTTTGAATGACAACTCTACGGAGATATCTTGAAGTGCTTTACAAGTGTAAGCTTTGAACTCCACATGAATTAGGAAATTGTTTTCAAAGTAAGTCTCTGACTTCAGCTGCCTCAAAATGGACTTAACTATCAATTTGCAATTAACCATCAACTAGCAAATCACGTTCCAAAAATGTAGTTACTCTGAAGGTGTTATGTGAATTTTTTTATGTTTACATACATAACAGAAAAAAAAAAAAAAAAAACAAACCAAAAAGAAAAACCCAACCAAAAAAACCCCAAACCCTTTCATGTAGATCTTCTCTCCTTTGTTCTGCGTGATAAAGGAGAAATAAGAAAAGTTGTGGCTAAGACAGGTCATAGTCTTATAACTGTAGGTTTCAAAATTCCAACTGAGATGCAAACTACTGCACATACTTGGGATCTGGATTCAGGTGATTTGTCTGAAAAACGTGCAAAGGTTATAGCAAATTAATAGAACATATGGAGGAAAGTTTTAGCTTGGACTCAATATATTCTACCTTTCATGGACAATGGATCTTGATAAACCTAAATGTGGATGGAAATATTCAACTCATTGCCAGAAGTAACACCTGACATTGTCTCACTTAGGGATTCAAAAGCAGCTGAAGCCTTTTCTAGGAATGGAGATTTCTGTCTTATAAGTAGGTATTGTTGTTAAGTGGAAGTATCTCAATTTAAAAACAAAGAGGCAGGTCTGTAGAAGGATGTAGGCTTTTCTGCAGGCTTCTAACACAAGATGTAATTCCCCATTCAAACCCACACTGCCCTCTTCAGTCCAGAGAAACTTAGATTTTGTCCCTAAGTCCATACTAGTGCCTGGAATTCTCATTATAACCATGCTCAGAATAGCCTTATAATGGATACCAACTAAAAGCTCAAAGTATAGCTTTAGGATCTATAAATCAGGTATCTGTTTGCTTACCCCTTTTAATCCATACTTAGCCATACATATCTGTGTCGCACAAAAAACGGGAGGGAAATATGAGCACGTTAGTTCCACTACATCCCACAACATTAAGGAAGTATTCATACTTTTAAGTACACCAGCAGAGATAATATACATCCAGGTTGTTAAAGGCTCAACTTTCAATGCAATTGCCAACTGCTCTTTTTAATCATTCATTTCCATGTCCTTACTGAATATTTTCTCCAGTGTGCGACTATATTTACGTTAGAAGTATACTCACATGATATAAAATAAAATAAAAATGTAGTAGTAAATAAAAATTAAAAATTAAAGACAAATTTTAGATGTGTGAATTTCTGCCCTGGATGGAAAAAGAAAATAAAAATCATTCTGGGCACCTGAATTCTTTTAAACACATCCTTTTCCTCAAGATTTCCATTGACTTCTTCATAATAAATTTGCCTTTGCAGATCCTATTTTTTGAGCATAATTCTCCCCAGAAGATGGGCTTAGTATGCTTAAAGCATGTTGTTTTTCCAGTTATATAGTGATGCAGTCAGGTAAAAGTTATCAACTCTGCCTAAAAACCTTGTCTTTTGTCCTTAAGCTAAAAATGTTCACGTTACAACACATAAATGCACGAGCATTCATGAACTATTTTTAACTGTTGTCTAAAAGGTGACTTTAGGAGTTCACATTCCATCTCCATTCACATGTTAGGGAACCTGCTTCTCTACTGAAAATCTATTCACACATTGTAAGTGAGATGAACTATCACTGCCTTAAAGCTTTATAACTATGGCCCTGTTTTCTCTATCCACTAACTGCAAAGGAAACATAAACTTTTAACTTGAAGTGTGGATTACATACAGCAGCTATGCATATTAAGTGTCCTTTGCACATCCACTCAAAATCTATCAAGGGAAAAGAAGAGTTTTTGTTTTGGGAATGTTGGGATTTTTTTTGTTTGTTTGGCGTTTTATTGGTTGGGCTTTTTTTTTTCTTTTTCTAAAAAAAAAAAAAAAAAAAAAAAAAAAGCTATCAAAATACCTAGCTGTGTAACTTGTGTAATTAACGTCTGTCAGGACCTTGGTCAGCTCTCTGAAAGAAATCTCTCCCAAGAATCAGACAGAATAGGTAGAAGCTGAGCATTAAGGAATTAGGGAACAAGTGTGTGCCATCTACCATACTATGTTTATTAGGTGCAACAATGGGAAAGGGCCAGTGGTTTACTGTCTGGTTCAGGCACCTCCTCCCATTTAAAAGCCTTTCACTGGGGCCAAATTTCTAATTACTTGGAGATCTAGCAAAGCCCATTTGTAGACAGGCCAGCTGGGAAGCTCTGCCTGCCAGAGCAGCCAGACAGCCCTGCTTTTTCTGTCCAACTGGCTCGGACAATAATGACTGAGTTTGGCACAACAGATGAAAGGCTAAAAGCATGCCACCTAGTTTAAAAAGCCAGTAACCAAGAGACTGATGTCTTGAACCCTAAGGGATCAGAAATTATGTAACTTACAAAATTTGAAGTTCCAAACGGAACCATACCCCTTGACCCAGAAACATATATTTGGCCATGAGTGAGAATTATAGGGCTTTAAGGTATATTTAACTCATTAAATATTGTATTTAACAGCACTGCCTTAGTTTTGATTCATCAATGTCCTTATGAATTGCTGAGTAAATTGTTTATTTTTTAAACCATCACTAAGTCCACAGCATACCCCTTTGCCTGCAAAAGACTAATTTTCTACTCTTTTTAGAATTATTAATCTAAATTTAATGACTAGTTCTGGATTAAAAAAACAACAACAACAAAAAAAACCCAAAACACAAAAACCCCACAAAAAAACCCAAAAAAACCCAACCAAAAAGTAAACCTGTTACTTAGCATCATGAGCAATAATATGCCACTATAAAGAAGCTTTAAAATTCAAAGAATGACACATTTTATATTAAAAAAAAAAAGAAAAAATAAATTTCAACAAATTAAAAACCTGAAGTATCTCTTATGCAATTTTTAAAAAACATTTTCAGGAGAGATGAAAACCAAAGAAAGATGATTCATCTTCTATAAGAACTTTAGGCTACAGGACCTAACAACATTACAATCCATGTAGGCATGAATTCTTTGCAAAATCAATGACTAAGTCTATAAGTGATGATTTACTCCAGATACAGATAGGTAGGTATTTAAAGAAAGATAAGTAGAATTTAAAGTACAGAATGTTCAAAAATTCAATCTTTGTTTCCCCTGGACTTTAGAGAAAGTAATCATTGTGGGTTTTCTTGCCTTGTATGTGCACATAGAACTTAGGAGAGTGCTTAGGAGAGTGGTGAGGCACTGGAACAGGTTCCCCAGAGAAGTTGTGGATGCACTACTGGATGCCCAGTGTTCAAGGTCAGGTTGGATGGGGTTTTGAGCAACCTGGTTTAGTGGAAGGTGTCCTTGCCTATGGCAGGGCGTTGGAACTAGATGGTCCTTAATGTCCCTTCCAACCTAAACTATTCTATGAACTGGGAACTACCAGTATTCCTGGGAACTACCAACCTGTCAGTCTCACCTCTGTGCCTGGGAAGATCATGGAGCAGATCCTTCTGGACGCCATGCTTGGGCACACGGAGGACAGGGAGATGATTCAGGACAACCAACATGGCTTTACTAGGTGCAAGTCCTGCCTGACTAACCTAGTGGCCTTCTGTGATGAAGTGACTAGGTCAGTAGACAAGGGGCGACCTATGGATGTGATCTATCTGGACTTCTGTAAGGCCTTTGACACTGTTCCTCACAACATCCTGCTTGCCAAATTGGAGGGATACGGATTTGATGGGTGGACGGTTCGGTGGATAAGGAATTGGCTGAATGGTCGCACCCAGAGGGTGGTACTCAATGGCTTTAAGTCCAGATGGAGAGCAGTGACAAGTGGTGTCCCTCAAGGGTCCGTGCTGGGACCAGTACTGTTTAACATTTTTATCAACAACATAGACAGAGGGATTGAGAGCACCATCAGCAAGTTTGCAGATGACACCAAGCTGTGTGGTGTTGTCGATACACCAGAGGGATGGGATGTCATTCAGAGGGACCTGGACAGGCTGGAGAGGTGGGCCCAGATGAACCTCATGAGGTTCAACAAAAGCAAGTGCAGGATTCTGCACCTGGGAAGAAACAATCCTCAGTATAAATACAGACTGGGGGATGAGGTGTTAGAAAGCAGCCCTGAGGAAAGGGACTTGGGGGTGCTGATGGACGAGAAGCTGGACATGAGCAGGCAATGTGCTCTCGCAGCCCAGAAGGCCAATCACATCCTGGGCTGCATCAAAAGAAGTGTTGCCAGCAGATCCAGAGAGGTGATTCTGCCACTTTAGTCTGCTCTGGTGAGATCTCCCCTGGAGTACTGTGTGCAGGTCTGGAGCCCTCAATATAGAAAGGACATGGACCTGATGGAGTGGGTCCAGAGGAGGGCCACCAAAATGATCAGGGGGCTGGAGCACCTCTCCTATGAGGACAGACTGAGGGAGCTGGGGTTGTTCAGCTTGGAGAAAAGGAGGCTCCAGGGAGACCTCATAGCGGCCTTCCAGTACCTGAGGGGGGCCTACAGGAAGGCTGGGGAGGGTCCGTTTACAAAGGCCTGCAGTGACAGGACGAGGGGCAATGGTTTTAAGTTGGAGAAGGGGAGATTTAGATTGGATATTAGGAAAAAGTTCTTTACCATGAGGGTGGTGGAACACTGGAACAGGTTGCCCAGGGAGGTGGTTGAGGCCCCTTTCCTTGAGATATTCAAGGTGAAGCTCGACGAGGCCCTGGGCAACCTGGTCTAGTTGGGGGTGTCCCTGCTGACTGCGGGGAGGTCGGACTAGATGAATGACCTTTGGAGGTCCCTTCCAGCCTGGACCAATCTATGAATCTATGAATCTATGAATCTATGATTCTATGATTCTATAAAGAACTAGTCATTCATTTTCTTATAATAGAAATGTAATTTGACAAGGCAATTGACGCATTAACCAAAAACCTCATTGGATCTTCTGAGAAACTTGCTACATTTTCTTAGATGTTACTTTGGAGAATGAGTGGACAGTTCTTTATTTTTGTCCTTTCAGCTTGTTTTACCTTTACCAAGGCTTTCTACACCTCTGAAACTCAGTAGCATCTGCTAAGAAGTTTTCTTGCGATATGCACAGCTGTTCACTAGGAATCAGACTGAGACCATCAAACTCAGTTCCTAAAACTGAAACTAATCTAAGCAAGATTTTGGCAACAGAAGATCAACACAGGATTTGAACTGGACACTAGGAATACAATTAGCTAGCTAATAGGGAATTTGTTCTGTGAAGAACATTCCTTAGAAGGGACTATTTCTTTTTATGGTAGTGGCATGTATTTTGTATCCAGCATCCAGAGGAAGAATGAAACAGTTTGTCCATTTAACTGGTCAGCTTTAGAAGAAAAAAAAATTGCATAATTTCTTCAGTAGCAGGGAAAGGACAAGTCATCATTAAAGAAAAGCTGGAAAGCCGCAGATAGATCAGCAGGGTCACTTACACAGATTCTGCAACCCCATTTAAGATGATTTTATTGCTTTATTTGCCCCAGAGGCTCTGCTCATCACATGAATTTGCTCATCTGTTTAAGAAACAAAATGCCTACTAACCACTTTCCTGTGCTTTGATGCATTTGTTTCCAAAGAATTTCTTTTAAATTGAGTGAGAATTAAACTTAATGCACACAATTCCATAACAACATTCCTTGTAATGAGAGCCATCCTTTAACGGAAAGTACTGCCCTACTAAATTAAAAGCATATGAAGTATAAACCACATATATCAGGATGTAAAAAAAAGCTCTTTTATTCATTCATAATAAATAAATTCATAATTCATAACTAAACAATGTTATGATGCATACTAAAATGAAACACACAAGCACACACATGAAAGAATTTACATCCCCACTAGCATAAAGATGTCTCTCCGAGAAAGAAATGCTGAAAAATCTGTTCCCAGTTAAGCAGGCAAACAAGGAATAATATTCATCTAATCTTAATCTGGATCTCTAACAAGAATTACTTTAATCTCACTTGCATTTAAATTCCATTAAAGTACTTTATGGCTTTTTTTCTTTTTATTTATTTATTCTGGCAATAATTCTATTATAAGTTTCAAGAAATCACAGAATTAATGCAAGAATTAAGATGAACATTTTGGGGTTTAATTTTTCAAATTTTTAAAAGGTTTTCAGTTTGCATTTGTGAAATTTGAAGTGGTAAATGTACTTCTATGTTTAGCTCTAGTAGAGGAGTGTGTATGGGAGAAGCAAGAAAGGAATACTATTCCCATAACTCAGCTTGAAATTTGACTTAATTTTCTTTTGAAATGTTGGAGTTCTATCCAGTGCTGCACAAGCTGTGATCAACGGGTAACAACAAGAACGTAAAGAGACCCAAAATTTCCAAAATATAATTATATATCTTGGCTATTAAATACTTTTAATTTACTTTCTAAGGATATTATATGTATGACTATAGATGTATGTCCAAATTAGTTTTGGAAAGATATTTTAGTCTAAATCAATGGAAAAAGAAACTAAGGCAGTAGAGATCCTTAAAAATTATATCAGCAATCCATAAGATTATGGTTTAATGGCAAGAAAAAAACCCACAAGCTCTCTTGCTTATTTTTTAATTTTATACAGGCGTCTTGAAACATAAGATACAGGCCACACAATACAAAACATGTCAAACCCAGAAAAAGTGTGCTATATTTCATTAAGCATAAGCTGTCTAAATTGCATGCTAAGAATAAAGTCTTATTGTCAAAAGGAAAGTTCAAAAGGAAAACACACAACCCAAAATTATAAAAGAATATTTATAACTGTAGTGGAAGATCACAGCCACAACAATTAATCTAAAAAATATTCCAGGCTGGCTTATTCTATACAGTGTTCTTCAAAAGCATTCTGTGTCACATTTATTCTACAGTTCATAAAAGCCATCTGTCAACTGTTTCATTATGTCATTTTTGCTTTTACTCTGTTTGGATACACATGGACTCCAAAAAGATGAAGTCTCTTGTATGCTACTGACAGAACATCATGTATTCTGTGACTTTTTACCCATCACTAACTAAGCTCCACAGTTTACCTTTTGATTCATTTTTCTGTGCTCAATTTCTGCCAACAACACTATCATTTCTCATGTCACTCATTCAAAGAAATAATCTGTGACTGACCAGTCTCCCTGTTCCTTGACATTTAGGTAAAAATCTGTCCTTTCTTCCTCTATAAAAGCTAAAAAAAATAATTAAAAAAATCACCATTTCTTATTGCTCCTAAAACCCTCTGCCACATGATATTTTTACAAGAAAAATAACATTATTCCAAGAACAAAAGGGATAAATTTAGTCTTTTTTTTTTTTTCAAGCAGACTTTATAAGCCTCTAAACATAACTTTGCTGCAGTATGAGCATCAATTTCTCAATATGAACAGCTTCACTCTACAAATCCACATTTCTAGGTTCACACTCATTTCTAGAATTGACATAGTCCATCAGGAATTGAAAACCTCTGAGTGAAAAACAATGAAACAAAGTAGATTCCCACAGTTCTTTCTCTGATGGAAAATCTTGTCCCAGTGAAAATTAAAAGCTTTTGACACTTGCTCAAAATTTCTGGAAATGTTGAGTAGGTACAATATACGGGTAAAAATGTATAATGCTTTCACAAGAAATGTTATATACATAGCATTCATTAGATTTACTGAACCTTGTCACACAGATAGTGGATCAAGACAGATGTACTACACACACACATATATTTCTGTTTAGGAACTCCTTACAAATAGGTATAACAAAGGATTTCCTGAATAGACATTCAGAAAAGTAATGGATGAATTACATAGACAAAGAGAAGAAGACCAAAGGAAATTCGAATGTACCATACTTTTTAAAAGTTTAGGAAATCTGAACTTCAGGGATAAGAGCAAAAGGGAAAGAAAAATTAATTTAGAAATGCTAATTTCCTCAAAAGAAATATGATACTCTATCTGTGACATGCATAATGGCAGAAATTTGAAGAGCATGTGGAAGAAAAGTAAATGGTAGGTAAGCAAATGATTCATTAAAGAAGGACAAATTAAAAAATCCTTTAATTCATACAAAGTATTGCAGTTGATGATATTCACTAGCCACAAGCTGCAAAAGAAAGCAAGCTGGGAACATTTACTAGAATTATTATCCCTCTTTAATGTTCTTGAAAAACCCTGCTTTTCATTTTTCTTACCTCCTATCTGTGCGAGCTAGTATTATTGCTATTGGCTATTAGCATATCCAAGTTTTAAATATTTGGGGGACATTATCTGTTATAAGATTTATAGAAAAAGCAGGTTTACTTAAAGAACTAATTCAATGTACTTTTATTCAGATCTTGAAAAAGCTGATTTCTTTTTCCACAGAAATAGTCATAATGTTTCAATCCCTAATTATCCTCAATGAACATCTTAGACTTAAAATAAAGGTGCTACTGTGTATGTAAATATCTGAATATGCATACTATTTGATAATAAATCATTTAGTAGACTCAAGTTGAGCCCAGGGCTCAACTTTAGGTCCACTGCTCTTTAATGTTTTTTATACATGATCTGGATGCAGGAATCAAATGTGTATTAAGTAAGGTTGCTGACAATACTGAACTGGGAAGAACTGTGTGCTCCCTCTAGGGTTTAGAGGCCCTATAGACAGATCTGGATAGACTAGGGAGCTGGGCAGTCATCAACTGTGCGAAATTTAACAAGAGCAAGTGCAGAATTCCCCACCTGCAAAAGGGTAATCCTGGTTATAAGTATGAACTGGGGGAACAAGAGGCTGGAGAGCAGACCACACAAAAAGAGATCTGGGTTTGACAGCAAGTTGAATATGAGTCAACAGTGTTCCATGGCAGCCAAAAGGGTCATCCATGTCCAGGGGTGCATCCAGCATAGGATAGCACATTGAAGGACATGACTGTCCCACTCTACACTGCACTGGTATACACCTCAAGTACAGTGTGCAGTTTTGGGTGCCTCAATATAAGGACATCCAAGTATGCAAATGTGTCTAGAGGAAGGTGACCAAGATGGTGAAAGGCCTTGAGGTCAAGACTTACAAGGAGTGGCTGAGGTCACTTGGTTTGTTCACCTTGGAGAAGAGAAAACTGAGAAGCCCGTCAGAGTTCATGGAGCATGTGGGCGATGCTTTTAGTCATATGGTTTAGTTTTAGGTAGTCCTGCAAGAATCAGGGAGTCGAAGTCGATGATCCTTATAGGTCCTTATGCAGTGAAGGTCAATACAGAGAAACAGCTTCATAATCTAATAGTTAAACATAAAACCAGGAAATTAGTGAGTTTCTTTTCCTCTAAAATCAGAAGAGTTTGACTTATTTGCTTTCAAAGTCATCTCATCATTGTGCGTCACAGGAGACAGCCAAGGCATTTGAGTAATCTTAACACTACAAACTTCTATATCTAAAATCATTGTGGAGGTAAGAGACAAGGTTTCTCTTTTCTTTTTGAGATGAATGTGTGCCCTAGCAAGCTTCATGACAACAACAACAACAAAACACAATGTTTGAAAAAGTTTTTAAATGAAGCAATGGTAGAGGAAAAACGAATCCTGGCACTTTGGCTGAAAAGAGCTGGCAGAAACTTAAAAGTATGAAATATCCCATAGAATATTTTTACAGCAGCAAGTTGGATTCACTTTTGGAAACAGAATTTTGAGTACTATTACAAGTTTAGGTTGATTTAAAACTTTGGTTTTGACTGCAGGCATCCAAACAAGATGGTTTGAATTTAAGTTCTTGTCTGTATTCTGGTTTCACACAGATTTCTAACAACTGTTCACATAAAAGAATTTAACCCCCCCAAGCCCCCTTATTTAAAAGATTTTCAAAATTATTATTTTTTTTCCAAAAAAAGGAGTAAAACTAATGCATTTAAACAAAGCAAAAAATTTGCTACAATTATTATGAACCATTAGAGAACGTAGTCTTAGATCCTTGCTCAGAATCCACTCAATTGGCTTTGGAGATCTTTTGATGATTTGGTCTTTTTTTTTTTGGCAATTTTACCACAACTTCTGTGTTATGAGTGTTGTACACTAGTTAAAAGAATTGGTTCCCTTGGGGTGCGGCTGGGGCGTGGTGGAGATTAGGGGAAAATAGGGAAAAGAGAACTAACATATGGCTATTACTTTCTCCTTTGAGGTCTAATCTATCTGTTGTCATCTATAAGTAAACAGAATGACTAATCATGAGTTCCTGTCCAGGACATCAAATATATGCTTAGCTGAGATCGGAGTTGTGTATCCCATTTAGTTTACTATCTCATTTAGGTTAGTATATCCCACAGTCAGTTCAGCATACTGGAGGTTTTATGTCTATTGTGTTGCTCTCTTGAACACATTTATAAAACTACCCTGTTTCCTGTTAGCGACCTCAGGAAATCTTCATAGGGAGCCCTAGTAGTAATTATCAATCAATTGTAACTGACTCTTATTTTTTCATTAGCTTGACAAATATGTCACTTGCTGAGTCTTACGGTCATCTCTCCATCAAAATGTCTGAAAGAGGCAAGCTGCATTACCCAAGGTCCAAGGACTTCCAGTTCCTTATAGAGCACTGCTGAACAGTCACCCTTCAATCTTGGCCTCTGTTGCATCTGTCAAAAAAAGCTGAAAAGCATGCAGTGGGCACACATTGTTCAGAATCAAAGATCTCTTATTTGACTCATATATCCTACTTAGCAGTCATCAGAGAGAAGTAACTTCAGGTGTGTACCATTACTGACTATGTGTACAAGTGACCCATAGGTAAGTAGGTCTGTAACCTATTAACATGAAGCTCTTGTTTCATCATCTTTCTCTGATCTGCATTCCAATAGGTGCTTCTTTCTTGGAAGTGTGAGGCAACAAATGAAAATGAAAACACAAAAAGTGAACTGTATCAGATTTTCCAAGATGTGGACACCTGGTAACTGTATGCACATTTAAGATTTATGATATATTGCCTATTCATCTCTCACTCAGAATGTACATTTTACACATTTGGAAAACAAAAGTTTGAGAATTATAATACAGAGACTTTGAAAGCCAAGCAATTAACTCTATCACATGGAAAAACTTACAGCTTGTCTCAGAAAGAGTACAGAACATGCAAGGACACCATTTGGCAGCACTAGGCTTGTTTAAATTCCTATGAGTGCTTCTCTCTGATAAGGAAATACTCAAACCTTTAGCAATTAAAACTTCTGAGAAATATAAGTAAGTTTTATATCAGTAGTAGTTTGTATGAATAAAGTAAAAAGTCCAAGTAAGTTCATTTAGAAATAAAACATTTTAGCATTCCACCAAAAATTCAAATCATAGTAAGATGTTACTCTTAGAAACTTGATGATACTGCAACAACCCAGAACAGACCATTATATCACAGAAAATTTAATAATCAGCCATGTCAAGGTAAACAATAATGCTTACATAGATTTTATAAGTGAAAAACTCAAAATTATATTCAGGCATTATTGATGGAATAATTGTGATTTCTAAGCTTTGTCATTCATTATCTCAGGGAATAGTCTCCTATAGCCCAGTTAGGCACATGTGAGACAGCTGATAACAGAAAGATCACCGGAGTAAAAAAATATATGGATCTGTAGTAGGTAGAGGCTACAGGGTAAGGAGGAATGCAGCAGAGAATCCTCCAGCTTCATTCTTATCTCGTTCTTCTTCATTTATGGTATTCTGCTGTACAGAAAGCTTTCATAGAGCATAGCGGTAGTCTTGAAACTACCCATTCATAATGCATACTAGACCAAAGGGCATGTTATTTTGTCATCAGTGGATTCTCTGTGGTACATCTGGAAGTAAAAGTGCTGGGGTAAAGATCATTCAATAGGAATAAATCCTTTAACAAAAAAGTCCTACTTTCTTTTGGAATTCTACATCATCCTTCTATTTCAGACTGCTCGGTAGTGCAATGTCTGTCCATGGCTGAGGCTGAAGACCGTGGGTGGCAATTAAATGCCCTAGGGAGGATAATTATATCAATGTTTTGATAGTAAAGTATACTTCTTTCTGCTTACAGTAATAGAAAGCAGAGTGTCCTCATATCTTATACATTTAACATATAATAGCATCCACCTCTTGGCACACATGCTTACACACACACAACTTTCTGCAGGTCTAGAAAGTCTATTCTCCAAAACATAAGTGAAAATTCAACCTTGTTATTATCAAGTTTACACAGGAAGGGTGCATCTTACACCTTCTTGATGATAAGCTGGTAACTCCACCCTAATATCACTGAAAATTGGTCCTTTCTCCTCCAGCCCTTCACCAGAAATATTCTGTGGCTCTTTTATGCATATGACAGTTGCTCAGATTCATCTCCTCCTTTTTGTCATCTAGAACATTTGTTTTCTTCTCTCAAATCTTTTCTTCTTAAGTCCCAACTCTTTCCATAAACTGCCATCATTTTTTCCCATTCAATGAAGTCAGACTACAAAGTTGACTGTAACGTAAGCAGCAGACAGATTCAGCCTACATCTTCTGTTGAAGCAGCCCAGTGAAAACCACATCCAGTTTGACTTTTCAAGCCAGAAAGAGCCAAGATTCGAGGTTCTTGCTTCTTGGTATTTTAGAGATGGTTGATCACATCTCTGACTGCTTCAGAACAACACCCTGTTAGAGGAAGAAACATAAAGGAAGGCCAAGAGTATTATAATATTCTTATTATACTAATATTCCACTTGTGACCTCTATTTTCCTTCATTTCTTATTTTCCTCTAAACAGACCTAATGTTAATTCAAAAACAAACTCTCCATCTCCAACTGGAAACCGGGAACATTTCCTGAGAATGTAAGTGTATCTTCATACAGATTTGTCTGCTCAGGTAAGAGGCAAGGATACAAGTATTCTTTTTGTATGAAGTTATTAAATAAAGTTAGATGTTATTTTAAAAAAAAAATATTTTCACTTACAATCTCTTTCTGTGTTATTTAGTAGGTAAGAAAATAAATCAGTCTAAAAATTTATGCATGACACCATTCTTGAAGAGTTCAACAATTATAAAATATTATGTTATACCTGGCTGTATGTTTATTTCCTTTTTCTCATGAGACCAACTTATTCTTTCTTCTCTAATGCTAAGATCAGCTGTAAATTTCTTTCATATGTATCCTTCATATTTTTATTACAAAAAGTACATGATCTTCTATTGAGCTAAATGACTTTAAGAAACTGTACTTGTGACTTTAGGCAGGCTTCCTATTTGACTACATGTTGTTCCAGAGGCTGGCAGTGCTTTCTCATTAGCACTTTCACACTTGATTAATTAAAACAAAGCAGAACTCATGCTCTTTCATTACCATGAATCCCTTTTGAATGTAGTTTACTAGGGTTGTGGATATTCCAGGATGAAGGAAGGCATGCCATTCTTTCCCCATTCTTTCCTCTCCCTCCCAAGTCCCTGAAATCTGGAAAGTATTGAACTTTGAGTGTTCTGCAATTACTGATTCTGCCACCAATCCAGTAAGTCCTCATGATCTGTTTCTGCTTCTGATCCCT
Organism: Numenius arquata; assembly: GCF_964106895.1. Lineage (NCBI taxonomy): Eukaryota > Metazoa > Chordata > Aves > Charadriiformes > Scolopacidae > Numenius > Numenius arquata. The sequence continues at coordinate 42,848,582 of NC_133616.1, forward strand.
CATAATATTTGATGACTGTTCCTACCTCTGCAAAGATTAAATAGAGGAAAGTATTAAGTGGGCTACTATCAAGAACAGTGTTGCTGTTAAGAAAATGTTTAAATAATTGAAAACTTGAAAGGATAAAGGAAAAGGAGAGAGATGTGTAAAGGAAGTGAAAGAAATAGATGTGCAGAAGCAGTAAGAAAACTAGGGTTAGAAAAGGAAAAGACTGAGAGGTAGAAGTAAGGGTTTTGATTTAAGCTTTGTTGGTAACAATTTACAAGTTAACTACACATAACACCCATGCTAAAACTTATTGGAATCTCTTGGAAAGAATAAAAACTTGTTCTCCAGTAAACTGAACTTTGACTACCCTTACCACTGTCCCACTGGACCTCTCCCCAAAGTAAGCTATGCCCTCCAACATATCAGTTTCCTGACTCTGCTGGCTCTTCACAGTCTACTTCCAGAGACTTAACTCAGTAATCTCTTGTTCCTTTGTAGTCAAAATTATGTCTGTGACTACATTTAGCACCAGCTCTCTATTGCTTGTCAGCAGGAGGTAAAGTAGAACATTGTCTGTGTTTGGCCCTTTATCACAGAATCACAGAATCGCCTAGGTTGGAAGGGACCTTTAAGATCATCTAGTCCAACCTTAAAAAAAAAAAACAAAAACAAAAAAAAAAACCATGACAAAAAAAACAACACACCAACACTAAACCATAGTCCTGAGCACCATGTCAACTCATCTTTTGAATATCTCCAGGGATGGTGCCTCAACCACTTCCCTGGGCAGCCCATTCCAATGCTTGATAACCCTTTCAGTGAAGAAATTTTTCCTAATATCCAACCTGAACCTCTCCTAGTGCAACTTGAGGCCGTTTCCTCTTGTCCTATTGCCTGTGACTTGGGAGAAGAGACCGACCCTTGCCTCTCTACAACCTCCTTTCAGGTAGTCGTAGAGAGCGATAAGGTCTCGCCTCAGCCTCCTCTTCTCTAGACTGAACAACCCCAGCTCCCTCAGCCTCTCCTCATAAGACTTATTCTCCGGACCCCTAATTTCCCACTTGTACCCAGAAGAAAGTTATTCCAGCAGTGGTACCAGGCAGCCCACACCTGGATTTAATACAGCTGCTATTTCATGGCCTTGTTCACCAAGTTTCACCAGCTTGTTTTCACCACACACACTTTCAACTTGGCAGTTGGAGATAGAAAAGGAGCGATACCGGTATCAGCTGGTATGGATGGACAGAGGGATGAAGGGATGGATGGACACAGTCTCCCATAGAATCCTCATTGGGAAACTAAGGAAGTATGGGCTGGATGAGGGGACAGTGAGGTGGATTGAGAACTGGCTGTGTGACAGGACCCAAAGGGTAATGATTAATGGAGCAGGTTCAAGCTGGAGGCCTGTAACCAGTGGTGTCCTCCAGGGGTCAATACTTGGTCCAGTCCTGTTCAACATATTCATCAATGACCTGGACGAGGGGACCGAGTGTATCCTCAGCAAGTTTGCTGATGATACCAAACTGGGAAGGCTGGCCAACACTCCAGAGGGCTGTGCCGCCATCCAGCGTGACCTGGACAGGCTGGAGAGCTGGGCAGAGAAGAAGCTAATGAGGTTCAACAGGGGCAAGTGTAGGGTCCTGCACGTGGGGAGGAAGAACCCCAGGCACCAGTATAGGTTAGGGATGGACCTGCTGGAAAGCACTACCGAGGAGAAGGATCTGAGGGTCCTGGTAGACAGAAAAATGACAATGAGCAAGCAGTGTGCTCTTGTGGCCAGGAAGGCCAATGGGATCCTGGGCTGCATAGGGAAAAGTGTGGCTAGTAGGTTGAGGGAAGTCATTCTCTCCCTCTACTCTGCACTGGTGAGGCCACAACTGGAATACTGCATCCAGTTCTGGGCTCCCCAATTCAAGAGGGATAGGGAACTACTGGAAAGAGTCCAGCGAAGGGCAATGAGGATGATTCAAGGATTGGAGCATCTCCTTTATGAAGAAAGGCTGAGAGAGCTGGGACTCTTTAGCCTGGAGAAGAGAAGATTGAGGGGAGACCTTATCAATGCTTATAAGTATCTGAAGGGTGGGTTGAAGGAGGAGGGAGCCAGACTCTTTTCAGTGGTTGCCAGTGAGAGGACGAGGGGCAACGGTCACGAGCTGGAACATAGGAGGTTCCACTCAAATATGAGAAGAAACTTCTTTACGGTGAGGGTGACAGAGCACTGGAACAGGTTGCTCAGGGAGGTTGTGGAGTCCCCTTCTTTGGAGATTTTCAAGACCCGCCTTGATGCAGTCCTGAATAACATGCTCTGACATGCTGTGGGCAATCCTGCTTCGGCAGGGGAGTTGGACTAGATGATCTTTATGGTCCCTTCCAACTCTAAAAAATTCAGTGAAATTCAGTGATGGATGGAGGGAAGGAGGGAGGGAGGGACATCCCCAGGAGCGATGGAGGGACACGGGGACAATGCTGGTATTCATCCCACCAGTTTTCTCACTGCTCAAATCTTAATACTTGCTACTGAGGAACCTGAAAGTGCTGTTTTCTTCCACATGATGCCACTCCTTCCTCCTACAAGGAGTCATCCTCTGCCTTCTGCCTGCGTCAGACCACATTTATGCTCTAGATGGCCTTTTTACCACCTCTCTACACTTAACACGCACTCACAAGAGAGAAACGGAGATGTCAGTTAAGTGACATTTCTTTTGACTTCACACCAACAACCCCTCCGCACAACTTAAACACACAATTTCCACCGTGCACCTCAATCACTGCCAAGCCAACAGCTGGGAAACAGGTATCCAAGACAGAAAACTTTTGCATAACATTGGATTTTAATAATTTTCAGACAAAATTAAGGCTATGTGTTCATTTCTAGGAAGAACAGGAGGGCTCCCTTGGCCGGAGGGGGATTACTGCAAGGCAGCAGGATGACAGCCTGGACACACACCCTCTGGTTCATAAAACATGTTGTTAGGTTGGGATCAGTGGTTTCCTCCTCCAAAACAAACAAGAAAACCAAAGCCTTGGGTCATGGCAACAAATTCCTAAATATAATGGCGATGGGGCAGTGCTTTCTGGTGAACAGAAGCTCTGAAGAGGCTGCCTGAGGTGCCCATCGCAGTGGATGTTCTTGTGGGAACAGCTGTCAAATCTCTCCAGCTTCCCTGATCTCTCTCAAATCCCAGGAGAACTCTTGGCCCCGAAAAAGCTGCCTCCCCGGGAATGGGGCCTGTGCCCTCGGCTGCCTGCTCCAGCCCAGTCTCACAGGTGCCACTGTGATGCCGTTCTAGAGATAAAAGGCAGCGCCAAGGAGCAGGTCAGTGTGAAGCCTCGGAGGAACCTCTCGTGTCCCCAGCTCTTCACCAACCCTCACCCTCCACTGAGAACTAAAGAGTCAAAACTGTTCCTGATAGTGACAATTATTAGTTATTAGAATTAATATTTGTTGAGATTACTAGATTATTAGTTTATTAGTTTAATACTCTATTAGATTATTAGTTTCTTAGATTAGATACTTATTTATTAGATACTTTATTAGATTATTAGAACTAAAAATCCTTACCATCATAAGTGACGTCTTCTGCCATCAAACTTACCCACTCTCATGGTAAATACTAACTCGGGTTATTGCTACAAAGAATTAATGTTTGTCCAAGGCAGAGTTAAATCGTTTTGGATTTATACAACTGTAGTAAATGCTACAATGGCTGCCGAAATAATCATTTATTCTCGGGGGTATCTTTGCCATTAGATCAAGGGGTTTTACTTCTAGCTGGCAGGGACAGGCAGGGGGTTAACTTTATTCACCCTGTGGGAAGTTGAGCAGAGGGGAGGATGACACCTCTCTTGCTAAATTGAACTGATGTCTGGGCTCTCTCCTGAAGGAGACGTCTCTCGGGAACCCTGTGACCGAGCCACAGGAAGACCAGCCCCACACAGACCTTGTGAGGAATTCCATGCCCGAGTGGCAGGAACATGGGTGAGTGAACCCCGTTGGTGATCTTGAGGGCGAAACTTCGTTCTGTACTTTTAGCGCCTTTAATAAAGCAAGAGATGCAATCTGCTTGCTGTCCATGTTTTACTCTAACAATTTTGGCCTTTTGATCCCTTCAGAAACAACCAACAGGAGAAGGAAGAGCCTCGGGACTCTGGAAGAGGCCAAGTGGAAAAGGCCCAGCTGAGCCTGGAGCCCTCTACCACCAAGTGGCAGGATGGGAAAGCTGGGACTGACTCGTCCAAGGGCACTAAAGAAAAGAGGATTTCCGAGAATTTAACATCAACAGAGAGGAAGCGGAAATTCTCTCAGGTTGACGCAGGGACGATGGGCAGCTCCTCCATTTTTAAGAACGATGAAGAGGAGGAGGAATTTGAAAGACCAACCCCCTCATTTGAGGAATACATGACCTATGACGTGCCACAGAAGAAGAAAAAGAAGAACATAGTCAGCCCCCCTGTGTCACCTGGGGAGGAAGAACAATGCCCCACCATCTGCTTGCGCTGTAACACCAGCCTCGATGGCCCCATCGTGAGTGCCCAAAGCCCTAGCTGCAAGAGACCAAATGGGGAAAAGGCAGAGCAGGAGCCACCAGAGGCTCCTCAACCAAAGAGGGTAAGGTTCTGAAGGCTCTGCAAGTGAACCAAGGACATGCGATCAGCTGCTCTTGTTCCTCTGCCCTCTGGGGCTTCTTACTTTTCCCCTCGGAGGTGCTGCCTCTGTAAAACCTTGACTGTTGAGTCTTTTTCCTCAACTTTGAAACACTTTGGTCTTCAAAAAGTGCTCTATCCTTTTACCAGCCTTTTACCATGCTGAAGAGGGGTCTCACATCCATGTTATGAGTATGTGACCTGCATGCACATCGTCTCCTTCCAGATCCTCTTAGACATCGACATAACACTCCCAGACATCCCCCTGCTGCCGATCCAGGCCAGCTGCGGCCCTCTTCCCACTCCAGAGTTCCAGACCTGCTCCCAGAACATAAGGAGAGGTGTGTTGGGCAGGAAAATTGATCTGAAATGGGCTGCAGCCACTCTTTGCAGGAGGGAGTGGATGGAGCCTGGCTTCAAGTCTTTCTCTTGGGGGCTGGTGTCCCGCCTCTGGATAACAACAGTCTGGCTTTCAGCCAAGCAGTGGCTTCTCTCCCACCTGCTCTCTCAGAAATGAGGAAAAGCCTTGGCTTGGGCTTTGGCGTTGCCCTTCCTCAACCACTGTGTGGGTCTCTCGGAGAAGCCTTGGACCTTGAGGTTGTTCCTGGGGGACTCTGATTTGTGTCTCCTGGGCCATTCCTCGGGCTGGGCTCTTCTTCCCTCTCTTCCATTCTTACTCCAAGTCTTTCACTTTACAGCAGTGTCCTCACCAGCTGAAGAGTCTCAAGTGGGTTGCACAAGCCATCGCCCGAATCCAAAAACACCGGTGTGTCCAGCCCCCAAAACCACCCAAGTCCAATAGACTCCTTCTCAGAAGCTTCCTTCCCAAAGCTGCTTTGCCCTCGCTGGGCTTCCAGTGCCACTGGAGCCAGCCTGTGCCGAGGGAGAGGGCAGGGATAGAGTCCGGGGGGATCCCAGCTCACCGGTGGCTTTCTTTCAGGTCCTCACTGAGGGGACACAACTCTGGCCCAACCACTGGCTCCGAGATTTTAGGAATGAGGAGCCAGAGGAATTTCAGTCCTGGCGGGAGATGTACCTCTACCATCAGGAGGCACGGGAGCGGGAACAGGTCACAGCAGCCCAGACCATCGCCTCAGCTCCTGCCAACAATGGTAAGGAAGGGCTCAACGATGGCAGAAGGCTCTGGGAGTGCTGTCCAGGGCACGTCTTGGTGTGGGGAAAGTCTTCCAGTGTGGCTGGTTTAAATCCAGTCCCATCGAGGATCTGCTTCACTCTCTCTTCTCTACTCAGACAAGCACTCAGGAGCCTCCTTTATCATCAGCTGCATCTAAGCAATCTTTCCCTTTGGCCTCCTACAACTCAAGCCAACGACACTGTGCCTCTGGACACCCCGCCAAGGGCCCCTCAGGAGGGACACCGGAGCCAGGAGAATCTGGGGACTGGAGGAGCTCTGCTGCCAGAGAACACCAAGTGAGCATTTCTCAAGGAGCTCTTGCTCTTCAGGGGCTCTTCTGGCCACTCCTGCCACCAGCCCCCTGAAGCTCTGCATCCTGCCACCAACAGACACTCTAGCCCCTCCAGGTCCTTTCCCAGGGAAACCTGGAACTGGAATAGCCTGGAGATCTGGTCCCTGCTGGTTCCACGTGCACGCAGCCATGCTGCTCTTAACAAATGGGGCTTGTACCTCAAGAATCGTATCAATCCCCAGCGAATCCTTTCCTGAAATGTCTCTCCTGTCTCTTTTGCAGCATAAACCCAGTCCCCTACACACCCAGCCAAAGCCCCACATCCACCCCAAGCCACTCTCCTGATGTGAGGCAGGAACAGACCAATGATAGACCCGGGGTCACCCCACTCTGGTCTGTCATGGCTCTGCGGGCCAAATTCTCCTGGTTCCCCGTGCTCAGGAAACCAGCAGTGAAGAGTAAGTACCAACCCCACAATGTCCCTGGCTCTCCCTCAGCTCCTCCTTCACAAACACACCAACCTGCTGCTTCTGCCTTAAGAGAAACCCCGGCTCTGCAGGAGGGGGGACGTTGGTGGCCTCTCTCCTCTCCCCAAGGACAGGCTAAAGGCTCTTCCAACACTTAAGCCTGCCTTGGGTCTGCTTTGACAGGGCTGCAACTTGGAATTGCTCTCTGCTCCCCTCCTCTGTGCCTGATGCTTTCATGGCAGGACTTTGGGGCTGATTTGTTGTTTCTTCTTTCTTTCCTTGTTGCAAAGGCTTCAAAAAGAAGTTCTGCAGAAGACGAGTTTGAGGCAAGACCTTGGACTGCCTCTCGCAGGGAATGTGAAGGCCTGGCACCAGGAACAAGTCAAAGATCCCAGGACTATTTATTCTTAACTTCTGAATAAATTATAAAATGTTTTTTCATATAATACTGTTTTTCATAAAACAATTTTTCATATAATATTTAGCACATCATCAGTTCCACCCTGATTCAAGGGACACCCTCCCTGACAGCAGTGTGTGGGCAATACCCACACCTGAGGATGCGGCTCTAGGATTAATGAAGGGACACTTGAGCAGCGCCCAAAACAGTTCTCAGGCCTCAGCCTGACCCTTTGCTCAAGGCTCCTCTGGGGCCTCAACACGATGCCAGACTCTCCTTCCCTCCCCTCAGCCCCTGCCCCAAGGACAGAGGAGAAATCAAGGCTGCCACAACGCTCAGCACAAGAGAAGATATTGTTAACTCATCAAAAATACAGCAACATTGCAAGAGGAAGGAGCTCTTCTTTGACAGCACAACACACACTGAAATGCTGCACGGGGACATGAAAGCATCTGGGACTGGAACAAACTTACAGCACAGCAGAGGCTGACAATATTTGTCCAAGACCTTCCAGAGAAGACCTGAATAGGCCAAAGGAACACCAGAGTGGTGTTCAGAAGGGTTGGAAAGAAAGACAAGGAGGAAAAGAAAGAAACCCCCAGAAAGCAGCACCATACAGGGGGTTTGTGGACCCCTCCTGGGAGGGCTCTTCCTGGCAAGGTTGGCCCCACTCAGGGCACACCCACAGCTCCATGGGGCCAGGCTTTGGCAGCCACAGGACCAGCAGCAGCTTCTCCAGATCCAAAACCACCAGCAGCCTCCACTATGGGCACCTTTTCCAGCATCCCAAGGCCTAGGGCAGCCAGTATCACAGAATCAGAGAAAGGTTAGAGTTGGAAGGGACCTTAAACATCATCGAGTTCCAGTCCCTCTGCCCTGGGCAGGGAACCTCCCACCAGACCAGGTTGCTCAAAGCCCCATCCAGCCTCATCCTGAACCCCTCCAGGGACGGGGCAGCCACAGCTTCTCTGGGAAACCTTGGCTAGGGTCTCACCACCCCCACAGTAAAGAATTTTCTTCTCGTCTCCATGCTGAACAAACCCAGCTCTCTTAGTCTGTCTTCATAACAGAGGTGCTCCAGCCCTCTGATCATCTTCGTGGCCCTCTGCTGGACCCCTTCCAACATGTCCATATCCTTCCTGTGTTGAAGACTGGAACTGAATGTAACCAAACCCAGGAATATTTCATTCATTATCTGCCCCAAATTTTCTGCTGTCCCAAGCAGATGGGAGATGCCAGCTACTCAAACCATCTCACCAACTACTCAAACCATCTCATGTTCAGAAACAAAATAATATAGAAAAAAAGACTTGCTCCAGTGTAAAAGCAGAGGGGGAAAAGGTCTTTCCTTGAGATGAACAAGCTCAGACACTGCTGGTCCCTTGGGGCTCATTACCATTTCTAATGAGGGCACAAAGGACCCCAAAGCACACTGCAGAGAGGGGCAGGGAGGCGAGCCCTGCAGCGGGATGGGCAAGACACTGCTCGGATCTCCGTCACAGCCAATTCCAGCTTTTTTCCCACCATTTCCCCCGGGGGAGGGAAGGGAAGGGAAGGGCGGAGACACTGTGTTTGCCTTAGGAATCTTTCCACAGCTTAGAAAATTCTTGGGTGCCTGAACTTATGCTGTCTTCCTCACAGATGTCTGGGAGATTGCAAACCCTCATAAGGTCTTGCTATAAGGAGACTTCTACTAGCTGCCTGCAAAAAGCTTTATCCTTTTGTTCCCTTTGGAAGATCCTGTAACAGATTCCAAACACATCAACATTCGTGCAACTTTCCACTTTGATGCTGGTCCAGAGATTACTGAAAACATTTGCAGTTTGCTGGAGCTTTAGGTTCCTACACATAGCTTAACACCTCTTCCTCACCTTCCCCATCTATCCTTTCTACACAGAGCCATCCATGAGACCCATCAAGTCTGTGTGCTTTCCCGTCAAGTTTGCGTGATTCTTTTCTGATCACTCTACAGCACAGTCACTTCACATGGACTTCGAATTCTTCTTCTATTTACCTTCTGAGGAAGGCAAATATCATACCAGTCTACAAAAAGGGCAAAAAGGAGAACCTGGAAAACTACAGGCCAGTTAGTTTCACCTCTGTCCCTGGGAAAATAATGGAGCGACTCATTCTGGATGTCATCTCCAACCACATTGAAGAACAACAAGTTATTGGAAGTGGTCAATGTGGATTTACCAAGGGTAAATCATGCTTGACCAATCTGACATTATAACTAGATGGCTGGAAGAGGGGAGAGCAGCAGATGTCATCTACCTTGACTTCATCAGGGCTTTTGACACTGTCTCCCATAACATCCTCACTAGGAAATTCAGGAAGTATGGGCTGGATGAGGGGACAGTGAGGTGGATTGAGAACTGGCTGTGTGACAGAACTCAGAGGGTTGTAATTAATGGAGCGGGGTCAAGTTGGAGGCCTGTAACCAGCAGCGTCCCCCAGGGGTCAATACTTGGTCCAGTCCTGTTCAACATATTCATCAATGACCTGGACGAGGGGACCGAGTGTATCCTCAGCAAGTTTGCTGATGATACCAAACTGGGAAGGCTGGCCAACACTCCAGAGGGCTGTGCCGCCATCCAGCGTGACCTGGACAGGCTGGAGAGCTGGGCAGAGAAGAAGCTAATGAGGTTCAACAGGGGCAAGTGTAGGGTCCTGCACGTGGGGAGGAAGAACCCCAGGCACCAGTATAGGTTAGGGATGGACCTGCTGGAAAGCACTACCGAGGAGAAGGATCTGAGGGTCCTGGTGGATAGTAAACTATGCAGGAGCCAGCAATGTGCCCTTGTTGCCAAGAGGGCCAATGGGATCCTGGGCTGCATAGGGAAGAGTGTGGCCAGTAGGTCAAGGGAGGTCATTCTCCCCCTCTGCTCTGCACTGGTGAGGCCACAACTGGAATACTGCATCCAGTTCTGGGCTCCCCAGTTCAAGAGGGACAGGGAACTAGTGGAGAGAGTCCAGCGTAGGGCAACTAAGATGATTAAGGGATTAGAGCACCTCCCTTACGAAGAAAGGCTCAAAGAGCTGGGGCTCTTTAGCCTGGAGAAGAGAAGATTGAGGGGAGACCTTACCTATGTTTACAAGTACCTAAAGGGTGGGTTGAAGGATGATGGAGCTGGACTCTTTTCAGTGGTTCCTAGTTATAGGACGAGGGGCAACGGGCACAAGCTGGAACGTAGGAAGTTCCATTCAAATATGAGGAAAAACTTCTTTACGGTGAGGGTGACAGAACACTGGAACAGGCTGCCCAGGGAGGTGGTGGAGTCCCCTTCTCTGGAGATTTTCAAGACCCGCCTTGATGCAGTCCTGAGTGATGTGCTCTAGGCAATCCTGCTTTAGCAGGGGAGTTGGACTAGATGATCTCTAGAGGTCCCTTCCAACTCTGACAATTCTGTGATTCCGTGATTCACGTTAGTTGCCTCAGTTTCTTACATCAGCATACAGATTCTTGATGTCTCTGAATATCCTCTCTTCTAAGCAGCTATGTGCAAGCCTCCCTTGTAGCCTTTCTCAACCTGTACTTTCTTTACTTGTCCTTGTTCCCTGATGAACCTAATTTAAAGCCCTCTTCACTGGATTAGCAAATTTGTTCACAGACTTTCATCTCTCTCTTTGCCACATGGAGCCTCTCTCTTTATAACATGAAGCTTCCTCTTCATAACAAACTTTTTTCAAAACATACGTGAGAAAGACAGTCTTGCAAGAAACAGCTAAGGAGGCAGGCATTAGTCTGCTAGATCTGTCTCCTACTAATCAGGTGCTTTACCTGAAGAACTAAGAGGAACATTATCTGGACTACTGTGCTCCTAAACCATGAACCTAGAGCTGTTTAGTCACCTATGATCTGCTCAGTGTCCCTACTAGCCATGTCACGCACATGTATGAGAAACATCAGACAATAGTCTTAATGACCCTTGGCAGCCTTTGTAATTCTCTGTAGTGATCTTTCTGAAGCACTCCCTTAGCAGAACTTGTTCATCCTCCTTTGATACCTTGCCTTGGCACAAGCCTTCCTCCACTTTCCTGCTGCTGCCAGAGGTTACCAGCTTCCCGGTTACACCCTTGTGGGAATTTCTGTTATTTTTCTTCTACTGCCTTGCCTTGGTCATGTAACCTTTCATAACTCTGAAGATTTGAGGCCATTTCCTCAGCATACATTTTTTGAAGCCAGACATACTTAATTCAACAAAGCCTGCTCATGTCTTCTTGCATCTTCCTCACATGGCACCACTCAATCAGAAAACAGCTCTTACAGGTGAGGCCACAGCCACGACTCCTGGCCCCAGCCCTATGGAAAATAACCTGATTTTATCATAATTTGGCATAATTTCTTTAGTGTTGGATTTTCATTAGTGAACAGTCCCAGAAGGCTGCTGGGGAACACAGTCCTCCTTCAATTAAGGCCATGAAGCAGTCCATCAGACATACTTCTGCCAGCCTGAGACTCTGCTACTTTTGTTCAAAATTTCATTTCCGTTACAAATCAGAAGAAAATCCAATAGTGAAATCTAAAAAATCTTGGGATTTTTTTCCAAAATCTTCTGTATTTTATCCCCTGGCATACAACTGCCTTTGCAGTGAATGGTGAAGTAGTGGTGGTTTAGATTACTGGTTTAGATTACTGGTGGTTTTATATTACTACTGGCATAGATTAGAAATAAGAATTCTGTCATTTAGACCTATACTTGAGATCTTTTAGTACTTTCTTTTAACATTTCATCTGTTATATGTTTTCACTAACTGATAGAAAGCTGAAGTTTACAATACCAGCACTGGTATTTGGTATCAAACCTTTAAATTGGCTATTACTATTAGAGCTTGTTTATGCTAATTTCATTGGTTTTGTTCTAATGCAGAATATGACTATTTTTCTTCAATTTTCAAACCTATCTGAGATAGAAACTGGTTAAAATGATCACACATCTGCCTACAGCCCATACGCAAAATGTTTGCTTTGCATTTAATTTTCTGCATCTTGTAATATTACTCTTTTAAAAAAAAGAATATGAGTTCTATCCTATTTGTCATCTCTACAATCATCTAAAGCAGACAGCATGTGACTGATGATATAATAAAAAGAAAGAAAGTGAGAAGCCAAGCCACTGATTAACATCACATGTCGTATTTCTGTTATGTCAGACTTCTGTGTAATGATCATTTGATGGTGCTTTCGTAAAGTATCTCTCTGCAATTCTGCTCAAGATATCAGGATAATAAATAACTGTGTAATTTCATCTTCTGCAAAAGTCTACCCTCTTTCCAGCAGCCTTTTAAAACTAGAAGTTGTAAATCCTGGTATTAAAGTGTGTATTATACGTGGTGACTGACGTTTTGTCTTGACCTAAAGATGCAAATCAAGGTTAAATGATTCCAAAATCAAAAATCTTCAAAAAGACTTGTTACCATTGAGATGGAGGATAAGTCTGGACTATTAACATAATACATTCTATTTCTAGAGTGGTAGATTAAATAAGTTAGAAATTTAGCATTTGTCACAGCTACCCGAGGATTTGTAAATTATTCCCACCTGAAATGGCGGAAGAAAAGGTCATTACAGACCATATTCTAAATTCACCTTTAAACGAGTAAATACATACAGAACTTTCTCTAGAATCCACTACTCTCACATATTTTAGAAGCCAAACATATTTTTTTTTTTAATAAATAAAGCTTCTGAATAGATTTCAGTTTTATTGCTCCTAATGCTGGACAAATGGACTGAGAAAATTTTTGTGCCGCACATTGAGGCATGGCACAGCAAATATACCAGCTATGCTTCTTTCTGAAAGGTAAACATGTAATTCAGGCACAGCACATTTTCTCTTCAGTCTCCTTCCAAAACACGGCTTCCTAAATTCTGACCTAACAAATTTATTACTGTATTGCAGAATCACAGAATCACAGCATGGTAAGGGTTGGAAGGGACCTTTGTAGATCATCTAGTCCAACTGCCCTAACTAAGCAGGTTCACCTAGAGCAGGTTGCACAGGAACACATCCAGGTGGGCTTTGAATATCTCCAGAGAAGGAGACTCCACAACCTCTCTGGGCAGCCTCTTCCAGCACTCTTTTGCCCTTAAAGAAGTTTTTCTGCATGTTGAGAAAGAATTTCCTGTGCTCCAAATTGTGCCCATTGCCCCTTATCCTGTCATGGGGCACCACTGAAAAGACTCTGGCCCCACCCTCTTGAAACTCGCTCTTTAGATATTTATAAGCATTGATGAGGTCTTCTCCTCTCCAGGCTAAACAGACCCAGGTTTCTCAGCCTTTCCTCATAAGAGAGGTGTTCCATTCCCTTGATCATCTTTGTATCCCTCCACTGGACTCTTTCCAGTGGTTACCTGTTCTTCTTGAACTGGGGGGCCCAGAACTGGACACAGTACTCCAGACGTAGCCTCACCAAGCAGGGTAGAGGGGGAGGATGACCCCCCTCGACCTGCTGGCCACACTCTTTTTAATGCACCCCAGGAGACCACTGTCCCTCTTGGCCACAAGGACATATTGCTGAGTCAAGGAATTCATCAATATTTCTTTTGTTCATGGTTCTCCAAGTCATCACATACACAGGCCCACAGCTCAGAGGGTGTCTGCAAGAGAATTTTTTGCTTTATAATACATGTCCTTTGACTCTTGCTAGGCCACAGGGCCACCTTAAAGCTGCTTCATCATTGAGCATAAAAGGCTGGATCAATCTCAGTCTTTGGGTTTTTTCTCTCTTAATGAGGATACAAAAAATGACTGATATGTGACAATATTCTTAATGAGTGCTGTCGTTTGATCTGTCAGGCAGCTAAAGACCACACAGCTATTCACTCACTCCTCACCAGTGGGATAGGGGAGTGAATCAGAAAAAAAGGTAAAACTCATGGGTTGAGATAAAGACAGTTCAATATGACAGAAAAGGAAGGGAAAATAATAGAAATTATAAAAGAATATACAAAATAAGTGATGTACAATGCAATTGCTCAACACCCACTGACCAATGCCCAGCCAGTCCCCGAGCAGTGGCCACCACCCCCCAGCCAGCTCCCTCTAGTTTTATTGTTCAGCTTGTTGTCATATGGGCCAGTCACAATAGGATGCTTTTGCCACCTATTTGCGTTTAGGCTCACTTTGGCCTCCAATATAGTTAACTGTTGGGATGCCCCTGTCACTCCAGACATACAGATAGGTTCTGCCTCTTTATAGCTTGATGGCATTAGGGTATGCTCTGTGTTGGTGTCCACTATAGCCTTATACTCTTGTGGATATGACTTGCCAGGCCATCAAATCCACACAGCCCAATAAACCCGGTTGTCCCCTTCCTCACCTAGCTGGTGTCAGGGGCCCTCTAGTCCTGGTCATAGTATTCCTTACTCACTTCTTGTAAATATGAAACAGAAGTCCCTTTATTAAGATTGGAAGTAAAATTAGTACTTCTGCTCTGTCTGGAGAACTGCCCACTGGGACCTGGAGCAGCAATTTTCCTGGAAGAACACCCTTTTGTGATGGTTCTTTCTTGTAACTCAGATATTCCTGCTTCTAGGGTCACGGTAATTTTTCCATTCCACTTCCTCATGTCCTCTCCATAGCCATACAGGTAAAAGCACAGAGTGGCCCATGTTGTGTACCTACTATATCTTCTCTCTTCAGCAGAGGAATGCTAACTCCTAACAGCTGAGATACTGGTCCATACAGGTGGGAAGTAGGGTATAAACTCTTTGAATTGCTGGGACTCCGGGGACAGTTTCTCCACAGCCAAGATGTAGGCCCATAGGGAGGAAGAGAGACTTTCCTCTTATCGACAGAGTTGGCCAGCAAATTCATCCACTATTTGTCCCTCTTTGTCTTTCCATTCTGTTTCTGCCAATGAGTTGGCATACAACAATGGGGTGCTCCATACAAACTTCCACCACGTGGGTCATGTGCACTTGACTTCATCTGGATCTTCGGATAACTGCTCATTGTCCAGGTCATCATAAATCACCTCCAGCACATCTAACTCCCTCAGGTACTGGATACTTCCCTTCATGGTAATCTGCTTGCATGGCTGATATAGAGTACTTTCCTCAAAGGGATACCTTTCCTTCATGCCTGACAGGAGTTTTCTCCAGAGACTGAGGGCTTGTGCCCCTTTTCCAATCACTTTGTCAATGCCTCCCTCCCTAGAAAGGGATCCCAGCTGCTTGGCTTTCCTACCCTCTAATTCCAGGTTACTGGCTCTATTATCTCAGCACCAGAGCAGCAAGATGACAATTTGCTCGCCTGAATGACAACTGGAATTTTTTCCCATAGCTCACTCAGGGACAAGGATCAGGTGGTTAACAACTTATTTATGAGTTCTGCCTCTTTTTCCTCCTTTTCTTGTGATAGCCTTGTTTCAGAGTAGCCTGCCTCTCCCACTTCTTTCTCCTTCCCATTCTTAGTAGGAGTTTCTTGCCTTAATAAATGAGCTGACTTTTCCATCCAGTATTTCTTCTTGTGTGTAGGGGCAACAGATACCAGCATGAGTTGCTTCTCTGGTTCAGCTGCAGTACCTGTCATGGGGGTTGAGTAACCACAGTGCCTGTTACGGGTCTTGGAGTTGCCTCAGTTCCTGTTGTTTTGTTGTCAGATCCAGAGATTTTCTCTTCCCCTTGAGGGCATGGAATAGTTTTGAACAGAGCTCGGTAGGCATTGGCCAGGCCCCAGCACATTGCAGTGATTTGTATCTCTCTGGAATTGCCAGGGTGATAGTACACTTTTCCCAAATATTTTACTTTTTCAGGATTCTGCATTTGATCATCCCAAGGATATTCAAAATTCTCAAGAGTATTGTAACTAGCCTGCAGGAAAAGGGGAAAGTGAAAGAGAAAGAGAAGGTAAAGGAGTGGGGGAAAGTCTCCCCTCTACCTTCCCCCATAGATTGGCTCTCCAAAGAGAAAAGGTAAAGAGTGTAATTTTTAATAGCTGCCAAGAGATGGTTCCCAAAGTAAGGAGATGACAGCAATGCTGAGTACGAATATCAGATTAGTCTCATGACCAGTAACTTTATCACATCATAAACCAGTGTTACAAAGTACAGCAAAACGATAACCTTAATCCAGCTCCCAGAGATGATAAACAGCACAACAGGGATATACACAGCAAATAAGTTGTTCCATAACACAGTTCTAAGAACAAGCACAAGCAAATAAATCAACATTGTGACCAGTGACTATTAAACTAATATAATGAATGCTTATAACAAATTTGTTTTAACACACTCTGGTCAGATCTGTCATTATTTCAACCATTTGTGTCCCACAGTGGGTGCCAAAAAGGACTGTTGGGGTTTAACCCAGCAAGCAGCTAAACACCACGCTGCTGTTCACTCACTCCCTGCTGGTGGGATAGGGGAGAGAATCGAAAAAGAGGCAAAACACATGAGTTGAGATAAAGGCAGTTTAATAGGACAGAAAAGGAAGGGAAATTACTAATAATGATAAAAGAATATACAAAACAAGTGATGCACAATGCAATTCCTCAACACCCACTGACCGATGCCCAGACAGCCCTCAAGCAGCAGCCACCACCCCTGGGCAACTCCCTCCAGTTTTATTGTTCAGCGTGTCATCATATGGTGTGGAACATCTCTTTGGCCAGTTTGGGTCAGCTGTCCTGGTTGTGTCCCAGCTCAACTTCCTGTGCACCTCCAGCCTCCTCTCTGGCAGTGCAGTATGAGAAGCTAAAAAGTCCTTGACTCAGTATAAGCGCAGCCCAGCGACAACTAAAACATCAGTGTGTTATCAACATTATTCTCACCTTAAATCCAAAACACAGCACTATACCAGCTACTGCAAGAAAATTAACTCTATCCCAGCTGGAACCAGGACAATGAGTTTGTCATTTTCTTCCCTACTCCTCTTTAGATAGTGTGTTTTTCATCAAAACTTTGATTAAAAACTTACCCACAGAGGAATAAGGTCCCTCTTTAATCTTTCATCAACAGGAAAAATTAGCTCATGAGCAGCTGAACCAACACAGCCAGCCAGGAGACACCCCTCGCGGGTCACACTATGGCCAAACCCACACCTGATTTGTCTCCTAAAAATAGACTTTAACTTCTTGCTAAACCACAAGCATAAATTTTATGTTAAGGAAATGCATCTATCTAGTAAGAACCAATAACAATTACATAATTATGTAAAGGAGAATAATCAGTAGATTGTTATCTAAAGTCCAATTACAATGATACAGTTTTCACGGTACTGAGCATTTTTCCATGCTGAGACCACAAAATATTGGATTGTTTATTGTGGGCAGTTTACTAGAAGGATGCTGCTAATCACAGGCTGACAATAATTGTATCAAACATTGACTTTATTTCAAATCAGACATCACTAGACCTGCCAGAATAAACAAAACCTGAGTCCAAACAATGGCCTATTCAGAAACAAATCATAGCATAGGTTAACAAAAAATAATCTACCAATAAAACAAAAGCCAGAAACTTGGAGATACTCACTGGCTTGTACTAGGCTTTACTAAATCAAAATCTGCTGATAGTAAGCAGTTTGTTTCATTGTTTGTTTCATATTTTTCCTCTTAAAATTGTTAATTTCTGTTATAAGAATTTTATAAAATAAATACAATAGGATCATTGTTTAGGAAAACTTTAGGAAAACCAGCTGTTACTGTTAAAATCTCAGTGAAATTAAACATGAGAAAAGAAGTATAATATATGTATGTAAATAATTACCTTTGCTGTCCTCATGTTAAAATTAGAGGATTCAGTTATAACTAAAGGCAGAATTTGCAATGCTGTGTGGAATAGGAACCAACACGTCCAATTGCCACAACAACAACAGCTCTTAGCCACTCATAATTACCCTGTTACTCTTCAGGCATGATAGGGATTTTACCCTAATTCAGTGCTAGGTCAATTTTGTAGAGTGTGAGATCCCGAAATCTTCCTGTGTCTCTCCGCTTCTGCTAGCTGAATATCACACTTCAGCTCTTGAAACACAGGAGTTATAAAAACAAGTGTTGGTGGCTTTCTGTAAGATTTGACGACTGTAATTGTGGAGACACAGTATCAATGGAGCCTTGTGTTTAATTTCAGTCACTTTTAATGGATACCATTAGATCTATGAATTCTCAAGTATTTTTCATGCTTTTTAAATTAGTTAAATTTGTGATGAAGCCAACATACAGCATGCTGCAGGACTAAAGATGTCTTAAAACAATCTTAAGGTTTAATGTTCTTCACTTTAAAGAATTTTTAATGTAATTACAATGGTTTAAAAATGTTAGTATAGATGAGAAACTGATCATAATCTTCCTAACTGTCATTAGACACTAAATATTCTCTTCACTCTCTTTTCAAAGCTTCTGTATGAGGTTCTTAGAGTGAAAATGAAGCAACCAAGATGCTTGGAGGGTACCTCCAGGGACCATCCTTGGCAAGCGATCTGGAAAACAGCACTTGGTAGGATATGAGTCTACACAGTGTGTCTAGAATAAACACACAAAACTTTCTGGAGGTCATTTTGTCCAAAAATGAGCATTACAAAGAGGATGGTGACCATCAGCCAGATTAAACTGTAATCAAGGAACTTGGAACAGAGTGAATCTAATGAACCGAGGATGGGCCAGTTAACCTGAAAAGATAAGTATGAAAGTTTGTAATGGTGAAAGATGTTGCACTGGAACGAGCAACTGTTAGACATGGCTTGGCACTGCTAGATGTCACCCCATGGCAACATGACCTCTGTCCAGCATTCACATGGGACATTGGGAGCAGCCTGCATCCAACTGGTGGCTGACAGTGTGGGGTATGCATGTGAGCCCTCATGGATGACTTTCTCTCTGGCATGTGGGTCAGTGGAGTGTAGAGTGTTGCTCAAGTGTAAACAATGCTGGAGCACCCATGTCTTCCCTAGGAAAGGTGTATGGGTAGGGGAACCTACACACTAAGGTGTGTGGTGTGCCTGTGATCGCCAAAGCCTGCGAAGAGGGGGGATACACATGTAGTTGTGTATGTGCATATGTGTATGACGAGAACATCTTGGTATTGTTTTTTTGAAGAGTTTAGAAAATTGTTGGTGTTATTCAGATTTTCTAAGTGTCTAATGTTGTCATTGATCTGTTATATTATTGGTATTGATCCTGAATGTACAGTCCACTAATTGCTGGTCCATCAAGTCATTAGTAAATTAATAAAGTTCTTTGATCCTTATTTTGCTTTAAAGTATGTGAGCTAAGTAACATTTCCCTGCAATGAGCTGTTCCAGGGAACGTTATTCTCAGCAACTGTCAGTAACAAATCTGGTCTTATTCTCATAGATCAATGGTATAAACATATTTTTTTAAAGATTCTGAAATTTAAATTCTTGTCTTACTTTTACTAACCTACATCCAAACTATGTATCTAATCATATTTTTGTAAGAGAAGGTATTTTTTTGTGCTTTTGGTTCCTGTTTTCTCTATTTCATTCAATATTCATAGAATCATAGAATGGTTAGATTTGGAAGGGACCTTAAAGATCATTGAGTTCCAACGTCCCTGCCCTGGGCAGGGACACCTCCCACTAGACCAGGTTGCTCAAAGCCTCACCCAACCTGGCTTTGAACACTTCCATTATGGGGCATCCAAAACTTCTCTGGGCAGCCTGTTACAATGTCTCATCACCCTCAGAGTAAATAATTCCTTCCTAATGTCTAATTTTTCTGTCTGAATTGCTGATGTTAGAGGTACATAACTAATCTCCTCTTCAAAAGATGGATTTTGCCATTAGCTTTATTTCCACCTAACTATATCTCTTTTGGTGAAAGTTCTTAAAATTGACTTGACACCAGGACGAAGCATACAAAGGGAAACAGCCCAGAGATTAAATGATTGTATAGAGGGCAAAAAAAATTCATATATCTTAAACCCACAAATTTTAGATGGAAGTTTCACCCATCTTCTCTCAGAAAGTCAATTTTTATTGACAGAATTGACCAAGTCTCCAGAGAAAACTCACTGCTGAGAAGTGCCAACATCATTCCTTCAGGAAATATTTGCTCTTCCCCTTGGCTGAAGACCATGACATTAGAGCTTTTGAAGAGCAGAAATGATTTTAATATGTGTCAGTACAAATATTCAAAAACTGAAAAAGAAATATGAGAGAAATTATGTTCCTGTATAAAGCCTATTTATAATCCATCTTCCTAAACCTACTGAACATAGAGAACTCTGACAGCTGTTGGATCAGACATCTAAGGCACAGCTACACTAGGTTTCTTATTACCCTTTTAATCCTCCTTTAAAAGCAACCAGTGGCTTCACTGTGTACACAAGAGTAGTTGTGCATTTTAGCCTCACCTCTCACAAAGAAGTAACAGGAAGTTTAAGGTTGCACAAGGTAGTTTGCTTAAAATAGAAATTTATACTTCTGAAATATTGTGAGGTTTAGAGATATGAAAGATTCTGAGAGAGAAAATAAAAAACATTGTAAACTATGGCGTTACAAAATTATATCTTATTATCTAACTAAAATCAAACAAAAAGTCCACAAATTAAGGATGTAAAATACATACAGTATTTTACAGTATTGTGATCTTAAAGAATAGCAGAAGTTGAATCACTCCTCACAAAACCACTGTGATGCAAATTTGTATCTAATGTTCCAACATTACTCTATTACCTGTTATATTTCTTCCTCTGCTAACTTTTTTCTCCCAATTCAGATCAGTGCATTCTTAAGATTAAATCTTAAAAAAAACATGTTGTCTTACGATTTTATAGTATTATATAACCTAGCAATTGAGAAACACCTCAAGAATGCTTCAGTCCATCCCATCAAATGAAGCTCCTTGTTTTGCAGGTTAAAAAAAAAAAAAGAAAAATGTATCCACTAGTTAATTCTCAAAAGTTGTGGTGTATAGCAGAACAGAAAACCATTGCTCTCTTTCTGCCTTTTTTTCTTAAGTAGACCAGCTAATCTGTAACTCATGTTGTGTTTTCTGTTCTAGCAGCATCCTAACTGGCGAATCTTGAAGACTGTACTGTCATGCAAGGTTTCCAGTGGTACATCTGTCTCTAATGTACAGTGCATAATTTAATGACGAGACACTTCAGTGGTCTACCCACTGCAAATTTCAGTTGTTAAAAATGTCTGGAGCAAGATGCCTTTAAATAGTAGGCACTTTCTTGGTACATTAATTTTCTCACACTCAGAAGCAGAAAATGTAATAGTAGCTGTCACTTAGCATAAAGCTCTGTTTACTTTTAAAAGCTATTTACAGCTTAAATGTCTTGTTCGAACTGATTAGCTATGGTGGGATTTAAAACTTTTATAAGACCTATTTATTACAGTTAATATGTTTTTCCTCAGACCATAGTTCAGGAAATCTATTCAATCAGCATTAGGACAAGAGTGAGTTCTTTTTCTGGCCAGACCTGATAAATATAAGTCAACCAGATTTTGAGAACAACTGAAATGAAAAACATAAACCCCTAACCTACAAGTAAAGCACTGGCTGTGCTATTTGCATTTAATCTATTTCCTTCATATATATAAACAGAGAGAGCCAGAACAGCTGCCCAACACAATACCTCAACAGTCACAAACCCATATCCTCATCTATAATTCATCTTGGCTATTAATGTGCTTACTGACTGATGCTGTATCCAACAAGCCTCTTACAATGTGGAAGATCTAATTACAAAAGGAATAATGTGATTATCCCACAACTAAAGGATTGTTTGACAAACATTCCAAACATACAGAGACATACATAAATCAAAAAAAATCCCAGATTTAACCTAAATAAATTCTCCTTCCAAGGCGAAGAAAAAAAGCACTAAAGGATGTAAAAATTCAGTGGAGTTTTTTTACTACTCTAGTATCAGACCACTGGTCATCAGACCAGATCATTAAAATATTGTTTAAATGTCATAGTCTTCATTAGAAAAAAAAACAGTCTTTTCCTCATATTTTGTCCTGCATGCAATCCAGACAAATTTATCTGCATCACTTAGAGTCTTTGATTTCCTTAAAGTTGAGATGATAACTGAAGTGACTAGGAGAAAGGGGGAGGTTTGGTTGTTTTCTTATCTGTGTCTTTAAATGCATGTTGGGCTTCTCCTAAATAGTTTCTACATTACTGTAAAAATTGAGCTGTTCTGACTCAAAAGTTGAGTAAGGAAAAAATATGTTTCAGGAATGCATTTTTAGTACAAAATAATGAAATGCAGTAGGGTATTATCTTTCCTCACATCTTGCTCCTGAGACTGCAGAGAAGAGCTGTTTTCTCTTACACACACAGAGTTCCCCACTTCTAGCTGACACTGGCTCCTATATCTTTGTGCTGGGAAGATTTGCTGATTTCACCTCTACTAGGAAGAAAATAAAGGAATAGATATTTTACCATTTAATTTATTGTTACATATTATTAAGTATTAATTACATAATGTAAATAATGTAAATAATGACATTACTATCAACATCAGTAATGTGTCATCCATGCAGTTTGGTGGGTGAGAACAGGATCATTCCCACTCTACATGCTGCTCAACCAGAGGCTCTATGTGCCTCTCTCTTCCAGTAGGCAGCAATGGACAGTTGTTAACATTTTAACACACTGAACTCTCCAGTTGGTACAGGAGTTGATTTTTATAAGTTTTCTCACACTTAGGACCTAATCGCAACCTATGTCAGGCACATTCAGCACCTTCAGCAATCAATAAAGTTTTCCCACATGCATCTTTACATGTTTCTTTAGGTCTTTGTTTATAAGTGAGCTATCGAAAGCTATTCTATGGTACACAAGTTCCCAGATTTGCTTGATCAAGCCTTCCATTTTACTTTTGAGCTGTTTTGGAAGTTATATTTTTAATTAAAGTAAGCAAAAAGCAAAACTCAAAGCAAACCACAATCAAAAATCAGTGACAGTTGTTTTTCTTTCCTTTTATATTGAGGATAGCTTGATGCTATACTGCAAGGAAAATGGATCCATTCCTTTCAGGAATGTGCCAAATTCAACATGTTTTAGTTCTATGCAGATTTAATACTATTCTCAGTCCTAGAAAAAGTAATCCAACTTCTCAGGGTAATGAATGTCAACAATTAGAAAACAAAATCTTTCCATAAGTAAAACTGAAAAGATGCAAAGCTGAGCCTAGTTTATTGTTTCACTGCCAACATGACACTTAGCCACAGATACCAAAAAGTTTGGAAAACTATGACCATACTCAGGCATGGTTTGTTAGAAATCTTGGCCAAGCTTTTAATGGATATGGACAGATTCACTGTTTGTGTGGGAAACCATGTTAATTAAGTTAGCTTTTGATTTGAAATGAGGCAAGTAAGACATTCTGATTAATTATGCTTTCTGTTGTTTGGGTCAGCACAACTTTAATGAATACACAATAAACAATGGAAGCAGGCACATGTACAGATGACATGCTGTGAATTAAATGCAACTTACTTCTGTCTTAAACTATATCCCATATCAAATCTGGACTGAAATGTTGGAATAGAAGCTACTTGCCAGATAAAAAACGAAAGATGAAGTCTTAGACTCAGGTGGCTCTCAACTTAATGACCAGTGGCTACATTGTACATCCTTACTTTGCATTGGAGCAATCACTTACGTTAATTTATGTTGCAAAGGGATTTTAGGCTATAAATCAGTACACCTACATACCAGAATCAAAACTAACACAAGAGGCCACGCTGAGCCTTATTAATTTATAGCATATGAGTTTGATTACGGTTATTTCTCCCATATCATGAATGCTAGCTTTGATGTGTGGTTCTTTTGCATGCTTTTCTTGGCCTGTGACATAATGCTATTTAAAAATAGTGTTTTGCATCTGGTTGAGGTTCAGCAAATGTCAGTCCAGTTCTGTATTTTGTCACTAACCATGAGTGGAAATAACATGAGGAAAACTTTACAATGCAACTTCCTCTTACCCAGCAAAATTGAGGTTTTGGTAAATTCCATTTGCGATTATGGTATCTAAACGTAAGTTATTCAGATGAACTTGGATTTGATTTCAACCAGTGAGCCCACCTTTTATTTTTGAGTGCCCAAAGTAGTGGTCTTTGATCTAAGAAATCAGTCAGATTTTAAATATGGCACTTATTAACTTAAGGGAGGGGATGCTCTAATCCTCCTACTAGTCTGACATTCATTCAGGCACCTGAAAAGAAATTATTCAAATACAAAGGAATTACCATGTGAATAGTGCTTCCACACAGTTTCTGCATACGCTGTCTTGCATTTTTATCAAGACTGCAAACATAAACCAGCGTGAGAAAGCAGGTGCTATTTTGCTCTGTCTTTTGAGCATCAGTCTTTCCCAGCAGTAAGCTCTGTGTGTTAATAGCCAAAGTAAGGCACTTTGCAACCAGACTTTTTTTAAAGTCCTAGGCTTTTGATCCAGTTTTAATTATGGGACAGAACATTTAAATAAGAAGAGACAGAAAGCAAAAGTCATATGATTCTTAATGTCCTTAAGAGTGTCTGAGGCAACAGCAATGTAGAAGCAAGAGCTAAAAAGATTCTAAACTATGAAGATGTTTCCATTTCTCTTCAAAACTCTGCAGTTTGCACAGAATGTAGAACAGAAGCGTCTTTTGAGTTACATTTGACTTTCAGATGATACTGGCTTATTATGTCTGTTTCAAGGTCATCTGCACTGTGAAGAAAAAATTATTTTGTTCCCCATTTACTTGTTCCTGCAAGTAAAATAGAAACTATTATGATTAATAATAATTTTACTATTGTTGAAACAGCCATTGACTTGCACAGAAAAGTAATAAATAATCTATTGCCTTCTATGAGAATATTCACTGAGCATTATGTTCTGTAATCAAATAACACAGGACACAGTATATCAATTGTAGAAAGGATAAACCTAAATATTTACACATCATTCAGGTGAAATTAAGAAAATATATATATAAATCACACATGCACCCCCCCAAAAAAAAAAAAAAAAAAAAAAGAGAAAAGCAAAATATGAAGAAAACATGGAAATGCACTTTTAAAAAAAAAATAGTGTCAAACTTCGGGGAAAAACAGTGTCACAATGCAAGACCGGAAGAAGAAAACAGAAGAAAAAGCAAGACTGATGACAAAAATAAGATTGGGAAAATAAGAAATAACTAATAGCTCAAATTTAGAAAAGGTAAGCTAACAAAAGTGTATTTACACAGTATGAATTGAAGATAAAGGGATACAAAAGAGAATTGAAGGATAAAGCAAAGATATCCAGTGGTACACACAAGGTTAAAAGAAAGGACAGTAAGTGTTCCTAATGCCTATCCATAGTAAGATACTTCATTGTGTTACAATTGCAAAGATTTCATGGATCTGGAGAAAAGATGTAAAATTCAGCCTGTCAGGCAAAAATAATTAATTTCTGATAGCTGTACACAGATTGTCTTTTTCTTTCACCCATCACCAGTCACAATCAGTGTCACATCATTAATACAAGCTACAGTTTTCCACTGCAAACATAAAACCTGATTGCAAGTAATGACATTTGTGCTGCTAAAGTAACTTGGATACTTCTTATATTCAGATACTGAAACTGGAAGTTTAACAAGATTAGATTTTCTAGTGGTTTACAATCATGTGCAGCTCTGGCGTCACAGTGCTGTGTCAAATGAAGTCCAAATAAAGCTTGACACCCTTCAAGTACTCCCTCACTCATTGTCTTTGGCAACAAAAAGTAAAGAGACTACAAAAATACAGAAAGTAACAATTAGTGAAAGGCTATAGAAATAATAAAACAACATAAAAAGAAGGAAAACATGTCTCTAGTATAAGCCAGGTTTTGTAAAACATCATGTCATCAAGGAGCCTGCAATAGCTGACAGGTGTATATAAGACAATGGATTCTCCTTTCAAAGAGAATTTTCTCATAATTTGTTAAAATATTGGGAAAAAAAAAGTTATGATGAACATAAAACAAAGATCTGTATGCAGAAATAGGACATCTAAGGAGAATTTGTGCCTTAAACACAGTAGATTGAAGCTTGTGAAACTGAATCCTCCCAATTTGAATTTAAAGTTTGAGTAATCCACTTATTGACAACTGTAAATATACATTGCCACTGCATCTTACTTGGCAGACATCAATCTAGTGTCCTTCAGAATAGTTGGAAAAAAAGCAAAAATAAACTAAGGTTGAGGAAATTATTAGTCACAAGACACTAAAAGAATATATTTAATTAGAGCATACAACCAACCTTGTCATATGTATCTTGAGTGGTAACACACTAAGGAGAGAAATTTGTGACCACTATATATTTAGAATGACATGGCATGAAATAAAACTAAAAATTTTTGTCTCAAGTACACTAGCCCCTACTTAAACAAAAGAAAAGATCACCGTGGACAACAAAATATGAATGGGATAATTTCTTCCTAAACAAAATGAAAACCCCCACATTTTCCTGTTCCTAAAACAGTAATGAAATGTAAAAAGTACTACTACTACATCAACTAAACTAAAAAGGACTTTGAAAAGCATGAGAGGCTGTCAAAGTGCCCTGAGCATTCACTGGAAAAGTGAGAAACTTACATTCAGGTGTCTGCATTCTCTCACACTAGGTTCTTGTGACATTCTGGTTTGTGTTCCCAGTGAGAGACCTAATCTTTACTTCATTCGCCCTCACAGAGGTGAGTGATTCACCTTTCCTCTCTAGTGCCCTGGTTTGAATGAAAAAGAAAATATCCTTGGTTTAGGGAATTATTTCCCCTAAAAATCTTTCTTTGAAACCTGAAATATTCTGGCAAAATTTTGATTTCCACAAAAAGGAATCTGTTGATTAGTTATTCTCACGTTGAAGCTTCTAATCAGTTCTGCGTATACATATTCATTGCCAGTTAATTTCAATAGCCGTAGAATTGTACTTGATATGTAGTTACTCGGTAGGAGTATAATTGGTGATATATCCTAAAAACTGTTGGATTGTAATAGATATTTATTAAAAATATTCCACAGTAACTTCATCAACATAACACAAAAGACAAATCAGTTTTGTATTGTTTTTTAGATGAAAAGCTAAATAGGACAAAATATGTACAAAGCTAAACAAGAAACATTATAAACTGGTGAATGAAATTAGTTGTAAATCCTCAAACAAGAGTACATGGAGAGATCTACTGAAGCCGACTGTCAGAAGTAAATTTCTATCACTTAGGGGTGAAATGTGTGTGGCCACTAAACTCCACTACGTGTGCCATGTTGAACAAAACATTCATTCATGTGCTTAATTTTTGGTCATAGAGGAATTGACATATATGATAAATATTTTCAGAATTGTAACACTAAATAAGAGTGGAAATTAACATGTGATTAAAATTTCTGTTGATTTGGGCCTTTTAACATTATCGAATCGCATTATGGTTTAGTGTTTGAAAATTTGGTTCTTGGGGTCTTAATTAAAAAAAAAAAACAACCCAATATTCAGTACATCACAGAAGCTTCCATGGTGTTTAAAGCCAGGCTTATAAATTAGTTCATAGAATTCATGAATCTCACCTATATCTGAGAATTGTTATTTTAAGATTTTCAAAAACCTTCTGGTAGTTTGGGAAACAGGTAAGAAAAGTTATTGATACACATGGGCATTTTCTGCTTTAAATTGCCATAACTCCTTTACATGTAAAGTATTTACATCAGCCCAACATATGACACAAAATGACCACTTCTTAATGCTCTTCACGGGGAAAAAAACCCAATAATTTTTACAGGGCAGCTGAGTTTCTGAAGAATTTCCACTGCCCATAGGAAGAACTCCCTTCAGTTGCTTCTGCAGAGTGGGAAGACATGTTCTTGCAGGGGCATGCAGCCTTTGTTGAGTTACCAAGGTATATTATCAGAAATTATAGTGTCACATACTTTAAAAATAATGAAAGGAAGATAAAGAGCACAATACTTATTCAGAATGAGGACCTGTTGTAAACCTAGTGTTAGAACATCACAATTTTGGCAATTTATGCTATAAGCAGTTGTGTAGCTCATTATTTTCTACACAAAGCCACTTTAAAACCTCTCATATGCTTTTAATATATAACTTAGCATTAGGCAATTACCACTTCCTTTTCAGTTTTCAGCCTCTTAAGTCTTTGAACACTTAAAACTACAGTGTTCTAACAATTTTTATAAAACCACAGGGAAAGTAAAGCATGTTTTTTCTCACCAGGTCACAAGTATTAATAAAGTGGTTTTGCTACAATTTCTTCTACTTTAAAGTCTTTTTAATTAGTGAAGGGTCAGGCTTAGCCTTCAAATTGCAAGTTTTCTTATCAGATAAGATAAAATTTAGCAACCTGTACGGCATGTATATTTGCTTCAGGCTCAGTTATTTATACAAAAGCCACTATATGCTTTAGGGAGGAGAGAATTTTATATGTGGAAGAAGAGTAAGGAATTAATTGTGGGGGAGGTTTGGTTGTTTTTAATTCTATGAAGAAAATTAAAAAAATTAAAGAAGAAAACAATATTAGAAATCATAAAATCTGCAGTTATTTACCTGTATATAGTGTGTGTGATGCATAATGTGCACTTTCATGTTTGATGCCAAAGTAGACATTTTGAAGTTCCTTTTCTTGTTATTTCTTGCCAGCGAAATAACAAAGATCACAAGGCAAAAAAATCAATGTCTGCATTAAAAAGTGCTTTTGATTTCTGTTTGTATGAAAAAGTCAAAGACAATGCTACTGACACTGATATTTGGTGTAAGTGTTCGAACTGGACTAGTGAAAGTCACGTGACAGGAAAGATATGCCATCAGTGAAGCACTGGCAAGGCACCAAGAGGAACAACTAAGAAAAAACCTACTAAACCTTTTTCATTTCCAAAACTTTACTCCCTAGAGCTTCAGGTTTAATTTTAGCACCTGATATTCATTAATGACTAATGAAAGAGGACTGAGCACTAAGTCTTTCCACTGTTGATATTTCATCATCCAAAAATGACTACCCAGTTTATCTGAGCTTTAATTCACTTCCTGTTACTTATGGCCAGACTTTAAACAGTAACTGCTTTTTTTATTAATCCTATTGACTGAATATTGCAAGGTTACAAATTCTACATTCAGCTTTGTTTACTATCATGGTATTTTAAAAGCAAATGCAGTCCAGAAGATGATCTTGGCATAATAAAATCTCTTGACAGACACTCCAAGGCATGGAAATATTCCAGGGAACTGTTAAAGTACAAAATGCAAAAAGCTGCAGGCTTTGCATGGGATGATGACAAGAAAATCAAGACCAAAAGCAGATGATGCATTTCAGATGAAATTTTTTCAAGTAATAGCCAAATACTGGCAAAAGGTTGAAGGATTCCTAAACATAAAAATGTTACACAGTTTCAGATCAAAGAATATTGTTTCAGTGGCTGCAAAGAACTGAACCTTTGCAGTTTAGGCGAAGCTTCACTGTTTTAATACTTCATTAATGCCAAAGTTTTGCAAGCAATTAAACACAAAGGAAATATAATGCATTGATTATTTATGTAACATTTTTATATCAGAAAGATATTTCTTAACACAGACATCAAAAGAGAACATCAATAGCTGTATTTAATCATTCTTTCAGGATCATATTAGAGAGAAATATTCTAGATACAGTTCATTTCACATGTATTCCTAATACCACTCATAAAATCTATCAATTTGAAACAGTATTTAAGGAAGAAGTGCTCTATCTACCTTGTATATATACATAAAGATAAAAGCAAATTAAAGTAGAGGTGTAAGTAATAAAAACACAATACTATCAATAGATTTTAATGGATTTATAAATCACAAAATGGTTCCATTTGTATTTATTATTCCTTAGGACAAATGACACTGGCTGTAAGTTGGAACACAGAATTGGAAGGATATATTTGAATATCACTTAATTCTTTGGTACCACTGGCAATCACGTCCTAAATCCTTTTCAAAAACATGCCAAGTATCTTATTAAAAGGAGTCATCATCTTCCTTTTAATAACTGTTTGAGCAGTCTTTAAGACTTTCATTTCTACAACATTTAGAGAACTCCTTTTAACAACTTCTTTTCCTTATAGTGATGGATTTCATGATGGGAAATATGATTTTTCATGATGAAAACAACTAGATTAAGAACTTGGGAATCTGCTTCTGTTTTTGGATTGATGCCTGCGTTTTCTTGAATATTAATAGCTCAGAAGTTTCAGTTCCGACTTGGGAGTTCCTCATTTCTCAGTAAAAAATTCATGACGCTGAGATCTCTTTTGAGAAGGATGGTCCACGGAGGTAGATGAAGTCAACAAAAACTGTACTTGAAGCTTCAAAGTGCAGTCCAATAAGAAGCACTGTTAAAAAAAAAAAAAAGCAACCCAAAATCAACCAAGCAAAAAAACCTCTCCGTGTAACAAGTTTTGTGAATCTAGTGTAGATACTTTTGATTTCAAGCTTAATTTCTGACTGAATAGCTTGTCCATGCCTTGAGTCACAGAATATAAGGAAAACACAACCTGTAAACACATAAAGGCCATACTATACAGCATTCAGCTCCAAAGATAATTGACATCTTTTCTTTCCACTAGCTGAATTTGCCACCTTAAAAATATGTCTTCTCAGTGTGAGGAGAGAGACCCTAATCGCCCTATATGCTGTGCATTTTTAATATTTTAATAAAGAGATGCTTTCCTTATAGGTTCAGAAGAGTGAGCTGTGAGTATTCTTTCTTCTCTTTGCAACCAGAGTGAGTCCCAGGTCTGCTGCTTTTCTCTCTGTATCCTCACCAGCCAGCACAGAGCTGGAAGCAATCTGCTGTAAGGATGCCCCAGTAGCAGGTATCTCACCTTTGAAACAAAGAGAGTTTGACATTTAGTATTGCTGTTAGTTGCCAAGGCTTCTCTGGCTCATTCTAGTCAAAGACTGGCTCTTGCTTGGGATAGTTTATTTAATCAGAATTTAAGATTTTTAAAAAAGAGTCTGGAATACAAGCAGAGCTTCCAGAGGAAGCCA
This sequence comes from Numenius arquata, assembly GCF_964106895.1. Taxonomy (NCBI): domain Eukaryota; kingdom Metazoa; phylum Chordata; class Aves; order Charadriiformes; family Scolopacidae; genus Numenius; species Numenius arquata. Next base: position 42,879,467 of record NC_133616.1, read on the forward strand.
ACCTAAAACAGTCTAGTTAGCCCATGTGCAGAAGATAATGCTCTAATTGAAATTGTATTAGAGCCATGCTGTGTGGTTAATTTACTGTGATCTATCTTAATTTCTCCAATCCACCTGGCAGTAGCCAAACTCTGGCTTCTGGAATTCTCATTTTCAATAAAATATGTATGGGAGTTGAAATAAATACAGGTTTCTCTGTGATGACTGATTTTCATGTTTTATCTTAATTTTATGCTGTATATGCTATATGTCAAAATACACGGTTTCAGTATTCCAGAATTGTTCCATTTCTGTAATGTAAAAAATATATAATCTATTCTAGGGAAAACAATTCCCATTACTTACCATGACTATGACTGTACATTAACTTCAGTTAACATATATTATCTAGAGTTATATGACAGATTTGTCTTCGCCTATTTAAATGTTTTTCTAAAAGGCTACAGATTCCAAGCTCTCTTCATGGAACAGAAAAACACCCAGAGTTCTGTACCTGACTCATTGCGTGATTTTTAACAAAATATTGTTTCAAACGATACCACAAAGCAAGTTCAGTTAATTATTAGATGGAATAAAACTATTAACATAAAATTAACATTTTCTTAAACTTCAAGAAACTACACTTACTTTATTTTTAGTTACATACTCTGCACAGTAAATGATGTTTCAGGATTTAATAATTTTATTCCTTTAATAGGATGTCCACCTACATGGTGACCATAGGTAGCCCTGCTTGACCAGGTGGTAAGACCAGATGACCTCCAAACGTCTCTCCTGACCTCAACCATTCTGTGGTTCTGCAATACATAAAAATGTATTTAAAAGTCATCCAGCAAATTTTGAATTAGAGTGTCAGATTCTTCTGGTATGACTTACTTGATTTTGGCTATGTATTTGCATTATAAAAATGGCTGCTAAATGAGTCTGTTCCATTATTCTCCCTCTTTAGCCTCTTACTTGGCTCTGGGTTCACTATCTAAAGTCAGAGAGCTTGGATTTGAGCAGAGCTCCCAGCGTCCCAGCTTTTACTATTTTTTATTTTGACAAAATGTTCTGTGGAGAGGTGGTTTAAGAATGATCTCTTAAAGGTGTAAGTGTCCAACTACCTGCGTACCTCAAAGCATAGTTGCATCTTTGGATACTTTGCATCAATGCAGCACTGTAAGGGTATTGAATGGGTAACTAATTATTGACTGTATCCAGTTCTCCATATGCAAATAGAAAGCTAAAAACATTTAATGGCAGATGGCATACAGTGTATATATCTGTATTGCAAAGGCTCTGCTTTATCTGATGTGCAAGATCCTACATCTGAAGATTGAAAAAATAATCTGTGTTGTAGTTGAAATAACATGACTAGCAAACCAAATATAACCTGATCCAAAGCTCATCTGTATGTGAGCTGAGTTCTTTGAAACAAGAACCAGATAAGGAATGTGAGTTCTATATCAGTCTTGCTACAAAGCTTGAAAGAACACACAAAAAAGCATAACATTCATTATTTTAATACAATGTTAAGACTATAATGAGAACAAAATGGCATAGCATGTTCATTTCTCACGAGAGGCGTTATAAATAAGAACAGGAAAGGAAATAGTATCCATCTATTTCACTTGGCCTAAAGCATAACAGCTCTGACTAGAAAAATTCTGGATTAAAAGACAAAACAAAATAAACCCCAAAAACAACAAAAACCAAACCCACAACAAGAAGCAAGTTTCAAAATTAGATCCACCTTCTGGATCATCACTGACATGAAAGTTACGGAAACAACAACATTTTTTTAAAACTAGGGTTTACTTACAGGATAAAAAGAAGTGTTGGTTTTTTTAAATGAATCCCACAAAGGAGACAATCTTCTTCCTAGAATACTCCACTTACAGGAATAATGGTTAGAAACCAGCTTTGTATGAAAGAATACCAAATAAAAAATCTAGGCAACATTCCCAAAAAGAAAGATGTTCAACGCTGATGACAGTCATGCACATAACATACAAAACAACACAAAACTGGGGATCCCTGAGCTGACACTGAATGAGCTGTCACGTCTAGCATACACGTCTCTTTCAGTATCTTGCACTAAGTATCTGAAGATTTTATCCTAAAAGCAGCAAAACTTAACATTTCAGCATCTGGAAGATGTTTTCCCCAGCTTGTAATAATTTTTTTTTTGCCCCACTGTAATTGTAACCATTGCCTTAAGGGACAGAGCACTTCAAATCTTATTAAACACCAAAGCAAGAAAATCTTGCTAGATGCATTAGCTTTAGCATTATAAGGTGAATTATTTAACATGAGTCACTTAGAAAATGGAACCATAAATTACACTAGCAGATATGCCTTACTATTCACTCTTTTATATTAAAGGTAAGGAAGTAATTTTAAAATGTTTATTTCAAGTAGATGAATGCCAAACTGAAGAGTCTGTGAAACGCTTTATGGTGCCAATAATACAAAGAAAGAATAATTAACAAATTAATTTTTTTCATCAATCAGGGATGTCTTTTCTGGAAGATTGTGAAGGTACTTAAAACAGAGATGCCACCTCTAGAAATACTAGAGCTAATTTAAAAAAAATTGGTGACCATCCCTTAGCTTAACTATAAGAACATCTTAGCCAAACCTAAACAGCTGCTAAAGGAATCCTTTCATTTCTAGCTGAGATGCCTAACCACAACTTTGAGTTATCCTGATGTACATGTCATTTATACCTACAGGTGTCTTTCAGACACCAGATGCTAAAATGCCTGGACGAACAGCAAATTTAGAAGTACAAAGTTGTATGTAATAGGAAATAGTAAGCATAATGAAAAATATAGTCCCCCTCTCTTAAATGCTAGGTAATATATGAGGTGAATCTAAGCCCAGGAACAGACACGAAAAGTCATCAACAAAACTTGCATGAATGAGAACAGGGAGGGAACAGTCAGCTCATTCTAAGACTTGTATATATCACACATCTGGAAACAGCATCTTGATGGTTCAACATTTACAGTTAAACAAGTTAGCTAATGCTATTCCTGCTATAGAACAGGGGCTGTATTGTTCAGTTCAGACCAGCCCTGGTCACCATAAGAAAAACTTGCCAAATCTTAGATGGAATAGCCTGAAATATTCTTGTACAAATTCAAGACTAAATCATAAATATCTGGGAAAGCATACACATTTCCACTCCACATTTGGAATAAAACAAACGTATAGCTAAAAAAAAAAAAAAAAAAAAAAAAAAAAGACAATGCACATAACCCCTATCTAATGAAAGAATTTGGTGATATTTGTAATATTTTTTAAGGAGTTTCTTAGTACAGAACAGAGATAAATCAAGCCTAAACTGTGTGGAATCACTGTTATTAAAAAAAAAAAACAACCTAAAAAACCAGTCAGCCAAACAAACCCAGAGCAAAAAGAAGTGACAGCCACATTCACCACTAGATGCATTTCAAAGTTGAGAAAATGTTAAAGGTTTTCTCTAGTTCATTCAAAATCTGCCAAAGACAATGTCCCTCTACTGTTTTAATGCTGCCTACATATGGCCAGGCTATGAACAAAAACCCCATCAAACTGCTAAACAATAGGTGTTAAGAGCAAATATTGATATTAATATTGACACTTTCTGACACTAGTGCAAAGTAGTTAAAATAATAACCCCCCCTCCCCTTAATTTCAAACACCAATATCTTCTTCCCCTCCCCAATATATTTTAAACTAAGTTTTCCTTTTCTTCTTCCTTCCCTCCCTCCAACTACTTTTGACTGTTAAGCTAGTAGGTGAAAATCTCTCTGCTGGTTTCTCTTTGCTTAACGTCCCCAGATTTCTAACTGGTAGAGCATCCTTCCCATTTTTGGATTGTGTTCCTAATGAACGTACAGCATGATAGTATGCAAGTCTGTCTATTCTTGCAAGCACCTTGCATTTCCCCCTTTATCTCCCTCTTACCATCCACACACAGAGTTTTCAAAACATACTAATGTATATCCTAAGTGACTCCTGCTGAAATGTGGCATTATAATTTTTTATTTATTTATACAGATTTATACAGAATTTTTTACTTATTTCAGAATTTTACTGTGGCAAAACTTCATCCGGGCTCATATATGCTTTCAGTCGTATTTAGTTTCAAAACTCACAAAAGTACACTAAAGTAATTTTTTTTCATTGCCATCTGCTCCATGTGACTTCACAGAAAATATTCAGTAGCTTCCTGACTTTTTCCTTTTTCCTCTTACTTCTCCACCTCTTAGTTTCTTGCATGTGTCCTCTTACTTCTCACACTTGAAGACACTTGAAGTCTCCCTCAGACTCCCTAAATCCCCAATTACTTTCCAAAATCCATCACCTGTCAAAAGGATGTACAGACAAATTGTAGTCTCAAAATGTGATTTAAGATAACATAGTCCTATGAACCTATAACCAATATTTAATTTTTCTGATTAACAAATTCTTCTTAAGTGAAGAATTAGGAAAGAAGCTTTTGAGGAAATGGGATGGCATGCTTGAGAATTATGGCAACTTTTCTAAATTAGGAGCAGGATACTGATGGTTACTTACCTCCTCCCACCTGTCCTTTTCCTAACATTCTTCTTATTTTCCTTATCTACATGATAAAATTAATTCAGAAAATTGTGACATATTGAAAATAATTTAAATTGTACTGCTTCAGTTTGTGGATTTTTTTCCTGAAACTGAGTTTCCTTTTTTTTTCTCTTCATTCAAACTAAGCAAACATATTTAGTGGAACAATATCACATGTTGCAAAGGCCTATTTATTTATCATATTTAAAAATGCTATTCATTTATTGGAACATGAGATACTTTCCTAAGTGGGCTTGCTAGATATTTGTATTGGCAAAACTTTCAAAACTTCAAGAAATTTGTTTTAAATGACCACTACTAAGTGTAACAGTATATTAAATGATCTTCCTGTAGCATCTTGTGAAGATGGAAATTTGGTCAAAACATACGTGATATTTCAAGGCAACCCTGATGATCTTTGCAACACTATAAATAACTCTTTCCGTCTTCTTTAAGTGGAAGAGTACATAAGATTTGACTGCAGTGATGGGTGTGTTTCATTGCATTTTTTTCCTCCCCAGTAAGCCATTGCATTTAGAGATTTTGATGTGTCTTATTTTTATATGTGAAGCATAAAATAGAGTGGCATATGTAAATTAATGAATATATTTGTGACAAGAACTTTGCACTTGGCTTATAAGCCTTCTGTCAAAATCATTAGTGCAGAAATGCTCTCACATTAGTGTGGTGGAATAGCTGTTTTGCTTTGTGAAAACACAGATGTAGTCAGATTGCTAAGTCTATAGAAGCACATTTTAGATCCAAAAATAAAATCTAGGTATTGCTGTTTGAATTTGTTTGAAACTGAGTTTGCCAGACCACTCCTTTAATCTCTTGGAATTCACACTTCATTGCAAGTGGGTTTGTGTTTGGACAAGGTCTTCATTTTCACCTTCTCCACCATTTCCTGAGGAAAATGAAGTTTTGGTGGTGTGTAAGTCAATTGGGGGTTTGTTCAGTGATAGTATTCTACATTAAGCAAACATCTATGTGCATGTATTTCTTTGGAAGAGTTGATGGATAGATTTATTTCCAGTGATCTACTTTTCTTTGTTTTCTATTTTAAAAATACATAAAGCTCACTGAAAGCAGAGTCAACAGCAGTGTATACTGAAGACTGCTATTTATCCAAAGTAATCATAAAAAAGCCAAGGTACCTGCCACCATTAAAGACAGTTCTTCAAAGACTCTAGGTGAAAAGGGCCAGACAAAGGAGATTTTGTGTAAAATTCTTTTGACTGTATTGTTAATGACACCTAATGGAGGGTGATGCAGTATTTCCTTACTCATTTGGTCTGTGATGCAGAAAAGCATCTAAGCATTAAATGACTTTTAACAGAGCCTGATATGTTATGTTCCCCAATGATTCAACTGAGAACGATCTATCCAAAAAGTATCAATTTGACACACACTATTCAAAATGGTTTTTTGTAATATCATATAGAAAATGGTATGTTAAGAACTGGGCAAAAGAAATCAAGTACAAGGCTGTTATACATTTAGAATAATCAAGAAGAGTTACTTGATGCGTGCTTGAAACTCCAGCTCCAATGGTATCTTTCGTTTTCAGTGGTCCTGTGTTTGGATTTACTATATCTAACATATTTCCTGCTGTTCTCTTCAGGCTTAACCGGGTCGAATGCTTGCAAGATACTTTAGGAAGTGTGGTCAGTGGTGAGCAGAATGACCTAATGTAACTTTTTCTGAATATATGTATGGCCTTATCAAAGGGAGTCCAGGGTCATAACCAAAGTAAGGTTCTGGTTATCTTTCACTCCTGAACATTCCTGTTTTCCTTTGAGCCTAGAAAAATCTGTTTACTCTGAAAGAGCATTTGGAAGTGTTTTGGTGTTTTGCATCATCTAAAGTGTTTACAAAAGATTCTCCTGTCACTTTCATCTCTTTCTGTCCATGCAGCTTCAAATAATGATTTAATTACCCAAAAAGTTAATTGTTTAATAAATGAAACACCAACACCGCTGTTTCTGTCAGCTCCAATATAACATTGAGGACAGAACTGATAGCAAAATTTCCACATTTTCTTTATACCTTTAGCAAGAAAGCACCAACCCATGAAATAAAGGAATTTCTATTGAGAAATTCTTTTTTCAGCTGTCCTGGGCTTATTCAGATTCTCTTTTGCTGCCACAGATCAAAAAGAAAATGTCATGACACCCTGATAAAGCACCAGAATTAGATGCCACATTTTTCAAGATAAAATTTTACATTAGTATATTATACTTAATTAGCTCTTTAATAATTTAGAATTAGGAAAAGGCTACTGATGGGACAAAGTGAGAATAAAATTAGTTTGGACTAAAACTTTTGTTATATATGTACATTTCCTAGTCTTATTTCGAAGTTCACAGCATGAACACCTACACAGCTTATTTTTCCTCCTATTGATACAGTAATCACTACATTACTCAACATTTTACAAGATTGCTAAAATAAGAGAATATATCACTTCTGATTATCAAACAAAATCCTACATTAACCTCCAAGCACTGGATGAGCACTTAGCCCAGACTGAAAATTCAACAGCATTGTTGTAAAACTATTCCCACTAGATGTTTATCCATATAAACATAAACAGAGAAGTATCCATGTGATGAATTAAGGAGCAATACATTTAGCATATCTTTGTCATAAGACTTCAGTGGGACACAAGATATTTGCTCTTAAAGCTGTCATCAGCTACTAAGCAGACTAATTAGACAACTAGGGTAAACATAAATCAGAATTGATTAGATTTAGTAGTGAGTAAATGCAAGCTTTTAGTGCTGAAAAGAGTGAAAATTTCAACAGGACTCTTTGTTCCTTAATAGCCTGAATATTAAGTTTAAAATTATCTGAGCTGTTGAATCCTACTATTTTTCTATTGGAGGTCAGTTCCTAAACTATATTCAAAAATGGGACATAGGTCACATTTTTTATGTAATTGCAGTGTAAATTAAGTTAAGCATAAAATAAAACAAAAGTGAAGGAAGAGAAACAAAGGGATTTTATATTTAACTTCTGAAAACAAAGAGAAACTTTTCAGAAATGCCACAGTCCAACTTGGCTCATGCAGATGCTTTTCTGTTACTAACGTGCTATGCAAAACTACAGAAAGGGAGTCATGAATTCAATACAAGAGTTGTAGGAGAATAAGGGAATCAGGTCTGATCTACCTAGCACAAGTGTTCCAGTTCTTCTACTGAAAACTGCTCTGGAAATTTCAAATACATTTTCTGAAAGTTTATCACACCATCATATACTTCACTTTACTTAAAATATTTAAAGTTACCACAAGTTAGCAATTCTTTTTTTTTAGTTTCTGTTCACCTTTCTCTGAGGTAACAGCAGCAACTCATTACCCTTGAAAAGAGTTCAAGACCAATTCCTAACTAAGCTTTAAAGAAAGTTATCACTATGCTAAATCAAGAATGTAACTAAGTATTACGTATATCCCACTCAAACATTTTTCTTGTATTTTCCTGGGAGACAGAAGCTATATTATTTGAAATGTACTATCTGTCACAAATGTATAAAGTATGAAGCACCACCTGTTAAATCTAAAGAAAGGTAAAACCTTGAGAAACATACAAAAAAAGGCTTTAGAATGTCTTACTTGGCAAAAAAATCTCACAGAGAAACGTAAAATAAAATACCTCTTAGTTCCCCAGAAAATCAATAGGAATGACGAATATGCTCTGAAAATATTCTCCCACAAGGTTTTCTTTCCTTTCAAATTACCATTATAAAGGAGCTAGCTAGGTTTTCAAGCCTCTTTTGATTATTTTTGTTTTCCCTCAAAGAAAAGAACTGTTAGGATTTTCTTTATTTAATGAGGACAGTTTAAGACAATGTTGGAAAACATTCATGCTTTTTTTAGTGTTAGCATTTGAAATAGGTAAGTATAATAATCATCATTCCTAAAAATAAAAGATGAGGTGGTCTAATGAAAAAATCCAGAAAAAGTTTGAATGAAGGACTGAGTGAGAAGAAAGACAAAAGCGAAGGGAATAAAAAACCCACCACAAAACAGTAAGACATTTATATTTTTAATATAAATACTTATGATAGTTTTTAAGGAAATATTAGTAACCAATAAAACTTGTTGTTTTATTGACTACTAGCCATTTGTACTATTAGCTTTTTAATGCAAAAGGTGCTGCTGAGGCACTCCATTTAAAGATTAAAGGACAAACTAGAAAAAGAGAATTGTGCATTCATACACCAGGTGAAACTTTTAGTGCATTGGGAAAACATAATTGGTGGTTACAGAGAATACAATGATACTTTATTTTGCAGTTTTATATTTGTATTTGCTTGTGCATGTTTGCAGGCAAGAACTCAAAAAACCCTAAACGTTTCTGTCTTCGTCTTATTCAGTCAGCCATGTGGCATGTACTACTCTGGTGAAATATTTGCACTAAACAAACTGTAACTACAAAGCATGCAGTGATGGATAGCACTGTCTTCCTGTGGAAACATTTTTTTTTTTTTTAAATAAGGAAATTCTAAACACACTTCCACCCATCCTACTGAATCACAGAATAACTGGATTAATTTGGAGTTGCAGTAATATCAGAGCAGTCACTAATTTTGCATGGAAAATAAATAAATAAATCCTACAAAGGCTTGACACTCTCCCAGCTCCTGAAATAATGTATTATTAAAAACAAATTATGGTGTGTCAAACTGCATTGCATTACGATGTGATGTGGATGTAAAGCAGACATAAATCCTAGACTTTGGGAAATAAATTTATGATGTGCTGTGTAGCTTCATGTCATGAAATGAAGTCACAAAATTATTTTAGAGTGGAAGCAGCTTTATTTCCCTGCAGTACATTTTTAACTCTTAGCTGGGCAAAACTTGTTCAGGAAAGGACTCTGATCCAGATTCTACTGAATTCATCAGATATTGCATCAGGATCTTTAGTCTAAGACAAAGATGAACAAGAACCATATTATCAATATAAAGGTTTTATCTACAGTACCCAACTCAGACAGATGTTGCAAAAATTAGTGAAAATTAGTGCATAGTCCTTGCATCTACACACTCAAAAATTATTTCAGAATCCAAGACCAAAGCAGAATCAGACTGGAACAGAGAAGCAAAACTATTTGTCTAAGGTTCTACAACAGACAAAGTTTAGCAGGAGAAATAATGCCATTCAGTCTACAGCTTTTTATGGATCATGATCCAACTTTACATGAATTCTTCCTAATGACCCTTCAAATATCACCCAGTTCAGTCAGAGAGTCTGACACTTGCAAATAGTACAGGTGAGCAGTAGTTTAACATTGCAAAGCAAAACATACCCTGCACAGAGGTCCAATAACTGCAAAAAAGTTTTGTCTGCATAAAGCTGTTCCAAGAAAAGCAACGACACTCAACACTCACCACGTGCCCCATAACTCACTGGATAAGATGCACTGTTTGCCAAAATCATATCCTTTCAGACAATTTTCTGGTTGTTTTTTTTTTTTTTTTTAATATCCCTATAGGTACTAGAATCACAAGCGAAGGAAGGAAAATCATGATTGCAATATGAGAACAGAGAGAGAGAGAGGGTACACAGACTTCTCCTTGTTAATGTTTCCTACTTAGCTATAATAAAGATTTCTCATAGATCTGACCAGGGAGAATTCATTGCAATAATAGGTTTCTGCTTGACAGGAAAATGTCTTTGTATTGAAATTACTCTCCACTCAGCATTTAATGTTTCTTTCAAAACCTGATAGTTATTTCAGTTTTTCTCTGACAAACACAAAAAGAATTTTACATCTAAGGTAAAATCAGAAATATTTTTATTTTCCCTGTCCTTGACTCCCAAAGCTTTTTTTCTTTACCTGGACTTAGCAGAATTTTGAGCTTCTCAAGTTTTGTCTAACTTGGCAACAAATCCATCATCAATTGACTACATCTCATCGACTTCAGTGGTGCTGAATTTGAATCAGGCCTGAATATGACAGAAAAAAATATTTAAACTATAAAGGTAAATCTTCTGGCACATTCTGCATTGCAGCTGCTTCCTGGCCTGCTGGCGGGAAACTGGCCTAGTGCTAGAGTAGTGTGAGAAAACTTTTGCAGCCCTGAATGAAGTTTCCCCACTTGAACTCCATGTTGAGGAATAACTCCAGACGGATTAGTTAGCCCACACCAACATTACAATATAACATCACTTACATCTCTCCATTTTCCTTAACAATTATTTGGGTCTTTGATCATTTTCAAGGATGATAATTCAGCAGAACTTTGTTCAAGTATGTACCTTTCATACGTACAGCAGACATTAATGTTTAAAGGTCTCCCTTAATGACACAGATTTCAGATGGATGCCTCTGTCTAATCTGCTATTATACTAAAACTGGTAGCTTTTTGGAGAAGGAATTGTTTTTTTAATCATATGGGAATATTTTGACTAGAATATCTGACCCCTTCCCAGTCAAAAGGGCCATTCAAACTAATATTTTGTCTCTGGTAGTGACCAATACAGGATCCTCAGGGGACAGCTGAGGGCAGGTCAGATGAAGCACACAGTCATACTTCCCCAAAATAACTATCCTGCATTTAAGATTTTTAAAATAGAGGAATTTCCCATTTTTCTCAAGGAGAATGTCAACGAAGAACGTCTCTTGAAAATCCTCAGAAAACATATTACTACTCAGAAAACATGATTGCAAGTAATGGACATCAGAAAGTCACTGTGAGGTGATAAAGCTGTATCTTCATTTTAAGTACTGCCTTGCTATCAATCTAGTGAGATGAAATCACAAGCCTATCCTATTATACGTTAAGGTATAGCATATATTGTACATGGTATATTTTAGATATCATTATCAGCTAGGTGGTAAATTCACAAAATACTATTTTATATAATATTTATATACACATGATGGTGTATGTGCCCTCTTATTTGCATTCATATTCAGTAGCCTGACATTTGAATTTAAATAATGATTCATATTTTGAAATAGCCTGATTTTTATAAAAGCATGAAATCCATGAAAATACAAAGGCTGAGTGCACCCTCATGCTTTAATTAACATTAGGTTAACCTGTGAAGTAATGAAATGTCAATTTCCACTGACTACTTGAGGGATAAGCTAGACCCTTAGGCCAGAAATGTGTGCTATCCAGTAGACTATAAAATAAATAAATAAAAATGTCAGTTGTATCATTCTGAAGGGATCCAAGTACAAATCAATAGTGGCATGTTTACTGGCTGTTAGTGTGCAAGCCATTGGGAAAACATAAGCCAATAGGCTAGACAAGAGGGAAGGGACTATAAGGTATATATTAGCAGAAATATTTAGCATGAGACAAGACTAGTAAAAAAAGAGGTTTTCTCTGATGCATCATGTGCATCAGAAATACGTGCTGCCACAAAATCTGTATTCTAATGCTATCAATAAATAAAATAATATTGTTTCTAAGATGCAGTGTTAATTTAACATTGAAAGAGTTCCCAGCACATTTATAATACAATTTACCAATACAATAACAATACTACTATAAAAAATATAATTGCTAGAAGTACTGAGAGTATGACAGTGCACACTGCTGGTGGTGTGCATTGAGGACTGCTGATGAAGCTCATTCCCTTCAGTGAACTGTAAAATAAAGCACTCTGTCTGATTTACTGTCTCATGTGAATGAACTTGACAGCATAATTCTAGAATCTATTTTAGCTTCTGTTGGTCAATTAAAAAAAAAAAGTGAACATGAAATTTAAGTTAGTTACATGAAAAGCTGTCAAGCAATGTATTACAATGCAAAGCCAGTGTTTTGACTTACCTTTGGAAACAATGCAGCAACTGATCTTTTTTTAAGTCTTCAACACATTGCATTATTTGAGCTACAATAAAAACATCAGAAAAATGTCCTTTAGGAATTCTCAGCAAGCACTGTGAAAGGCTGGTAACAAAGTTAGTAATTTTTCCTGTGGTGTCTTCCGCAAAATAAAATATACTTAAGGTAGTTTCTCCCTGGGAGAGATACAAGTCATAATTGCTAATGAGCCTATTACAGAAGAAGAATAGACTGCACACCAAAGAGGCATATGAAATTTTCTAAAAATTACAGATGAAGATGTGACCGCATAATCTCTTTTTAAAAGGGACAGATATTTGTTGCTTTCTCCAAAAGGGTTAAGAGTTTCTGATTAGCTTTTGGGTCATGTATCACACTTGGAGTGCCCAAGCTTAACGACACACTTCATTGAGCTCCATCTAGCAAACTTCATGCTTATGAAGGTGTTCCTCTTGATTGCTTTTCATCTGGGCTGCAGAGCGATTTGGTTGGAGGCTGACATTGATTAAGTGCAAGAGAACCATGTTTTACTGTGACAGCTGCTAGGCCTCTGTCAACAAATCAATGGGGTTTTTTCCTTTTTTACCCTGCGTTTTTTTTTTCTTGTTTTTTTTTTTTTTTTTCTTTTATTTCCCTGATGATCTTAGCTCTCCTGTTAGCATCCTGCTGTTAGCGGAAATGAAAAACATCTTTATAGCTGTCTTGTGATTGAACATTTTCTGATTTGGCAATCACATAAAATGTTTATCTGATGGGAATGAGGGTGTCTGTCCCTGGATTCTCCAGGATATAGAGAATACACAGGAAAAAAGAGTGTACAATACTGGAATGCATGTTCTAAAAAAAAAAAAAAAAGCTATTTTTTTCTGCATGAACTGATGCATGAATATTAATGGTGTCTGGGTAAATAGCATATCACTATATTATTGCACTAAATAGTGCCAGTTTTGAGCTGTGAAACTTGGCTTTGATGAAATTATGCAGAGGAAAGCTCCTTCCTGTTCTTTTTTAAAATACTTAAAACCGATCAGTCTATATTTCTGGTCATAAAGCTTTGTAGGATTCCAAGTTAATTTAAAATAACACTCAATTGACAAAGAGCTAAATTTTGTTTCTGCAAAAGTCCAGCATCAGATTACTTTTTGGGGATGATACAAAATTCATAAAACACCACTGTATTGATGTTTCTCTTTAAAATATGAATGTATTGATATAAAACTATGATTCCAATAGTTCTGGTGAATCATCTAAAGGCATAGGTTGTTCTAGTGGAGCTTAGGCAGGCAAAATACTTCCACATGCAAGTGGTATAAAAGCCTTCCTTATTGGCATCCCTTATCTTCCAGTTAAGAAAGATAAATTGAAGTGAACACAAAAATGCACAGTTGCATACAAAAATTGCTCCATTAGAGTTATACTCGTAAAAGTTTCAAATATATATTTATATATACATAAAACCTCCCCTCTGTGAAAACACTGAGAATTCAAAATAGCAGGATTTTTTTTATACTGAGAACTGCTCAGAGAGTGCTTCTGGATAAACAGGATTGCAACTCCTTTCTGTGCAAATGATGCCTCAAGAGGCAAAACATACATTTTGGAAACACAGAAGACAGCCAAACAAATGGGATGTTACCATCGACTTAAGTAAAATTTCCTCTGAAATTTCTGACAGTAGCCAGACTTTTTAAGCTACATGGATTGCAGAAAAGCAACTTCTGTATGTCCTGCTACCCTTGACGTAATAGTAAGACCTACAAGCTTGACCATGCTTCAGATATCATACTGAATAATCAGAAGTACAATTACTTTTTTCTTTCAAAGTAAAATTATTCTTTTACAAACAGTAGCACCATTTTATAGCAAATGAGGTTACATCAGGCTGGCAGCCAGTCACCAGTGGGGTTCCCCTGGGCTCAATTTTAGGTCTGCTGCTCTTTAATGTTTTTTATACATGATCTGGATGCAGGAATCAAATGTGTATTAAGTAAGGTTGCTGACAATACTAAACTGGGAAGAACTGTGTGCTCCCTCTAGGGTTTAGAGGCCCTACAGACAGATCTGGATAGACTAGGGAGCTGGGCAATCACCAACTGTATGAAATTTAAGAAGAGCAAGTACAGAATTCCCCACCTGCAAAAGGGTAATCCTGGTTATAAGTATGAACTGGGGGAACAAGAAACTGGAGAGCAGACCACACAAAAAGAGATCTGGGGGTTTGGTTTGACAGCAAGTTGGATATGAGTCAACAGCGTGCCCTGGCAGCCAAAAGGGACTCAATGATTCTCATGGGTCCCTTCAAACTAGAGATTTTCTACGATTCTATGCAAGAAGTCCTACTTGCAAAAATTTGGTTTTGAACTTTAGTCAAGTAGTCTTTAGTAGAAAAGAATACAGTGAAAAATTGTGTTGACAACAAGTTCACATCTTCTCATCTTCCTTCCTTGCAAAATTTCCAACCTTTACCTGAGCAACTGATGTCTTCTCCTACCAAATATAAAAGCATATGTACTGGAAAAGAAAGGATAAGTTCCCTAAAAAAATTTAAGGACTTTGAATTGTAGGCACTTCTGAATATTTATCAAAATACAACCACTCATGGACCACAAAAATTGTATATCAAATTTCCAGCATTTCACTGTGGTTTATATTTGAAAATTAGGGTCCTGTTACTGCAAAGAAATTCTGAAGATATTAAATATATCTAAGTCATGTAAAGATTTACAGAAACCTCCAAACTGTCGAAATAGTATTAATAAGTAAAAATGCAACATTATCTCAGTGAAATATTACTAAAGATGCTTACAGATGAAAAATTTGACATCAGCTTTCATACTTATGGTATTTAAGGAAGGACAGGGAGGATCACAGATCTATCTGATAAACAATGAATAAAGTCTGTTTCAATACTGCCAGTAGGACACACTCTGAGAGATTGTTTTTTCTCTAAGAAAAGTTTGGTTTAAGCCTGTGTGAACCTACAGACACTTATCTGGCTATCACCACAAAAAAATATTATTATGATTCTTTATCAAAATTCCACACAAGTACACATACTGATGATTACCAAAAACTTCTGGCCAATGACAAAATAAACAAATTTTTAAAATAAAAAAAACCCCAACATCCTCCCCCAAATCACCAAAAAAAGTCTTCCAAAAAAACCATGGACAAGTGAAATAAATGTACTTTTTTGTGCATTTACGCATCTTTGCATAACAGATGTTAGACTACTCATAGGTTCAAGTATGAATGATTTCCCATTTTGACCCCTTTCTGGAATGCAGTTTGAGTCAAAAAGAAAAAGAAAGAAATTATATTCATGATGCAAATTATTCTATGCAATGATTACCTCATCATTATTATTTCAGCTGAGACACAGCTAAGGTTGATTGGAAACCTAAGAAATTTAAAACTTTTAAAGAACTTGTAGCAATTATAAATGATCTTTGATTCTGACTTGGTACAGAAAGATTAATTTTATAAGGAAATTTAGGCCTCAAAAAATGATTCAAAAAGCTAAGGAAGAAGGTATCACAGCTTCTCTTCTTCCTGCTTTGAAATCTACAACAAGGATTCTCCAGCTAGGCTGTACCCAGCCAACAAGGGACAAGAAAGTAGTTCATTAGAAAAACAAAAATTAGTTGTGCTTGTAGCTGTGGGAGAGTAGTGATTTTTCAGCAAAATCCCAGTGCAGTTCAGGAAAGCAGGGAACAGAAATGATATTTCAATTGCCAAGCCTCTTCTGCCTATTTGTGATATTCATTCTGCCATGTAAGCTCCCAGTGCCTTTAAGCAACTAAACTTTGTTATTTGGCACTAAGATTGTGATGACCTACAGAACTCAAATAGTGTGTAGTACCATGGGCATGCTCTGTTGCCATTTCCAATTTACCTGAACTTCCCAGAGCTCAAAGTAGATGTAGCAAAGCAAAAGCATTGATGCTTGCTGCACCATCAGAGTACTTTCCATTCCAGGAATTGAAGGCCCTCCACCCCCAACCCTAGCTGTATTGCAGCATCTTTAGAAGATCTTCATTCCTTGTCTTATTTCTGCCAAGTTATTCCTACCTTTTATTTTCCCTGGTCCACCTTTTATAGGAACTAATTGAAGAGCTATGGTTAATCAAATAGTTGGTCTTCTCATTCAGGGTATGAAATACCTCCTGTTCAGAGTAAAGATCTAAATCTGGCCCACTCACATCTCAGGTGACCACTGAAATAAATAGCATGTAGGAGCAACACTATAATTTCCTCTGTTTGGGTTTTGTAAATGACTCCTGAATTCTCTGAATTCTCTTATGAACTTAGCTTGAGAGCATTCACTTTAGAATTGTGCACATGTCCTGCCAACAAAAATTTACCTTCTCACGGCATTTTCGCTTTTTTTGTAATAGGAATTTTCAGTGAAGTAATAGCTTTCTGGTGAATAACTGGAAGGGAACATTAAGAAGAATAAATTATTTTAAATGAGTGAACATCATTTGGCCTAGTTTCACTCTGTGGAGAAGCCTCTATAATTTTCTAGCCTAAAGATGGGCTGAAAAATGTTACCCAGCACTGCTGTGCACTACTGTCAGTTTCTAATTTTACAGTTCTTTTGGCAAAGGCACATATTAGCCTGGTGCAACCATATGTTTATATTCACATATACAAATACACATATATATATGTGTCTTAGAATGTAAAAAGTAATAACGGATCAGGATTTTTTCCCTCAGTGGAGCACAGCAAACATCATGAAAACCAACAGCTCACTTTCTTCCAGTGAGAGGTGAACGGGGCTAATGTTTTTATTATTTACTTATTTTGGATCTAAGAAAAAGCTAAATATATTTCTTCTGTCACAACTTCACTACTGAAGTCCAGAGCCTGATCAATCCAGATTTCTCAAACTCCACCCTCTACAGTTCTCTCTCCTTATTATAACACTAGTCTAAGTCTCTGCAGTAAGAAATGAGTCTTTAGGAATTACTAGGGCTTTACTAAATTAAAGAGTGACGTCAAAACTTACATACGAATTCAATGCTAATTCCACCTGCAAAATAAGTTAGTTTGGATTCAGCTTTTCCACATGCCAGATCACTCTGTAAAATCTTCCCTTCTAGAAAGAAAAAAATCTTACTCAGAAAGAGGAATAGAGTGGAGAGTCATGCAAGTTTTACTCTAGGGTCTTTCTTTTATCTGAGACCGATTACTAAGAAAGGTAATGAAGGAATTGAAAAGCTCATCAAATCCCTGATGTTTTCTTTCAGTTACAAAACATTTCTGAGGACATCATCTCAGTTTCCATAAAAATCCTAGTGTTTCATTATGCCTTTTAACCAAATCCTACTTCAATTCCATTCATTCCTCATCAGGAAAGGCTAAGAACATGACCCTTTAAGGTGAAAACTTGCTGTGTACTAAATGTCTCATGTCCACACCAAGATTGCCTGTAATCACACAAACTTGAAGACTGAACTGCCAGATGAAATACAAAAATGTACTTTTTAAAGTGTAGTCATACATATGTAGCACAGATACTTTCAAATTCACTATCTTTTATGGAGGATGATCCTCCAATATGAAATCCAGAAAACAGACATTGGTCCTCAATATCAAAGGGAGAGTCATCTAAATCAATTCAGCCTTCAGGGCCTTAAAATACTTGATAAACTGAAAGTGTTTATATAAACTCTGATTTACTGTGAGGTCATATAAGACATCAGTAAATATATAGATTGCAAAGGACAGGAAATGACTTAACCAAAGAATTTTACAAAATTTTCCTTTCAAATCTGTAAATATCCCAAATTAAAGCTTAGTTCCTCCCTAAGTGTTTATAGGATCTAAGCACCTGATTTCTACTAGTGAATTATCACAGTCCCCGTCACATTCACAAATGTAAACACACATGCAATATGATGGAGTGTATTTTTATTCCCAAATATTCCCTGATAAATTACTTTAATTTTAATGCAATATTTATAACAAATTGAATCAAATACATATATATATACACATATGTGCACTTTAAAAAACACTATGTATGGGTGTTTTTGTCAGGTTCTGTGTCAATATATTCTTTGCATTAACTTCTTCCACCTACTCTGTTATGCATTCTAACAATTTAGAGTTAATTATCCCGGGCCAAAATTGTGTTTAAGTTTTTTTTAAAGTTAATAATTACTGGTATGAATGGTAGAATGCTTTTTTTTTCATATAACTAGTTGCAAAATTTTTGCTAATTCTACAAATCTTTCAGTGAACGTTCAGTTCTTGTCCATGTTATTTTGTCATTGCTATTTTTCCTTATGACTATGTTTTCTCCTGAGCTGCCAGCACAAGCACTGCCAGTTGCATTTTCTAGCTTGAGAGGACCTACTTTTCTTAATTCTAGCTAATGTCAGTCCAAAGAGGGTTGGAGTTTGGTGGGGTTGATAGTGTCTCGTAACAATCAACAAGAACCAGAAAGTTAAGTAATTAGTCCAATAACTGACTTACTGGAAAGAGGCAATGTTTACTTCTCCCTAAAATCTTATCTACTTTATATCCTAAATTATTTTAACTACAGCAACATCACTAATTCAAAGCAAATATATAGACTACCAAAAAAGACTATGTTAAGACAGTACAGAAAAGAAGACAGCTTCGTTGTTTTCAGTCTCCACTGGAAGCAGAAGGAAAAACAGAAGAGCAGTGTACTCCTAGGCATGAGTCCAGCTCTTGACTACCTGGCAGACCCAGCAAAGGAGACTTATGTACTGCCTTAATTCCCTAATGCGTGACTAAATCTCTGGGCTTAAGAGCTTTTTTTCGTAACAGGTATTGAGCTGAGGTGTCCTGCATTAATGCACATTTCCTGCTGAGGCAGTTGAGGAAATTTGGTTGCACATCATTTACATTGTGTTTTTGTACAGATTCTTCCACAAAGGTCTCAGTGGAATTTGTTGATTTTTGTGGTAAACAACTATTATGTATCAATCGCGAGAAGGAACACCATATAATAATAAAAGTAAATGACATGTCTAATACAAAATGCTAAACTTCCTAAGTGTAGTTTAAATGCTGTTTTTTATCTCGATGCTTCAAAAAGCATTTAGTTACAACTCTGGTAATTTGTTTCTACATCACTCATGGGGACTTTTTTGCAGAGGAGTTAATACTTTTCAGCTGTATAAATATTTACTTCTTGTTTGGATCACTGTTATAATAAATAAAAAAATAATTCCTAGAGCAGAAAAAAAAAAAGATTAAAAAAGCTAAAAGCCAATAAACGACACGGATACATTTCTGAACAGTTTTGACTTTTTAGTAGAAATGAATAAAGAAAATACTTATTCTGGGTTTAGAGTTATATTTTGACCTTTCTCCTTCTAAGGTCTAAATGGTAAACTCCAACATTAAGGAGAAATTTAGATTTAGACTTGGATTTAATGACTTTTCTTTCTCAAATTCAGTGCAGTTTGTTGATCAGCTCATTGAACATGTCATCTGAAGCTCTGACTTAAACTCATCTCCATCTTAAAGGAAGAAATAGCCTAAGATAAAGGTCCCAATAGATGTTCAGTAGTAACTTGTTCTTATTGAGTTGATCTATCTCTCCTCTTGTCTTTGTCTTACTGAAGAGATATTTTAAGGTTTTTGTATTTTAAAATTCTGAATTTTCATCCAAAAGTTATAGATTTTTAAAATCTATTTGAAGAGCAATTCTGGCATGAAGACTTCAGGGATGAACATGTGAAGAGTTTCAAGAAAAGATTTGTCCTTGCTATTCTACCTGAAGGTCTACCTGAAGTAACATCTTTAAGAAAAGATGTGTCACATCCTTAAGCACATCCTTACCTTAATATTTGTGATCAAAGTAGGTTGTAAAATGATGACTGAAAATTATATGGATTATTTTCTAAATCAGATATCTATCCACTCAGCATCTGAGATAAAAGGACCAGCTATTCCTACCTAGACGTCTCACCGGCTTTCTGATTTCTTTCCCCTTCCTGCGATGGCCGACGTCCAGAGAGGACTCTGTCTGTTCATCTGCCTTTGATCCCCATCCGTGTGTTCCTGACTCCAGAGTTGGAATCCAGTTCCCATTTGTCACTGAGTCCAGTCTGGGACTTCCCCAGTGCCTGCCGGTGATGTGACTGTCATCCTGGGAGCTTGATACGGTTTTGTATATATTGTATCTATTTCATTATTTTCTTCTTTATTTTTACTTTAATATTAATTCTTCATTAAAGTAGTTTAGTTCATTCTAAACTTCTGAATCTCTTTATCTCTTTCTCCTCCTCTCTCCTCTTTTTGCGGGGGGAGAAGAGGGGGAAAGAGCCATCTGTCGGTCCAGTTTTGGTAAATTCAGCCGAAACCACGACAGATTTATTGGCTGCTTTCATGCATCCAGCTGGCATGGTTTTAAAAGGCATTGGAATTTCATCTTCAGGCTATTAGAGGTGGAAATATAGACAACCCACACACACACACTCAAATCCTCACCAAATTGTTACTATACTTCTATGTATAAGCTTTCTCCATTTTAGCTAATGAAAATCTTTAAGGCAGCATCAGAATGATTGCAGAATAAGTGCACACAGAAATATTTACATTTTACATTTCTTGTTTCAATTGTCATTTCACAAGAAGGAGTGCCCAAAGGTCCCTTAGTGAGGTTGTAAAGAATAGAGGCAATTGCATTCTGCACCTACATAGGTTTTAGTATTCATTCCTGGATCAAGTCCAGCAGAGTAGCATTGTGATGGTCAGGGGCTGGAGCACCTATCTCTGAAGACAGGCAGAGGAACCTGGGCTTGTTTAGCCTGCAGAAGAAATTACTTTGGAAGCATGTAGTAGCTGATCTTGCCCAGGAAGGCTGTGCAGTCTCCACCCTTGAAAGTTTGCAAGACCCTGTTTGCAACGTAGTCTGAATCTACTGTGGAGTCTGCTCTGAGCAGGAGGCTGGCCTAAGAGACCCCCAAAGCTCCTTCCTACCTTGAATTATTCTACACTTCTGTGATTTCAAAATGCCATACCTTGCCACTAGTGACTTCAGTCCTCTGAATACGAATTAGCATTTTGATTTCTGTACATGTGGTCAACATTTAGAATTTTTTTCTTAGTTGAAGTTCAAGATAAAGAGAGAGAGAGAGACAGTATCTAGAAACAAATCTTTTAATATATTGAGATCTCAGATAACAAGACGAATGGGAAAGACAGCACTGATAAAAGTTGGGGGTGTAGGTCACAGAATTTCTAACTTAAATCTTTAGCCCTCTACTAACTCACGAGAACATTATGTATCTTCTTTGCCTAAGTAATCTAGAAAATAAGATGCATTAAAAATGATTGGTAAATAACTACAACTAGACTTCTTTTCGCAGCTTCATGTGAATTCTTTTTTACTTTTATCTTAAAAGTTAATCCTATTGCAATACATCCAGAATGAAATCCTAATAGCAGTGAAGCCAATGTTCAAAATTTGAATTTATTTCAATAAAACCAGAACTTCATCTCTGGATTACAGCTGGAATGTACCTTAAGATTTTAGAGTCTCTATAAACTAACTTGCCCAGAGTACGGTGAATAACCTTGCACTTTTCATGTTTGATGTGTTGTACAGCAAGATTTCCAGCTGAAAAACTTGGAATGTACCTGCTGTTTAGTAAAGTACGTATAACCTATGACATTAAAGACATACATTTAATTACTGCAGCAGATATGCACACTGGGTACATGAGAATAACAACGAACAGATTTGAACTGTCCTATGATTTATTTTTTAATCTTACCTATAACATACGCCAATTCCAATAGTGGTTTTTTTCTTCACAACAGTTAGTAGCTTAACTATAAAGGCACTGGGACTAGTGCTAGTTTAGTTTCTATTTAATTTAAATTAATTTAGCACATACTCAACAGTGTGGTAAATGGTGACATAACCTATTTTACATATTTTAGTGTATAACTTTTCTCCCAGAAATGCATTTAGTGGTCATCAGAATAACAAAGAATAGTGAGATAAAACTTCAGGCAAGTTAAAAAATGAGACTGCGACATAGTTAAAAGCTAAAATTAGAGACAGCACTCAAGGCTAAAGAATTAATTCATTCTTTGAAATCCAGTTATCATGGGTTTTGTCAAATATTATATCTTGACTAAGTACTATGAAAGCTTGTATTTACCTGTTATGCTTTGCCACCACTTATCTATGTGAAAGGATGTTTCCAAGTTCACTTAAATATTTATATAATGATGGTTCTGGATTTACATGTTGGTGAAACAATTGTGTGCTTAAATGTAGGTGAGTTGAAAGGTGATTCAGCTTTTGCTGGGTACTGCAAAGTGGTATATTTGCATCAGGTAAACAGTCACTGACAAGTCAGATGATAACATGATTAGGACCACCCACCATGTGACAGCATTCCAGAAGTATCTCTGCATAGCAAAACTTAATTGTCTATCAGTCAACTTTACATTAGCAGAAAATCCATAAACTGATAGCCTAATTAGATTATCAAGATGCTGGGTTAAGTAAATCCACTGGAGATTTCATTATGTATGTGTACCTTTGAGAGTTTCCTGTAACCCACAACACTAATGAAGCCAGAGGTTCCCTACAGGAGACTTGCCCCATACAAAGATGTTTGTTCTGACACTGTATCCCCAAATGGGTTATATCTGCTCTGAGGCTCTACCAAGCTATGAAAGTATCCCGTTGGTGATTCCCAGAATAATACACAGTGGGAAATCTGGATTTTAGTGACAAACAAAATGATTCTCTTCCTGAAGTTATTTTTTATATACTTTTGGGTTTTCTTCAAAAGCATTACTAAAGTCAACACTGTTAATGCCAGACTGAAGAGAGGCTTGCCAAAGGCTCGGTAGCATGAATCAAGGCAGTAGGGAGAAAACACAAAACTCTGGAATCACTTGTCAGTTGTAAAACCTAAATAAAAGTCAAAATCCATTTCCATTACAATAAAATTGTCCCTACACTTCATGCACTGAAGGTCCCAAAAAATTGTCAGAGTAGTATTTCCTTGCTATTTCTTCTCTGTTACACAATGAATATGAAGACAAACATGACCTCTCCAAAATGAACGTGACAGCTAAAAAGCATAATCAAGAGATACATTTGAGAAAGTCTGGTGTACAGGTAGCTTTAGATTGCATAACCGGCAGTAACACATCTGAGAACTGAAACAGAAATTGAGCTCAGCAACATTATGCCATCATGTACAATGAACTATTTTTGAAATATTTATAAAATATGTTCAGTACCAAAAGGCCTTTCTGAAGGAACTGAAAACATACCTCCTATTTCTACTACACTACTTATTAATTTGTTTGTTTATTTATTTAAGAGCCTGAGTACAAAAATAAAAACAATTCTGTGGAAACACCCATTGATTCGGCTATTTTCTCAGCCATTTGAATGAAATTCTTGTAAGAAAGATATGTACATAGAGATGCATGATACATTCACTTGTATACTATGTAGATTTTTTTCTGAACTAAATAGGAGGACTTTGAGCTACTGAGCCACCTCACTGGGTCCTGACTGTAGTTTTGTCTCACAATTGATTTCATGGGGACCTTGTATCCAGTTTTCTGAGAAATAATAGAACATCTTAACAGGACCAAATGCCAGTACAAAGATTATTCATAGTCTTTCAAATGTTTTGACTACTGGGATTTCCAGGGATATTAATAACCTGTCTTTTATTACAGAACACAGAATTAGTATTAACTAATTAATAATTAACTACTTAATTAATTAACTAACTATTAACTTCCGTTAACTCATGCTGATAGATTAAAGGCAAATATATTTTTAAAAGCTGCAAATTACCTCTTTGCAATGGAAATAAATCAGTCTGGGGATTTAATTGTTGTCATTCTAATCTTTATAGCCATTTACTCTTTAAGACATAACACATCTAATTATGTTGCTATTGTTTTTTATGTTTCCTCATGCAGTTGGCTAGTACTTGTTAAGTGTGCTATGTTATGTTGATATCTCCACAGGCTACTTTTTCTCTGGAATATGAAATATGCTGGCATGCAAGCTTGGAAATCCTCATACCATATTCTATGGGAGACTACCAGTAGTACACATTTGTAACTTGCCTAGAAAATGAATACAACATTTACTTATGCTCTGTACAATATAATTAGAATAAATAATATTATCAATGCTCATAAAATTTCTTTAGCTAAGTGAAATTTCAAAATGTTTTTACTCACTTATTGAAATAGTTTATTTCCTGTTCAACCTCCCTAATGCACCTCAACCTCTCAACCTCCTCTCGCAGCTCTGCCACCAGGCTGAGCAGATCATTCACCTGTTCACAACACACACAGCAGTTCTCATGGCTGCCACCCCTTACCAGTCAAAGGCTCTGGCACTCCCTGTGACCTTGACAGCTGTATGCTTCAGTGGGAGCTCTGTCTGCGTTCCCACATCCATTCTGGCTAAGGCTAAGAACACAACCTTCTTCCGAGTGGAGACCATAGCCAAGGTCCTTCCGAGAGGGTGGGGACCACCAGCAGGACTCACCTGTTGAGCTGGCAGAGCTATGGTTCCTTCCTGCGTGCCCTTCCTCACTCCCTGCGCCTTGTGGTGGGACTCCCAGGTGACACCATAAGTGATGCCCACCCACCACAGCGCTGCCGAAAGGCTTCTTTTATGAGGGGGGGAGTGGTCTTGGCAAGTACTCCTTTCCTCGTTGAGGTCTGCCGCTGGGGGTGCTGGCTCCGCCCATGCCGCCTCAGCAGCCCACCCACAAGCTGCCGCTGCCGGCAGCGGCTGGCCGCTTTGCCCGGGTTCAGAAAGTCCTCAAAAAGAGCCCCTTTCCAACCCTTTTTGCCGCGAGTGCCTTCACCAGTGTGGACTTACCTACACTTCCATCCCTGGAAGTGTTCAAGGCCAGGCTGGATGGGGTTTTGAGCAACCTGCTCTAGTGGGAGATGTCCCTGCCCATGGCAGGGGGGTTGGAACTCAATGATCTTTAAGGTCCCTTCCAACTCTAACCATTCTATGATTCTATAAAGTAGAGTTATATTTGCAAATTATGTTTAACCAAATGTTTTTGGCACTTTATTATCTCTCCTCTATCTTCAAAACGCAAGATGGAGAAAAGTTTGACAAGAACATTCAGAATCCCTATATTGTTTTCATTTTCCAATGAACCCTACAGCAGATGAACCATGTGTTAGTACTTTCAGTTGTAGACAGAGGGTAATAGGCATTATCTGTTGCAGATCAGCATCAACATATTCATTATTTTTTGTTCATGGCAATTCATCACACATGGTTTTCTAAGACCACAACCCCCACACTTTTAGATATTCAGATGAAAAGATGTTTTTCCTCCATTTTAAGATAGTCTTAAATATATAAATCAGTCTCATAAAAAGACTGTAATATTTCACAAAAATGTATAGTACTTCTCTTGAAGGGAAAAAATAGCAAACAGACAAATGCAGCTGGCCTGACAGATGAGGATGCATGGCCAGGCACCTGCCACGGACAAGCTTCCTTGCAGGCTTTGGAGCTTCACAGTCAAAAGTCTTCCAGACAGAAAATTATTCCTTAGATAGCTGTTGCAAGTTATTCCAGTTACCTCTAGATAACACAAAGTCTGCCAATATCCTCACATTCTGCAACGGTCTTCCTTTATCTCCAGTGCTGACTGCTGGGTTACACCCTGAGTAGGGCTGAACACCCACTCATCATCCTTTGAAGTTTTCTCTTAAACTGGCTATGGTCTCCACTTACCCTCTTTGAACTTTCTGAAGTGTCAATCTGCTCTGTTCAACTGCAACATGTTTTGCCATCTGAATTCCCCCTGTACTAAAAAACCCAATTTTATCATGATCATGACATTAACATCAGTTTGGTCACATTGCTTGTGTGTCTCTCACTTTTTCGGCTGCCCTGACTATTTAGATTTTAAGATTTTCCAGCCTCTGATTATGTGTTCATGTGGTACTTGGAACAGTGAGGCCAGCACTGACTAACAGCTCCAAGAACTGTGTAACACAACCAAATTAAGGATAAAAATTATAATCTAAAAAGTATATTTACCCATAATTTAATTTCCTACAAGGCAGTAATAATGAAGGTTGTAAATTCCAAACAGTATCATCAATCCATATAAAAGCAGTTAAACTGTTCTTTTAATTCTAGCTCTCCTGTCAGTGCTACTTGGAGGTCCATAGCAGACTATTTTTTCCTGTTGCTTTGTCTGAAGGGTAAATGTGTCTTCCCTCTTCAGACTTCACTGAACAGCATTTTTAAAAGTACTGGTGTAATGCCTCAGTTAATTTGGGGCCTTAGTAAATATTAAGGATGCTACTAAAAATCTGAAAAGCTTTTGACAAAGGAGTTTCATCTTTAGTCATCTGTAGGCTTTAGTCATCTTCTCAAAATTGAAGTTTATCTTTAATAAAATGTCAAGTTGAATGTTAGTAAATATTTATCCATCTGATTTGACTAACTTTTTTAACTAACTTTTTTACTGAGAATTGATATTTTGAATCTAAGCTACAAACCAAATCCCAAAGTTGAAGCAGCAGTGCTCTGTGTTCAGCTGTATATTTACATATGAACGTCTCCCTGGATGACTCCACCTTACATATGTATAGAAGAGCTATGTGCAGATTTGCACTTGCACTTTAAAAGCTTTGCCTTACCTGTGTGAACTACGTTTTTACAGTTCGTTACAATGTTATTATTATAAAATAGCAATGCATAGCATATCTTCACTAAAGTGAATTCATCATGGTCAGTAATAGTAAAGTGAACACATCAACCTTTTTTTTAATATGTAAGAAATCATTATTAACACCTTTGGTAATATTCATCATGACAGAGCTTTTAGATATTAATCTAAAGTGGTGCATTATATATATCACTTTAATGAGTGATTTCATAATTACATTACGCTTCATTAGATTTATATAAAGTAGGCAAAAATATTTTAAATATGTGTGTAAGCATATGTATGTGTATAAATACATAGATATGCATATACACTTACCTGGCTTCTCTCAAGGCCAACCAAGGCTGATCAAGGCCAATTCAATCTCTAAGATTCTGGTTACCGTTTATAAATCTTCTGCATTTTTCTTTAAAAAGATAATTAAAAGATATTCCACCCCATATAGAATATTCTTTTGCTATTTTCACAGATTGTCAGACATCAAGCAAGTCCTGAACTTCCCCATCTAAATGAATCATTAGCACTTTAAATACTTCTTGCTCAAAGTAACATACAGCATATCCCCTTCATGGTATATGCTCCAAGGCTGTTTGCAGAATGCGTTTTAGAAAGTGACACTGACATTAACCATTTTGCTTATGTACAGGAAAATATTTTTCATTTGGAATTCTACAAAACATCCACCCTGGAGTTTTTGACTAGTGAACTCTTTAAATACCGCATACAAATAGAGATGTCTCCAAGTGACATTTTCTTATTTATAAAATAATCGACTTTCATCAGTCAGTCCTTTTACAACAAAAGGAAGATCACACTACTACTTTTACCAGTACCATCAACCAAAAAAAAGTATCTGTGAAAGTATTATTTAAAGTTAAAGCCATATTTTTCCATGAAGTTTTCCCAATAATTCCTTTAGAAAAGAAAAATAAATAAATTACTAGATTGTACCATAAGAACTCTTTGAAATTCTAGTTTCAGATAACACTAATAGTTATACCTCAGGCTGGCACCATTTCCTCACTAATGCTTAAGTAAATTTAGTAAGAGTCCTGCAGGAATCTGTCATTTCTTAAAGAAAAATAATTTCAGTTGTATCCAGCTATTTAGATACATGCTGGGCCCCTTTGATATATAATGGACAACAGATCAGGTTCCTTCTACTTTTCTAGCTATCCACTGGGATTGTCTGGGCAGCAGAATGCTAGAATGCTGTTTCCTTCCCCTCACCCTTTTTTTTTTTTAGCTTAGGCTGGTTAAATCTGACAAAAACAGCTGGAGAAAGTCCTAAAAAATTTCCTTGTTAAAGGAATTCAGCAAGCACTTCTCCCCTTTAACCTGAGCATGCTGTATGTCCTGCCTTCTCCTTGCACAGTCACAAATGCAATAACACTACAAGAGCTACCTGCAGTATTTTCAGGAGAAGGATGGTGCAACTTTTCTTAGCCACCACACCAGACAAAACAGCAAGAAAACATTGGCCGTCTGGGCCCAGTGGAAAGGGCTCTCACCTTTCTCCAAGTATAGGAGCATGGAGGGGCTGCGGCTTTCAGAAGGCCAGAGATAGGCTGCAGAGTTATTCCTCTGTCACAGGCAGAAGGACATGTAGGCAACTGTCTTCTCTTTATTTATCCCAGTAATTCACAGGTATGTTTTGAAGGAGTAGGACCCACTGTAGTTTTTGCCCCTTTCAATGTACAAAATATCCTGCTGAAGTATTGTTTATTATTTCCAGAAATAACATGGTTAGAAGTACAATTTCCATTGGAACTGCTCCACTGACCGCTGGGTATCCTTAGCTGTGTTGTCTAACATTCCCCATGGGTTTAGAAAATTCCACTACATCAGTAGCTATCCTAATGCATTTTCAGTCTTGTCTTTGACTACACAGGTTGGATCCTGACATAATTGCATGATTCCCAAAGGATGTACGCACAGCCTATTCCTAACTACTATAGAAATTCACCATGGATGGTTGCGACAAAATTACTGGTTTGCTATTTTTCTTCCATAAGTGTGCTGTGATTTCTGTCTTTCCAAACATGCCACATCATAGACTGGTGAGAAAGAGGAGACCAGTGTTTGATAAGGAGCTCTCTATTTTATGATATCCACATCATTCCTCTATGGACACAGACACAGTTGCCACTTTGCTGGAAATGGTTCTGGCTGGAGGAGGAAAGAAATTTCCAACTATGAAACAAATGCCAAAATCATTAACTATATGAAAATGAGCATGCCAGAAAACCATCAAAAGCTGCAAGACAATACTATCCGTAAACCATTTGGAGAGAAGGCAGATCCCTTGACAGCAATGACACCAGTTGTGGAAAAGTCCAGGTGTTATTACTCCATAGGAGTGTATATTTTATTTAAATAGTTCTAGTCTCTTCTAGAGGAGAATTTGGCCAGTTTACTTCCCCTGGCCAAGTGCTAAAAGAGTACAGAAGATAATTGCAATTATCACTCCCATAATGCTCACAAAGGTGAAGTTTACCTCAAGGCTTGCTTTTTTTTTGAGAAGCCTCAAGGCTTGTTTTTAAACAAAATTGAGCTGTAGACAGAAGCACAGTGAAGTAGCTCGATAGGGCAATGCTTTTAGGAGCCAGAAACTGCAGTTATTTCTAGAAACACATTGTTATTTAAGTGGCATATGAAACTTTTTGTTTACAAGTGACAAGATGCAGTGTGAATCAGGGCAGTTCTGTAATAGCCATACTGTGTGGGACTGCAGCTGTCCTCTTCATAATGTTCAGTTTATTTAGCTTACGGTAACATCAGGACCAAAGGCTTAAATCATAGAAAGAGCAGCTTCAGCTGCAGAGATGTTTGCTTAGTTCCCATTGGCTCAGGATAAGCTTCCTTTGCCTCACTGAGCAGAGCCGTTGCCTTTGGATCACAAAAATCTCAGTTCAGCTCCCAGCTACAACAGCATACAAAACACATTCACAAAAAGTCCAAACACCATATGGGGGAGCTCTGCTAATTGGATAAATCTGCTTGGCTTCCAAAGGATAGACACAATAAAAGTCAGAGGAAGGAGTCTGCACTATGTACCAGAGAAGAGATTACTTTGCTTTTATAGGAAGCCGCTGAACTTCGGATAGAATTAGATTTTTATCTTGAAAATCTTAGAACATTTTTGAAGATCATCCTCAGACTGAGGAATTATAAAGCTGTCTCAATTTTTAAACTGTTTCAGCAAATATATCATAAATCAAAGGTCTAATAGCTGTATCTTGGGGGACCACCAAGATGAAGAATATTTTTGCACAGCCTGCAAAGGCATTTTCAGTAACCAGTTTAAGAGGTTTTCTTTGCCCTCCTCCTCCAATTCAAATCATTAGGATCTAGATAAAACCCAGTAATCAATCTAAGATTTGAAAACTGAAATAGTTAGCATTCTTTCAAATGAAGAATTCTGACTATTCTTGTTCATTATTTTTCTGGCTCTTGTTCTCTTATTTTTGTGAAAGGCAAGCACGAGGAACTTACAGAGCCAAGATCTACCTGCTGGAAAGGCAACATGGCACACAAAGGAGGCTTTGCAGGAAGGGGAGTCTTTCAATGCACTCCTCTTAAATGGGAATCTTGAGAAGGTGGTATTGTTGTTGGAGGTGTTTTTATGTATGTTGTGGCTAAGAAAATTATTACTCGGTCAAGAAACAAAGAAGGATGAACAATACTGTTATATTTCTCGCACTTTACCTCTGGGGTCTTACAACATTTGTTAAATATGTTCCCCACTAGCTTTTTCAGTAAGGTGGCACACTATGTACAAACATAGCTTACAGTAACTTTATAATATCTATCATTGATTTCAATGATGTGCAGCACCAGCATCACCTACAAATATGCCTCATCCAACCTGCTTGTTGTGGGGAAAGGCTCAGGACAGGAAAATGGAAGTGAAGGAGGAGAGGGAGACGAGGGGTTAGGAAAAGCAAAATAATGTGTAGCCATGTGCCTAGGGGAACTCTAGGACATGTTTTCAAACTAGTAAATCAACAATTAATATTTAAAGAAGAAACAAAAGCTAGGTCAGCAGAAAATGTGCTCTGGAAGTAACTATAAAGACAATTTTATTGATGCTTTCATTCTGTCGACCCATTTTTATGGACTTTTATTGCAGGATACCTTTAGTTACCCACACAGGAGCATCACTTTAAAAATCTTTAAAAAATAAAATAAAATAAAATTTCAAAAGCCAATGAATATTTTATCAGTGTTCATTAAGATCTAAACAATAACGATGAGACCCATTCAAATCCATGAAACTTGGAGCTGTTCCTGTGAGCCAGAAAAATGCCACAGGGGTTTTTTCAGAGTAACAGAGCCATTTATTATTATTGCAAGCGTGTTCAGGCTGAGCAAAAGTTACCGCTGTCATAAACAGAAGTGTGTTGTATCCATCTCACTCCCTTCTATTTAGAAGGTTTAGAGAGGAAAAAATACACAGACTTTCACCTACTTCCCCCACACCCAAACTGTCATATTATGAGAAGCTGCACCTGATTCATCATGTCACACTCAGTGATGTGGTAGCATGGTCAAGGCAATCCAGTGTAAGCCAGCTGAGGGAAAGATATAAACCACCTGGGGCCACTATAAATTAATGAGCTTTAGGGAAAATCAACCAGTAAAGAAACCATCTTTGTCAGAAAAAAAAAAAAAGGAAATTCAGTGTGCTTTTAAAAATATGTAAGTGTTGCCAATGTTCAAAGGAAATGGAAACGACATTAAATTAATTCCTTCATCATGTGGTGAAGAACCAGCACAAAGCCATTGTGTCACTCATGTAACTAAGACCAGAATCTGTGAATACGGTTCTAGAGCACTCCTATAGTGAAAAATCAGCATTATGTAAAAAATAACAAAAAGTTTCAGAGCACAGTTTATTAATTAATGAATTACAAAAAACTTGCTTTAAGACCAACATGAAGTAACAACTCAATTAAATTGTGGCAATTGCTAATATAAAAGGTGAAGGTCACAGCCCACCCTCACAACGCTTTATTCAGATTACCTCACAAATCCCAGGAGTCTGCTGGGACTCGGTCACACAAGTGTACAGTGGGTATCACATACTAAAGTGACCCTTCCTCTTGACTACGGCACTTCAACAAGGTGACACCTGCTCTTTTCAACCCAACCAATCTCTTGTTGACCACCTTCCCTATGTAAAGCATCTAACTTGTATTTCCTTCCTTGAATATCCATGCTATGAGACTGGTCCTGAGTTTATCCATACCTGTTCTTCAGTATGGATTTCTTACGCCTGTCCCAGAGATGGACTGGATCCCATTCATACCAACAGTAGGCTGGCCTTGCTAGCAGCTGAACTCTCACCTAATGTCTTGCTCAGCACATTGATCTCAGTGGGGCGGCATGGAGTTTAGGAATAACAAGAGTGAGAAAGCTCATGGACTGAGGTAAAGACAGAGATTGCTTACCAATGAGCACCTCAGGCAAAACAGGCTTGGCTTGGGGAAGTTATTTTATTGACAATAAATACATACAGATTTAATTACTGATTGTTGGGCACTGTGAAGCAAAACCAAAAAAAAATTAAAAAGATTTAACAAAGATTAAAACACCTTGGGAAAACAGCTCTTCTCCCTGCTTCACCAGGTTCAACTTCACTCCTTCATTCCAAATGTCTCTCCTCTCCTCAAGTGCTCCTTGTTACAACACACGTTACACTCAGTCCTTTCAGTGAGGCAGCAAGCAGTGAGAGTAGGGGGCTGTCATGGTCAGTACACAGCAGTTTCTTTCTGCCACTTCTTCACACCTTGCCTCTGCTCCAGCATGACTCCTCAATGGGCTGCACTGTTTTTTCTCAGCTATGGCATCTTGTCTTCTTTCTCACTCCTTTGACTCCCTACTTCTCTATCTGTCTGGTATCTTTTGCCCTTTTTAAAATATATTTCCACTGAGGTGCCACCAGCTTCACTGATGGCCTCAGCTGTGCCCTGCAGTGGGTCTATTGTGAAGCCAACCGCGTTCAGCAAAAGGCAGCTCCTGACCTCTTCCCATGACGACTACCCCTGCAGCCCCCTACCATGCCCAAAACCTGGACACATACACTAAATAATATACTATTCAAAACCTAGCATCCTCCAATCATCTTCACACTATGGAAAGTGTGCCCTAGATCAGCCTCTTCTGTTAATGAGTGGGTACAAGAAGGGACAAAACTTCTGGATGGAGCAGAATGACATGTGGACAACCAGAGAATCTGATTCTCACAAAAAAAAGAGTTGATAACCAAAGTGGCAGCCACTTTGCCAATGAACTCTTGAGGACCAAGATATACTGAAATGCTGATAATTGTTATTTAATTATTTTAATTAATAATTAAATTATTGTTATTGTTACTTTTTTAATTGTTAATTAAACCACGCTGGTAGATTTCTTCCTCCCTAGAGGGCTTACAAATCCTCAGTGAGGTTTGCAAGGCACAGGACATACCCACGTGTATCTGAGGGATGTCTGCATAATAATATTACAGAAAGGTACCACTTCATCCTACCTCTGCTCAGACTTAGTCACACTTTAGTGCTTTTATACCAGAATCTAACCAGGACAGCATAATTCAACTACTAAGTCTGTTCACATTTATTACCTGGGCTTACTAGCTCAAGCCTGGTGCTGTTCCAAGGCAGCTTTTAGATTAGAGGTGTGATTGTATGGCAAAAGCTTTATATCAAAATAAACCCCAACTCAGCTGGACAGACTAGAGACCTAGGCAATCATCAACCATATGAAATTTAACAAGAGCAAGTGCAGGATTCTCCACCTGGGAAGGGATGATCCTGGTTATACGTACAAACTAGGGGACAAGAGGCTGGAGAGCAGCCATAAAAAGAGATCTGGGGGTTTGGGTTGATGGCAAGTTGAATATCGGTCAACAGTATGCCCTGGCAGCCAAAAGAGACAACTGTGTCCTGGGGTGCCTCCAGCACAGGATAGACTTTTGAAGGAGATGACTGTTCCATTCTACACTGCACTAGGGCAGCCCCACCTCAAGTGCTGTGTGCAGTTTTGGGCACCTCAATATAAGAAGGACATCAAAGCATGAGAGTGTGTCCAGAGGAGGGCAACCAAGATGGTGAAAGGCCTCAAGGGTAAGACTTACGAGGAGTAGCTGAGGTCACTTGGTTTGTTCAACTTGGAGAAGAGAAAGCTGAGAGGTAACCTCATCACAGTCTACAGCTTCCTTAAGGTGGGCAGCAGAGGGGGAGGTGCCAATCTCCTCTCTCTGGAGATCAGCGACAGAACACGAGGGAATCGCATGAAGCTGTACTGGGGGAAGTTCAGATTGGACAGTAGGAGAATGATCTTCACTGAGAGGGTGGTTGGTCCCTGTAACAGGCTCCCCAGGGAAGTGGTCACAGCACCAAGATAGTGAGAATTTAAGGAGCATCTGGACAATGCTATTAGTCATATGGTTTAGTTTTAGGTAGTCCAGTGAGAGCAGGGAGTTGGACTCAACGATCCTTATGGGTCACTTCCAATGACAGATATTCTGTGGTGCTATGATTCATACATATGCTGTGCTCCCCAAAGGTTTTCTTCCCTGGACAGTTAGGCAGATTATTATTACTTTCATTTCTATCCTATGTCTACATTACAGCATGTTCTTATGACTTTCTTCCAGTTGCACCCACAACTTATTACTAAATACTTGTTTTATAAAACAGCTAAGATCTTGATAGCTTTCAAAATCATGAACTATTATTTTAACCCATATCCTGCTCTCCTCACCTCCCAGTTCAGCTATGGTTCAGATTCAATAGACAGAGAAAATTATCACTCAGAACTCGTACCAACTGAAGAACAAACTGCTAGTTTGGACCAACTTTGCACTCTCAACTTCATGTTAGTTTTTTGGAAAATTCAACAGCTAAACAGAAAACCAAAGGATATATCCTGATACTTGTCTATAAATAGTTGCTAAGTGGCTAGGCCTCTTTCTTCCTTTCTTATGTATTTGTAGCACATATGCCTTGATGCAATTTTTGGAATGACAAGTCATTAATATATCTTTGTATTATTAATACAATTTGAAGTTATATTACCTTCTTGTAAAAGCTGTAGAAAACCTAAACAACCCACTTTTTTTTGATTAAAAATGGTTCAGTAACACAAAACAAAGGCTTATGCTGTTTGAGTGTATACATTTATACAAATGTCTTTCTCCATTACAATATTGCCCACCTCTTCTACGGACAAACACTATTCTGCAGTGATTTTCTTCTTTTCTTTTACTTTTGCTCCATATTCTACACTACTTGATATTGGGGAAACTAATTTTGTTTCTTCTATTTCTATTAACTTATACACACACACACAAATCCACACATTCTGGTGGGCAAAGAATGGAAGTAAATGGTTTTCAGTCTAACTCCTGTATATTGATTATTCAGCAAGACTAGGTAACAGACACAGATAACTTTTCCCAACTGCTACCAACCAACACAGTCCAAACACAAAACTGCTGCGACTTGAGGCCAAGATGCTGAGGTTTCAAGCACAATAGCTTCCACAGAGACTCATCAGCTTGAGAGTAGATATCCTGGTAGCATGGAGAAGGTGCAACTCTAGAACATGAGTGTCTCACTAGCACAGAAAACATGTAATGTAAAAGGTGTAAAAACTTCGTTGAGCTGAGTTTATAGTCTGGTCAAGACGTCATTTGGCCAGGATGTCTGCCTCAGTTACAGTTTCATAGTTGCCATAGCTTATCATAAGCAAGAAGAACTTTGGAAGGGAGCATGTCGTACTTCCGCCGTGCCCTTGGCTTGACTTTCTCACTTTTCCATGTACTGGGATTCACACTCATGAACTATATAATACATAAACTGCACATTCACAATAGTGTAAGTTAGATCAAGGATCTGATGAGCTTTGCATGTACATGTTTGTGTGCAGGTTTGTCTTCAGTTAGAGCCCTATTAATGCACAAGGGAAGATGCAGAAACATACTGCCCTGGTTTCAGCTGGGATAGTTAATTTTCTTTCTAGTGATTGCTGTGATAGGAATGTCAATACTGCATATTACTTTAGTTGTTGCTGAGTGATGTTTACAATATTCAAGGACTTTTTTCAGCTTCCCATAGAAACTGAGAAGGAGCCTAGATAGAACAATTGAATGGCTAATGGAATATTCCGTACCATAAAGTCATGGTCAGTATACAAATGGGGGCAAGGATGCAGGGGGGAGGATTTGCAACCGCTGCTGAGGACAGTGCCAAATTCACCAATTCACTGGGTGGTGAGAGGGACTTGTGTCACCATTATTATTGTTATTATTATTTTCCTTATCATTTATTATTCTATTAAACTGTCTTTATCTCAAGCCACAAATTTCTTTCTTCCTTTTCCTTTCACCTCCTTCTCTCCCTCTTCTTCTTACCCTTCTTGGAGGAGGAAAGGGGACAACGGCTTGAGTGGCTGCATGGTCCTGGCTGCCAGCTGGGCACAACATACACATGGAGCTGAAATGACACAATCTTTTTAATGGCAGCTCTTTTTCTCACAATGCTGAAATTGCAGTCCCAAGTTCTCACATATTAAATCACTTTAATTCTAAATCATATATTTATTTTCTCTTTTCTCTTGTTTCTTGCTTTTCTTGTAATTCAAACTATTTCATCGATGCAGTCTAAAGCATGATCTCACAAACTCATCCACAGGCACAACTGATGGCGCAAAACACTGGAGTGTAGGGATCTGTTTAACTAGCTATATCGTTAAAGAAAACTAATGTAGACCAGCACTCTAAATCACCTAATTTCCAGTTTAGTTTTGAAAAATAGGCATTAGGAGTGAAAATATTTGTCAAATATTTTAGACAATGAGTCTATGCTAAATGACAGGAACTGAGAGTCTGATTCACAGAGTAACTGCATTGTTTGGTTTATGTCCATGTGCATAAATCTTGTTGCCAGGCAAACAACAGATTCTCTGACAGTTGACTCCACATTAAATGATTAACAACTCTTGAGTGGTCTCTCCAAATGATGTAAGGATGTTCCCTATTTTTGCTTGTTTGTTATGCTGTTTACTCTTGCAAAATGTCAAAGGCAACCTCAGCAATCCGGCTCTGAAAGTAGCAGGTGGAAATGAGTAATATTGCTGCTTCCCTGAAATAATAAGGCAACCCTTGGCTTCTGCCAGATTTGCTCACCAGCTGTGGTCTAAAACCCTCTCCCAAAGTAAGGCACAACAGTTTTAAGTGTGACCTGGCAAAACCATCTCTGAATCCTTTTCAGAAATATTTCAATTTAAAGGTCTCTGTTGTGAAGCTTCTAGGCTTCTTCTGTACTACATTGCTTTAAAATAAGAGACATTATTTCAGTATGAATTTTTTTTTTGCAGATGCACTTTTGATTTTGTGTACTACTAATCCTGACCTTAAGTTAGAACGTAAATTGGAAGATTTCTCAAAATAAGGCTTGTTCGGAAATGTGACCATTTATTCCTTCTTTTGATAACATTGAGCATAAGTTGAAAGAAAAGATTGCTATCACTTGTTTGTTGGTAAATCCAATGGCTAAAATTCTAAGGTAAATATTTATTTTCAGTCTTTTACATATTCTACTATTTATGAATTTAGTAACGTTTCTCTGCTTCAAATTTGATTTGGCTGTTCATTTTTACTTATTCCACTGTTCATGTTAACTTATGTCAGTGAGCAAGCTGAGACCAAGTTATTGAACACTCAGCAGACACACAGGAACAGTAGCAAGTGCTTTAACACCATATAGTTAGCCTAAAAATAATTGGTAAGATGGTAACCTCCTTTTCTGGTTAAGACTAGCTGAACTCTTGCATGGAGATGAGCAAGAGATCAAAGTTTAATTCACCATTTCAGGCTGTAGTCTTCTCTTAAGGGTTATATATTTTTCTAGCTTCTGAACTTCTGAGCAGTAAGTACTTTACATGTACTTGAAATCTGAAACCTTCCAGTACCTGAAGGGGGCCTACAGGAGAGATGGGGAGGCACTCTGTATCAGGGAGTGTAGTGATAGGATGAGGGGTAATGGTTTTAAACTGAAAGAGGGGAGATTTTGATTAGATACTAGAAAGAAATTCTCTACTGTGAGGGTGGTGAGACACTGGCACAGGTTGCCCAGAGAAGTTGTGGATGCCCCATCCCTGGAAGTGTTCAAGAGCAGGTTGGATGGGGCTTTGAGCAATCTGGTCTGGTGGGAGTTATCCCTGCCTGTGGCAGGTGGTTGGAACTCAATGAAATTTAAGGTCCCTTCCAACTCTAACCATTCTATGATTCTATGATTCTATGATTTTTTTCCTACTGTTGAAAAATGATTCGACCATCAAACATAGAAGAAAGGACAAGACTAGCTAGATTGAAGAACAAAGAACCAAACTACCTAGCTCCAGCTAGTTCAGTCTGCTCATTCAGCAGCTCAGTCACTGGGGACACATTACCCCGAAGCACTACTCCTCTAACAGTTCCTCATTTAAAACAGAGACTGCTACAAAGCTGCTGTTTTGATTTTGAAACTTTGACTGTAATGTGTTTTGAGACTTTTTCCTATCACCACAGTCCCTATTGAGACAATCAACTCCATCAAGTGCTTTACCCCATTTCCAAGACCCTGAATGAACCAGCTCCAAGTTCTTAATAAGACATTTGAATTTTACATGAGTAAACATGTTTGCATGCATTACATGAGTGATAATACCTGCCTATCCTGACCGTTTAGCTACAACAGCATCTCCATCCAAAAAACCCATTTTCATCCATTTGCCTTTTCTTTGTTTTACTAATAGATGCAGATACAAAATTTTTTTCATCATCTTCCTTTAGATTTTTTTTATGGTGATAACATTTGGGCACAGGGGTCAGTTTTGTGATGAAAAACAGACATTTTGCTTTGTCTCTGGTAGGGGGCATCAAAGAGGACAGTTTGACTGGCATGTTATCTGCCTCCCATGTGTTAAGATTACTGATATTTTGCTTCAGGACATATATGTTTAAAAAGCTCACCAGAGCAAAATCAGATAAGAAGGTACACAAAGATTAACTCTGAAGTTCTCATTAAAACCAGTTACTGTAATCTTGGAAATAAGGAAAATCCTTCTCTTCCTTGTACATTTAGCTGTGTTTATCTACAAAATTACTATGAAGACATGTTATATCTGGAAAAAAAAATTGAAAACAATTCTTCTTACAGATCTGGGTTACGATACAAATAATTTGGGCATCACATCTGTCACGAGGTAACACTTCCTCACTGGAACTGATCAGTACATGGATTTTCAGCATTAATTTGAACCAAATTACACCCCACCTCACCCACCCCCTGCCCAAATCATGGGGAAAAGAATCACACTGTTTACTATAGTAGATCCATCATAGTCAGGCATAAGGTAAAACTCTTTGATTTAAACTGTCTTTAATTGTTCTGTATGTCTCCTCTCCCTGAACTGCTGTTTCTACTATTTAGTTCGTTGTTTATTCGGAAGTGAATATCTTCTGACTGTACATTCTAATACAAACTTGCACAGTTATTTACAGTGACACTGTCACAACATCAAAATTATCTAAGAACATATTCTTTTTCCTAAAGTTCTAGAAATTTCAGGGACAATAAGTGACTTTCCCAGAACAGCAGAGGATTTTAGTAGCTGGAAAAAGCTGAATCCAAAATATTCTTCTTTTTTACAGACACTATCCAGTCTTCCCTTGATTATGTTTAGTGCATTCTTCAGCTGTATCAATGTTACATCATATGCAATAAATAATTCAGTATTTTAGTTTGTTTTGACCTATCAGTCATTTCAAAGGGTTACTCAAAACTTCAGAGTCCCTTTGAAGGATTATGAAGTATGAGAAGACTTAATAGCTTTCACTCCTCTGCCTGAACTAACATGGTGCTGCATTGCAATAATCTTATTTTTAAGGTAATCACCGTTGTGAGCCTTCCTATATAAAACTGCAGCATGTTATTTTAAGTTACTGTATGAGCTGCACATCTATCACATAAAAAGAGCTTCATAAAATTAGAAGAACATTCCCGTAAACTTAGAAGAACATTAACTCCAAGGTAACTTAACCTAAACATAGAAATATCTAAGGACTGTCCAACATAGCTAGCTTTACTTCAGTCACCTCCAGCTTCTCCAGAAATGGCTTATAACCCATCTTATTACATAGAACAATTACTCTGCAAGTCCTTTTGGACCTTGTTTGCCTTCTACATTTTTTTCCCTCTCATTGACTGTACTTAAGAAGTACACTCCAACTACTACTGTTCTTGGAGAAACAAGAGCAAGTAGCTGGCCTTTCATGACAGGGCAGAAATGCCTGAAAATCCAGGGACACATGACCACAGAGAGGATGCTGGAGTAGAAAGTGAAGCACTGGAACAAGATTGTATATGATCCCACTGTCCCACCAAGCTTTACTGTGTCCTGGAGATGATTTTCCCCAAACTGCTCTTTTTCTTTCACTTTAAAACCTTACCTTGTTGTCCTCTTTTCCCAGCCAACATTTCTGATCTTCCATTATTCCTCACACACACAGTTCCCTGTGCCCAAAATAAGCTCCATTAGCTCAACAAGAAATGCTGTGTAGAGCCTACTTTTTTCAATCTATTTCCAACATGTTGGTTCACAACAATTCCTGGTCCAGCTGAAGTTACATAAAGATGTCACTAAATCCTGTTTACTCCTTTCTACTACTAAAATCAGATTACTGTGCATATTGCCACCTGATTAGTAGCCTGATTTTATTGTGTCCCCACACTAATAAATAATATGCAGGTATTTGTTATGCTTTGTTTTCATTATAAGCATTGAAAGTCAAGTGAAAAGGAATGGAAATGTGCTCTGTGAAAACTCCACTGGAGGCTTAATATCCATGAACTAAATTTGTAACCTAATTATAATGAAAAATTATGATTGTTATAATTATTAAAGCTTAGGTTTGATTCCTGTCAAATGGTAAGTAACTACTACTCCATTATGTGAAGGCCGGATACGGACATGCACACTTTCTATACTTCCACTTAACTATGATATTTTAATTTTACAATTTACAGATTCAAAGCAATTGCATTTTTTTTTTCAACTGTACCCTTTTTTACAGCCAAGGAATCCAGCACTCAAATTTTGCTCATGACTTATGTTTATTTTGCCTCTAACCCTTTCATTCATAATTTTGTGAGATCTGAATTATTTTAGATACTTATCAGGATCACTCATAATTCCTATATCTTGACAGTTCTTTATGTTTCAAATAAATAAATGATTGATGTTTACAATAAAAGCTCTCCAACTTGCTTAGTTACGCAAACTCTGAAAATCCATAACACTGAAATGCAATAATATACGTGATAGTATCATTTGCATATTTTCACACCTATATTCTACCAATAGTTACCTTTGCAATATGCTGTGAGAAAAATATCCCCCAAAATTTTCCTTTTCATCAAGATGTTTTGCTTTGAATTACCATTTTAATTTTCCAATGTTGCATTTTAATTGTGTGCTGAAGTAATACAGCAAAAGAAAACTTTGATTCCTTTATTAAAAGCTTGCAAATGCAATTAGATAGTAAGTTTAGCTTAATTTACAGGGGGGCAGGGAGGAAAGTCTTCACAGCTTTATCCACCTAGATTTATTATAAACAATAAATTTGAACTCCGGTGAGCTGCCTTTATTCAGCATGACCTTGGGGAAAAGAGTCAAGGTTTACCTTTACACTTCTCCCTGAGGCTTACTGGTAGGCTGTTGCAAATGAGAATTAAGGTAAGAAATATCCGATGTGGCAGGAGATCGATGACGTTGAGTGTCCCTGTGTAGCCTAGTTGCTGGATGAACGTGCTGGATGCACGTTGCTGATGCACATGTAGTACATCAGCTCTTGAAAGGGGCACATTTGCATTGTAAATTTATAACCGGGTCTTTTGGATCTAGCTATAGCCAGCCTGCAGGGCTCCTTTAATTCCAGTCAGGAGTTGGAAAGGATGATCTTTCACAGCACTCAGTCTTTCACAGCTCCAGTGAGAAAACAGAAAATGCTTTGAGTAAAAATTAGCTTAAAAGGTAACTTTTCAAACAACAAAAAGTTTAGTGTACAGGAAATGAAACAATACTGACGGGTTGAGATTTGCTGAGGAAAAACCAGGGTTTCTATAATGAAGTACAAGAGGGAAGATAAAAAAAATATCATGAAAAACAGGATGAACACAACCATAGCTGTGGAAAGGAGCCATAGAACAGCAGCAAAGAGTAGTGAGATCATATAGAATCAGCAGAGAGTTTGGGGTAAGCGGTAGCTACCTAACTTTCAAAGCTCAGGCCTATTGTCTTCAAAATACATATTTTCCTGTTAAAAAAAAAAAAAAAATCTTAATGCATTAGCAAAAAACCTTGTAGCACAGCAAAATCAATATCAGCACAAAAAACTATCTGCTAATATATACAATTATTCACCCTGTGAACTGAGAGATAAATGCTTCTTTAGATTCAAAATTTTTTCGCTACAATAGAGCATCGGTTCCAAGGTCTGAGATTGCAGAGGAAAGTTACGTTGACACTTTGATTTCTAATAGATTAAAAAAAAAATGAGGAAAACATCAATATTGCCTTTTGCTAGTTGTTCTTAAGAAAGCAATAACAAATGAGGATTTGATTCACTTTTAGTGGCGGTATGATATCTGACTTGTTTGATATCTGATTGAGCTGATGATCACTTTTTGCAGTACTTCACCTAGCTTCAGTGCCAGGAGATTAAGGTCTAGAGCTAAAAAAGTAAGTAGTACATAAATCTTTTCAGGCTTTCTTCTATTCCCTATATGAAAAGAGAACAAGAGATCACTGGGGAGGCCCAGGACCAATTTATGAACCATGATAAAATTCAGAGTGCGGAGTCCTAATATACGTGAAATAACAGAATTTTTACTTCAGGCCTTCTTTATTTCAGTTTCTCTAAAACTGAGCTATCATGCAAACTATCCACACAACTGTGAATATTTAAGAAATAAATCCTTCCGACTTTCAGGCTTTTGCATATTATATCAAAAATTAATCCCATTGAATCCAATAATAAGGCCCATGTTGACCCAGATGGTAGCAGACTGGCTCTTTTTATACCGCTAATTTCCCTGACTCCATTTTACTACAATATTATAAGGCTATTTTTTTGGCGGATGGTGAAGGCAATGACCATTTGCCACACTTAAGTGGAGGTTTCCTTACATGTATACATATGTATATGTAAAACCAAAAGTAACTTAAAAACATAACTGTAAGGCCCTATTCAGAGCATAAATTATGTGTGTTCTCTGTCGACTGACAGCCTGTGGTAATGCACAGACAAGGAGAAGCAAAAAAAAAGATACACATTTGTAAATAAATGACAGATTGTTTTTCTCTCACTTTCCTGGAAACTTGACTTCTAGCAAAACCTGAGTCAAGCTTGGGGTTATAAATGAAACATATTAAAAAAAGAAGAGTTGTCTTGATACAGTAAAAGATTTCATCTGTCATTAAAGGAAATAGTATGCTTATTAAGACTGGGTGACATTTTACAAATGGTAGTGGAGCAGATTAAGTAACAAAATCTTCCTAAAATGAATATCTTCTATAATGTTCATGCTACTGTGTCATATGAAACATCATGGAGATAAATATTGCACTGATCCTTCCAAACCATCAGAGATAATAAACTATTAATGGAGGGAGAAGGAAGACCAAAGTTCTGCTCACACTAACTGGTATCACTCCAATAAAAATATTTTTGAGAAAAGCACTTTGACAAGAAAAAGAGCCTGGCATTTTAATGTCAGTATGGTTATGGTTAGGTGTAGATTATCTTGATTTTATATGTATGAACTTTTAACATCTGCAGAGCTGGAAACATGAATGGTATTGTAAAATTTCTTCATAAAATTTACACTTTTAATCAGCCCAGAGAGAGACAGTAAAATATAAATTTCCCACCAGAAGCTTTTGCATGGTAGTAACAGGTCTCCTTTTTCATTTAAACTCTGCCACTACTAGCACTGGATTTGTCAACATCAGATTCCTATTGGAGGAAGCAGTACTATTTCTGGTTCAGAGAATAAGTCTTTAATTGTAACATCAATTTAGATATCAGTGTTTGGAAACATAACATGTACTAATCAAGAAAAAGTTCATAATAAAATGAAATTTTTAGATCATTATTTTACTTTTGGATAATGCTTTTACAAAGAGGCCTTGAGAAGAGTCATAATCTGTATACAAACCACTATGGGGTCCTTCAGGACCTCAGTACATGCAATTTCCAGGATTTATTTTTTTTTATTGCCAGGAGAACATATAGCAGCCATTATATACCAAATATTCCACCCCAAAAGATTCCCCCACTCACTTGTCATGAAAATTATTGGGATGTTGGAATTTCAAAACTGAAAATTGTCTTGAAGAAATCAGGAAACTCTGAAGCAGTGAAAGAAGTATGTTTTCACCAAACAAATCTATATCAAATTATGGTGGGAGGGGGAAGCTAGAAAAATGTCTTGAAACTGTAATTAACAATTGGCTTTATATTTCTTCAAGAAAGTCGCACTTTGAAATTTACTTTATTAATGAAAATTTCATTTGAAAAATAATGTTGTATCAATCCTTGACATTTATAACAATGACAAAATATCCTCATGTGTTTTCTTATGTGTAATATTATTTAAATGACATAATAAATACTGTCATATGGCCCTACTGTGTACTAACAGAAAAGTGCAATCCTTTGTTCTGTGCATGACTGCATTTGCACATTA
Source organism: Numenius arquata (assembly GCF_964106895.1). Classification (NCBI taxonomy): domain Eukaryota; kingdom Metazoa; phylum Chordata; class Aves; order Charadriiformes; family Scolopacidae; genus Numenius; species Numenius arquata. Next base: position 42,924,348 of record NC_133616.1, read on the forward strand.
TAGAACTATGAAATATTTACAAAGAGAAGGTTAAATCAATACAGCTTTAAAATTTGCACTCCTGTCTCCTGGGACTTATATCATCTTGATTTAATGAAGTAAAAGGAAAGAGAATGTTGACACACAGAAAAAAATATTTTGATTCCCCTTTATTGTACATACAGAGGGTATTAAAGTAGAATTTGCTAGTGATTCATGCTGTAATTAATTATTACACTTTTTGTGTTCAGGCTGTTATTTTAGTTGTCTCATTTGCAAAACATAGAAACTAACTATTACACAAAAGAGAAGGAAGAAATGAGATGCATTCAACAGAAAAGAAAAAAAAAATTGCTTAACCAGTGCTGATTATTAGTGGATTTAAAATATAAAACATTCTTTGGGGTAAAAGAAGAAATACATTTCATTTTCCTGAGTTTTCTATAGACATGAAAAAAAAAAAAGACAAAACCCAAAAAATCCCAGAACATGTCAAGACAACGTGAAGTCTGTAATTAAAAGAGCATATTTATATATGAATATATGGTCTTATCTGGTTGGTTGGGTACTTAAACTCATAAATCAAATTAGCATAACTTATTGTTGCACAGACACGTTTTTTCAGCTAAATTCCTCAGCAGGATAGGAATATACCCATTGCTATTCATTAAGGTCTCACTTCATCCATGCAAGAATGGCTAGCTTTCTTTTTTAATTCTGAATGCAGCTGGATGAGATATTCACAGTATAACATTTGTGTGATAAATATAGTGAGTATAGTTTTGTTCAGGACTTTTTCTGCAAAGAGACTTGGATTTTTCTAAATAAAATTTGCCCATTATCAAGAATTGTTTAAGATTGTATAGAAACATCTTTCAGAGTCTGTTGTTCACCAGCTATTATCTTCCCACTCATTATTTATGGAGTATAAGAACTTATGCCACAGTTCTCCTCTTTGGTTATATTAAATGACATTTTAATAAACTTGAATAAGGAAGTCATAGTGATTTTTTAAACCCTTTTAAGCACTTACTAATTATTATAATTTGAAAACATTAATTTAGAATCTGTTATTGTGGAGACAAGAAAACTTCTAACATTTTTTCCAGTTCTTACTGGCAATTGAAATTGATATAAGGTAAAATTCAGAAGAAGGTGTGTCTAACATGCTTAATTTAATTCATTCTGAAGACGTTGATGACTTCCAACCATAGTGCCTGTGGTATAAGCCTATCCTATTCTGAAATTACTAATTAGATTCAAATAGAGTTTTCTGGAAACAACGGATAGACCTTCTCATAGGCTAGATTTTTAGCTGGTGGGACATTTATTTTGGGGGCTGCTCTGAGTGAAGGACACATGCAGCAGGAGAGAATTTAATGAGGGCAACTGAAGGGTTTAATTTAAAAGCTCTGCTTGGAAAGCAAGATGTTAGGTGTTCACAACTGCTGAGAATCACACTGTTGCCCAACAACTGTTTACCAATGTAAGTGTTTTCCTCTTGTGGCCTATCCCTTAGACATGACAGCAAAGCTGCTGGCACCTATGAGCAACCAGCTTTTCTGGACTGTTACTCACCTGCATCCATGCTCCTTCGGCTGCATCCCAGCCTTAGTGTTCAGCAGCTATCAAGAGCTCACCTCTCTTCCAACCAGGGTAAATTCCACAGGTCACCCACTCCTCTCTTTTCTCTCCTTGCTTCATACTTTCTGTCCAAGCAGCTCTAACTGCACAATGGAATTTACACAGGTAAGTGTCTATTTATTATAAAAAGTTAAAAATATCAGACAATATTGCACATGCTGCTTTAATTTAGTGTCCTGTAAGTACACTCTGAGCATATTTAATTATATGATATATTACCATTATATTGCATACATAAACCCTAGTAGTCATCAGCCATGAAATTCAGATCTTGCAAACCACCACACAGGCATTCTCTTGCAAAGGCAAAGATATAATCCAATGTATAAAGCAGTTAAATCCCATTCTTTACCACTCTCTTTTTCTTGTAGTTCTTTGTCCCTTGCACAAAACATCTTCCAAACTTTGTGGTGAGTAAGGTTAGCATATTATACATATTCATCACAACAAGACTTTGATTTGTTCTGATGGATGATAAGCTTTAGGAAAAAGTCTTGTTAGAGAACAAAATATTTAAGAACTTATGAAATTGAGAAAGTATCACAGTGCAAAAAACAAGCTTCAGTTGGCATAATCAACATTAAATTAGACATTTTCTCATTTTTAAACATTTTTGCAATGTGCCTTTATTTATATTTTTCTCTTTTTTTGGTACAATAATACAAAACATGTTATGGCATGAAAAGTTATTAAAAAAATTAGAGCATCTATAGCATAGTAGACCATGGAGTTTTTAAACTGAAACACACTTTCAAAATGGGATGAAAAAGTCACAGTGATCTCCCTCAAAACAAAGTTACTGTTCTGTTTCTCACATCTTTCTGATTTTATACTATGTCTCAAGAAAAACAAAAAATATCTAAGTGTCTATGTGTGAGCTATTTCTCAGCACACAAAACCAGTTACATTTTATTTTACAACACCTGCAATAAAGCTGTATTACAAAGTACTCGGGACATGCTGCAAACTAAAGGTGCAACTTGAAGTTGTGCTGGAAGATGTGGTATTAGTTAATTCACTTCTGGCAGCCCTGTTTGATAGATTAAGTGAAGAACATGAATGTGAATACGATGAGCTGCCTGTTCGGGTGCACTGAACTGGTCAAGAAGAATTTGATACTATTAGCTACCTAGAAAACAAATAGCAGGGACCTGGAACAACATATTTTATTAGAACAGCAAGGGAAAACTTGCATAATGCAACACAGCAGAATGACAGACTAGTTTTAGTCCTTAAAAACTATACACACGTAGTGATCTCTGCATGGACACTTGTTTCTAGTTGCACAAAAGAAGGTGAAGATAAGGGCAGGAGGATATTGACAACCTCAGGATTACATATAGGCTCAGAAACTTGCAAAGATATGGATGGCACTGCAGGTTCTCTCTAACACACCAAACCTGGAAGAAAGCTCTATGAAATAGTCCTCTGTGTAGCAGAAGTGTTGTTAAAGTTTCCGTACTAGAGACAGTTAGACAGATCTAATTCAAATCAGAATCAGAAAGCCAAGAGTAAGCAGTGAAAACCAAACCTTGGGCACTTTCTTGACCTTAGGATAATTATGAAATATTATCAGGGACAATATTGTGAAATAACAATAAATCGGTATTCATTAAAGCTAAACTAATTTTATTCTAAGGCAAATGAAAAATCTACTTCTATTTTGTTTGATTAGTTGTAATACAGAGAAGGTTGTTCTGCAAAAATGAATAAACTTGGCTTTGAGGAAGCAATTTTTTTGATAATCAAACTTACTCTGTAGTCTGATTACAAGTATTAGTATCCTGATGCAAAAAGTTGCGACTCTCTCTCTTTTACAGATTACCAGCAAAACTTCATAATGACATTTTTCACACATGTTCTGTCCCTCTGAAGAGATGTGTGGTTTAAGAACATGAACTGAAAGAATAATTTTAAAAATTGATATTTTAAAATATACTACATAGATAGTTTGAGGAGTCTCTCCACCAAAGTCTGTTACTACTGAGATGTCTGTAGTACATTCTAAGAAGCAAACTAGTATATTCTGTCTGGGTGATTTTACCTCTTCTGTTTCATGAAACTTTGCCTTAAGTATAACTGGTTCAGACTAAGAAGGTGTGTGTTGCTTTCTGTCTTTGAAAATACTCCAAAGAGATAAAATGGAAGGCAGTGAATGACATTTTAAAAAAAAAAAAAAAAAAAAAAAGGAAAAGTAAACAGTCTTAGCTGTATCACTTCTGCTTTTCTACACCATTCTTTGAAGTTCAGCTAGAAATTTAAGTGGTTGTGTATGTTCTGCATTCTTACCTATGTTCCATATGTAGTGATTCTGTGGAAATATTTTTTAAAATTATTAGTTTGTTCTTAAAAAAAACATAGATACTAGTCGTTATCTGCCCTTTTCCCAACACAAGTTTTCTCAGCACAAGTAAGCTCACCTGAGTGCAGAGTATCACTTCTGTTCTATGTAAGTACCATTGATATTAGGTGTGATGTTAATTTTACAGGCATACAACCTGTAAGACGTGACTGGGGAAAACCAAGCTATTTAAAAAAAGGATATTGGGCAAATCATAACTCATTTAAAACACTAAATGCACTTGTTAAGATTTGGATGAGGGATAAAAAGCCCTGTTCTGCATGTCAAAATACTTTCAGTGGGCCCACTAACTGATGAAAACATTTACTCAATGTTTTTGTGACCTTCCTGGGCAACAAGTTACAGCACCAAGCACTGACAGCACAGTTTAAGATAAGGAACTGCAAGTGAACTCAGAAAATCTAAGTAAATCTAGAAAGCACTACTGAATTGCTAGTAATAATTATGATAACTGTGCTGTTGCTTTTTATGCTAGCATATATGCAGAGCACTTGACAGAAAAGATACTCGCCATACTCTACATATTTGTTCTCATTGCTATCATTACATTTTTTTTCTATTATTTTAGATTTCTCATATTGTGACAAATACCAGGATGTCCATGTGTTGTACAGAAAAGATAGATTTATTTTTTGATTTCACTCATTAAAACTTAATCCTGGGCAAGTAAATGGGGAGTTTATTATTTATGGATGATGAACAAAAAAGTGTCAGGATGCCTTATGAAACAGACTTTAAAAAGTGTAATATTCAGTAAAATAATATAAATAAATGTCTGCGGTGCAATACATTGATTTGAAAAAAAAAGAGGATTGCTGCAATGGACAATAATATCCTCCTGCTACATAAGCTTTGGTACTGAATTGAGCTATTTGTTCTCAGAGAAACCAAGATTATACCTGTGAAAATCTTCCACTACAATGATTTTGTCTTTCATACTGAAAGACTAATGTTAATGTAAAATTTTCCTAAGAGTAGAATTGTGCAAATTTGCTACTCAGTATTATGCGATACTGACTGTTTTTCCCTTTACTGTTATTATATTCTTATGACTTTCTTAAAACAAAGGCATATGAGTTGAAGTCAATGGGAGGGCTGGGATTTAGGTTATGGAGAGTAGATCTCTAATGTTTAAGATTTTTGTAGAACAAAATTTCAGGTATATTGCTAATACACAAAAAAAAAAAAAAAAAAAAAAAAAAAAGAAGGAAAAATATCATTTATTATTTTATTTGCCGTATTTTACCAGTAAGTGGTAAGCTGTAATTTATAATATAACAACAACAACAATAATGTAGTTTTAACTGAGTTAAGAAACCTCTGCCTGATAGACTGCATCTTAAGCATGAACTTACAAGGCTATTTCCTGGATCTTTTGAAAAGGTGTAAGAAGAAAAAGGAATAAGAAACACTAACTTTGAAAAAATGGCCTAAGCCTTCATCTCTCAAAAGAATAGAACTGTTCAACATAATCAGAACCACCATAAATTTATTCTTTTTGTGCTATTTATCTGTAGGATCACCTAAAGTCTCTAAACGCAACCAGTTGGAGGGCCAGACTGGAATTTACGCTAAAACCAACCAGAGGACAGAATTGGTGCACAGCCTGCAGCCCGCTGTCACTCTGCCCAAAACAGCACCGGGGAACTGCTGCTCTGTAATGCTGCAGCAGTGAAAAAAACTACAACTATCAGTAACTGGCAAGAACTTACAAAATATGACACTGAAGCATTTCTTCAGGAAAGTAAGTCTGGTATGAATCCCGGGAAGATGTACATTGGCTGATGACCACACAGACAAAACAAGCTAGACTGTTTAGGAATGTTTATCAGAAAGTTAATAATGCAGTATTGATACGCATTGAAATTTAAGTACAACATTCCTGTTATCTCTGATGTAGCCAGGACTGTATCTGAAGTTTGCAGTAGCTACACACTGTATTATTTGAAACAGCACAGTAGTATCAAAAATTCCCTTAATCCTTTATCTCCTTCTTAGTTTTACCTACTTAGTTTAGATTCTGTATTTCACAAAGCCTGCTCTTCCCTCACCTTTTTCTCCTTTCTTGAGATATGAATTAGACTTAAAAGCACTCTGAACTTCCTGGGGCTAGGCTCTGAAATTGCTTTTAATTAAATGAATAAATTAATAACTAACATTGTGTCATGATTACAACTCACAAAACAGCTGAATCTGTATTTCACACTCTTTCACAATGTCAGCTTATCATTCAAGGAAGATAAAAGTGAAAATGTTAGAAGCTGATGCTGTGTACCTCTTGCAGAACAATTAAAAGAAAAGAATTCTGTGTTTCTCAAAATTTTCTGTGACTGACATGATTGGTTATGAAGGTTTGGAACACATTTTTTTCCATTTATGCAAATTTTGCTTAGTATTCCTTTTATTCTTTTTTAATCTATTCATTCCAGGAAGGGTAAAAAGCAAAAACTCACAAAAACAACAACAAAGGAATGCAAAAACATATTTATAAAATAAAGCACATATTTAGAAAATAAATGTTAATCCATCAAATTTAGCCCAAACCACAAATCATTTATCTAAAAAGCAGAATGCTTTTTCCCCAACCACAAGCTGCACACACATTCTACCAGTTACCTGGCATCTTGTCGGCTGCCATGAATACGAAAATACAAAAGTGGCTACATAAAATGCTTTCTCTGTCTCCTTAAAAAGAGGGAAGGAAGGTTTATTTGAACCAGGAACCTTGTGTCTACACTAAATGGAGCTGGCAAGGGTCAACTGAGTAAGAAACAGGGTTGAAGACTGCTGCCATCTAGGAATCCAATGGTCTCCATTACCTCAAAGACTGTTGAAATAAAAACAATATTTTCTTTCTAAAGAGAAGTTTATTAAATGTTCTTGGTGAATTCATTGCCTTCCTCAGAGAATTCCCACCATTTATGTCAGTGGATCTTCAGAAAGAGCTTTTTGTCAGAAAGATGTGTGATATACAGTATAGAAACACAAACCAGATAAGCATCAGGATATCTTCCTGTGTGACTGCACTTAGAAAAGAAACAGCAGAGCACTCTGCAGAAAACCATGCAAAGGCATAGACAAAAATTATGGTCTTGGAGCTGTTCCACTGTTTCCTGAATCTCTCTCCTGGTGTCTGAGGATCTGCTCCCAAGACAACTAGTGATACCCATATGCACTCACTCTGCTTCTTTAAGGGAGAAGTTGACACAAGAAGACCACAAATATCTGAAAGCCTCTAACTTCCTCTCCAACAACAACCTATTCTTCTTTCAATTTGCTTGCTACCTTGAGTTGTCTGGATGGATCTGTTTGAAATTAATTTGTGAGATGAATCAATGAACCATCACAATCATGTATGGAGGGCAGCCATGTAAAAGCAATTACATTGACTGCTGAATCAGGCAATCAACTATAAAAGTCTCTAGGAATAAGCACTTCTTTTCCATCAGATTAAAAACAATCACCACTGTTCTTTTTAAAACAGTCATTCATTGACTATGTCAACCCTCTCAACTTATACCCTACATGCTATGGGCTCAGGTAAGGCTTAACTTTCCCAAATTCTCAATGTTCAATGGAGTATGATATTCTAAGCACTTGCTCAGCCAAGATGTAAAGTCACTAGGAAGTCTAAAGTGATTTGCAAACTTATGTACAGGCTCTGGCTTTTTATCCCTTTCCTGAATTTTTTTTTCATCTGTGAAGACCAAACTGACTACCCCATACATTGTTCTGTAAACATTCATGAGAAGTTACTGGGACAGCAGCAGTGTCCTTCTCATTTTTAATCTCTATTGATCAATCCTGTATCACTAAACATGAAAGATTATATAAACTCCTCCTACGTCTCCAATGAAAGCTCTGATGAAAGCTTTCATAAGAAAAAAGCTTTCTATTGTTTGTTATCACTATTATCCTACTACCTAAGTAGGTATTACATCTTTAACTTCTACAAGTGATTAAAAGTCTTAAGTAACTTTTTTAAAAACCTCATGGCAACTGATACACCCTTCAAACAAACAACAAAAGTTTCATATTGCCTAATTCAATTACACATTTTTTAAAATCCTACAAATCCCATTGGGTACTAAAAATGATCATTTCACTGGACTGAAAAGACAAGTACAATTGTTTCAATAAAAAAAAAGCCCTGTATGTTAGCAAACAAAAAAATTTTTAAAACCTTAAATACAAATAAAATTTCATGTGCTTAGGTGTAAAGCAGTATAGCCTGCAAATCCTTTGAGTTATAAATTCAATTTGACTGTCTTAAGTGAGAAGTGAAAACGAAACTAGAGCCTTCCATCCTGATATGTTTGTCCATGCCAGAAATCAACACACCATCTGGTATCCTATGACCAGTAAGCTCAAAGGTGAGCTTACTAGGACTGAGATGGAAACACAAAGTTTCCTGTGCTAAATCTGAAGAAGAGCTGTGCACTGATGGCATAGCAGCGTGTTCCAGAAGCTCATTCCTCTCTATGGCTTTCACATGACATGTTACAATCTTCTATAACTGATGTTTGTGGGTTTGGTAGTGAGTTGACCTTGGTGTACAGTGTACCAGAACTGACCAGCACTCAGCAAAACAATTGATTATGTTACAGTAAATGGGGTTGAATCAATCCCAAAACTTCACTCATTGAAGTGTAACCTCCTTGTCAAATGATTCCGTTGATTTTACAGTAACACGTTGCATGGCTATTGATTAGTAAATCACTAGGCATGTGTGAGGAAGGGAAGCACAGTGAAGACCATTATCTAGACCTAAACACTACGGTTCTTATCTATGTGGGAGTGTTATGCTAATGAGAATCTCATTGACTTCAGTAGAACTTGTCAAGGCATAATAAAAATTCCTTCAGGTGAGTAAGCGGCCTGGTCTATAACAACTCAAATTTGCCACTGATCAAAACAGAATATAATTTATCTATTTATTACCTAGCATGTAACTGTTACCTTGTGTTGTAGGCAGCATCTTCCAGCTGACATCACAACGTCACTCCTACTAGCTGACTTAAAACTTGGAGCACATCATTGAGTAATTCTGAGTGCTATAGAAACATGTTTAGTTTTTCTAGATAGATTCCTCTCACATATTGCTCTTGATGGAGCCGGCTGTCAGTCTGACTGTTGAGAAGGAATCTATTTTATGACACATTGAGTACCATGGAAAATAGAAACGACAATGTAAACTATGAACTAAAGAAAAAAGAGGAAAACACCATGCTTTGATGGTGTTCAGGGCTTTCGTGAAAAGGCACAGTCTTTTTTTACATCCTCCACGTGAGTATTGCAAGAAGAACTGTTATACCTTTAAGAGAAAATAACTATTTTCTTTGAGGCAGAGCACTCGCATGTGCAAGTCTCTTGTCCATAGCCGGTTTTTCAAGGTGATTTAAATCCCTAAAGAGTTCACCAAGGAGATACACCCCTGATATTTCCCATGGCTTTTTGCTGAGCCAGCCAATGCATGTGCTCATGCTATACATCACTTTGGCACCCTTAAAGAATTATGGGATCTCACGTGGTCTTGCAGAAATTAATCACTGCTTAACAGTCTGTGCTCCTATGTTTATAAAGTCATTTGGAATATCTGCATGTAGCCATTAGTACTCTGAAGAGAATGTATATGCAGGTAATGAACCACAGTATTATGTTACAGCTGACACAGATAGTTTTCAAATTGATAATTAATATTTTGGAAGATTGTTTTATGTATTCTGTGATGCATCACAATGATATTTCCAATCATGCCTAAATACTGAGCTGTGGCAGTTGTAGTCTGAGATAAACACACAAGCACTCACTGTAAAAAAAGCGACTAAAGCAGATATTTATATTTAAATATAAAAAATGGGCCAAATCCTCTTTTCTTTAACATAATTAAAAATATACTTGTCTTTAAATAATGATACTTTAGAAATCACAGAATAACTGCAGGTTTTCATCAATTAGGATAGATTAAGTTTTTAATCTTTCTAGTATATATATTTTTTAATTAAGGCTTTGAAAATCCCTTTCAAGAATAAGGTGGCATGTACAGAAAATTTTCTGTCTCAACAGCATTTAATTAAGACTTCTTTAATGTTAATGGTAAACGCAGGTCTACAGTGAGGTATATTTGTGCATAATTCACACAGCATATTTAATAGAAGTGAGCTCCGCTATTGGAGTTGGATTTGTGGGGGAGAAGGGTAGTTGCTTTGTTCTAAGAACAAAGTCAACAGGTTCTTTATTAGAGTTCCCAAAAGATAGCTCACTTATCAATGTTTATCTTGTTTATATGATTGAACTAGTATACTTGAACATCAATTAGCCTCCTCAGTAAAATAAAAGATGTAGGAAAGTGGAGATTCTATACCTCTGAAAAGCTGTTTGCTCTAATGTATTCTTCTGTCAAGTTGTTTATCATTATTATACTTTTTTTTTTTTTTAAGTGGCAAAGAGGGTGGTTTTTTTTAATTGAAGCAATTTAATTTTGAATATCAGAAGTGCCTTAGAATGAGTGTTTTCAAGTTTCTCTAGATTTCAGGGTCATGAGATAATTGGTGTGCTAAGATGTGAGAAGGTTATTAGATTATTAGAGATAGCTAGCACTGTACTTCTGCCACTCATTTAAATCAGTGGTACAGGCTCAAGAGTTTAATAGATACTGAACACATTTATTCCAGCATTTAGCCTAAAAGGAAAAGCAAGTGGTTCTAAAAGATGTGACTTGATCTAGCTGACCTGTTGCATGTATGCTTATTCGAAAGAAAAATGAAATCCATCTTGAATACATAAGCTTATTGCTACGAGGAAAGTGTGCTATTCTTTGCTTAATCTCAAAGTTTAAATATATCAGCCAATATGAGGAAATATATTTTTAACAATTTTTTTAAGCTGAGCTAAAGTTTCTGATAAATAGTTGCCATTAAAAAAATAAATTTGGCAGAGCAGTAATGTAAATAATTATATTCCCTAAAACAGGATACATGAGAGAGATGTCTGCTTACAGTTTCAAGAATAATGAAACACCCTCCCCACTAAGTCCCAGCTTTCCACCTCTGCCTTTCCTCAGGGCTATGTTGCTATCCTGTGGCTCCTTATTCCATTTGCTTTTCATGTTCCTAATTTCATTTCCAAAATGCATTGTAACACTAACCTTGCTCTTGCATTCGTTATTACCTTTGTTAATGAAATCATATAACAACTACAAATTAGATTCCACTAAGGCTTTGTTGCTTTTCTGTTTTCATTGTTAATATCCTATGAAGTGCCAGAATATGTTTATATACATATGTATGTATGTGTGTGTTCCTATAAATAGTTTTTTTTTTATATTCATCCTAATATTAGTGAAAAAAGAAAATTTTCCCTTTAATTTTCCCTTTTGAAAAAATTTTTTCCTTTTAATTTGTCTGCAGTGTGCATTTCACTGCAATAAATTTATACTCTATACAAAAGGAAATACTGGGCTAATTTAATCTAATTCTAGTTTTTTGAAATTATGTATAATGTCAATATCCCATTGGGGAATACTAAAAGTTTTGGTGTGGTCTCCACTGCTAATAAGGACCAGACAGACTACTCAGCAGATGTAGACATACATGCCCCTCCTCCCTAGTGGGACCTGCATAGACAAGATTTGGGGGCACGTTTAGTGAGAAGCAGATGGATTTGCCAATACTGCAAATCTTCCCAGCAGTTCACTTAGGACTGCCAGTGTCCTGGTCAGTGGTCTCCTAGGTCTGCCATTCCCCAAAGGAAATGTTTTTGTTTCCCATTCCCCAAAGGAGCAGGTCCTACTGGAAAGTCAGAGGATCAACTTCAAGGCCACAATCTTCTCCACAGTCTCAGTCCAGGCAATCTGATGGAAACCCAGGTGGTTCTCCAGCGACTTGGTAAACATATGATTTCAATAAGGCATGTCAGGCTCAATGAATTATTTTTGTACTAATAAAACACTTTGCCTTTAAGCTGTCTAATGAACTGAGTATAAAGCAGCTTTACACTCACCAATTTCAGGTTTCATCCAAACACAACATTCAAAATGGAGCTAGAAGCAACCCTGGTGTATTATTTTCATGCTGCCTAGGCATTCATACCTAGCTCCACCACAAGACCTACATTACATATAAAAGAAGATCTGCTGAACTTTTTTCATGCCATGATGGCATTTAATTGCAACCATCTTAGATGATATCTGAAGCAGTTTTGAAAACAGGCTTTTGTTGGTTAGAGATCTCATATTAAAACTAAACTATAAAAGTTATTAGATCAAAGTTTTAATTGCAGCTGCTTACTGTCTTGTATCTGACATCGAGGGATGGACATGGACTTCAATCCTGCCTCTGGCTTTTAATTATTGCATTAGGATTTTTAAATATTTGAATACAATATGCACAGCCAGTATATAGCAAAAGAGAGAGCCAGTTACTAAAACTGGCTATGTCTATGTTAGTAAGTAATTTTGACCAGAAGGATCAATTATTACATCAAGGTAGTTGATGATGAGGGCACTATCTGCTGCAAGTCATTCAGGGATTTACTCTGCACAAAATTTGGTTTGTTCCTCTGGAATAAATGTCCCCAAAAAACACAGAGTTTGAAGCTGTCTAAGGTAGATGTGGTATCTTGGGCTTTGCATCCCCATTAGGGATTGGAGAACATTTGGGGAGCACACAGAGTACGATTGCTTTAGCTTCCTCCCAAACGAAATCCAGATTATGTGGTAGCAACTGGGGCATTAACTTCAAAATCACATTTTTGGTCTGAACCAAAACACTAAAATTCATTTTGAAATCTGGTATTTGTTTGAAAGTATAATATCAAATGACATTTCAGTGCAGTTGCGTGTATTAAAATGAACATTATGTGCACATGAAACCATCTGGTTTCATGCAGTTCTAGTTCCCCAAACATTCCAGGACATAAATATCAGGCGCAAATAAATTTGGACTAAAAACAAGCACACTGTGGGAGGTGGTTTCTGTAATAATGATGGACAAATGAGGTTCAAATTGGCTCCAAAGAGAAAAATCTGAAGTTATCCAAACTTCTTGGTTTGGAAATTAGGCAGAAAGACTCCAAATAACATGTTTCTTTGTGGGATTTTCAGTGTTCTCTGGTTTTAGCTGGATCTTAATTACAAAGAAAAAAAAAAACAACAATAACTTTTCTCATGGAATCTATTATTTCTGCTTTGAGCCCTGGCATCAGTCAGAAACCACAAAGCTCTATGAGGATTTCAAAAGTTTGTGTGTCATTTTAAAAGCTCACTATAAAAAAAAACCCAATGCACAACAGGTTTCTGGGTAAAGATTAGAGCAACATAGACACTCGTTTTTAATGTCAAAAGGTAACAACATTTTCATAAACTCTATTACCTTCAGAAGGACTGTGTCTTATTTCCACAACCAATTATGCCAAACTAGAAGAAGGGAGGTTATTGTTATACAAGAAAATATTTTTTACAAGGAAAATCTTCAGAAAATATGTCAGAACAAATGTGGTGGTTTCAGCTTAATTTGTACTGTAGTATCTTAGTTTGGTTTAATTTCTAAAGATACTATGAACCATGGTAGTTTTGACAAACAGGCCACATTTTTGCAAACAGATTCCCAACTCAGGAACATGTCAGCAACAGTGTGTGCAACCTCTTGCATACATGAACTCCCTTGAAACAAAACTGATGGGCTCACTACCTCAGTGTGAAGATATGCCTTTCCTAAAACTTTCTCTTTGCCTGTGTTTTTTCCTGGCAATCCATACACAGTGTAACTTCAAGCACTCTACACAAACTAAAAACCACTGAAGTAAGTCTTTTTAGATGACACACCACTTTTTTCCAAATTTTCTTTGAATCTTGTGCTGTATGTTTCCTAACCCCCATATTTCTGAAAAACTGGTGGGACTGTGCAGATATAAGTTAAAATAAAATAAAAAATAAAAAAAATAAAAACAAACAAGCAAACAAAACCAAAAAAAACCCACACAGCCAAACCACACACAAAAAAAAACCCAACAAAAAAGTATATAATTTACTTTGCTAACACAAACACTAGGGTACTCCACAGTGAACGGCTGTGAAAAATTGATAACATAGACACACAGAATGAAAATAGTACCTTAGTGGACGTGTTTCTTTTGGTTCGTTTTTAAAGAAAATCCTTAAGGAAAAAAAATCACCTCATCCAGGGGTACTTATCCTGGACAGTTCCCTCCTAAACATCAGTTGTGCAGGACATGACGGATAAGCATTTTAAGAACCATAATGAGGCTTCATATTAAAGAGTTTGCATTTGAAAGTGAGGGTAAGGACAGTAGGATACGGCCAATATGGGAGAACTCGAGCATGTCTCCTTTTCTTCACAAATGAAGGAAATATGAAAGAATTGCAGGGCACAGCAAGGCCACATGAGTGTTTGAGCAACAGTATACAACAAGCTAAAACTAACTACATAAGAAAACTGGCAGGTTGAGACAAGCTTCTGAAAACCAGAGCGCAATGGCAACCAAAGCAAATCGCCCTGACTTCTTAGGCTGATATTGTTTGATTCCCAACTAGTATGTAGAGACATTTTAGTCCTGCCTTCAAGATCTTAAAGAGATATAGGCAAAGCAAAGGATGACATAAAAGAAATATTTCCTTCATTTAACAGATGGGGAACTGCCGCAAGAATACGTGTGGTTTTTTTGCAGCGTATTACAATGTAATGTACTGCAGGATGTAAGAAGTGTTTTTCCTTTAGAATGTGTCATACTGATTTTTTCCTCCATTTTTCTGTTTGTTTGATGACTTCCTCACAGTTGCCAGACAACAACGCATTTCTATCTGAAGTAGCAAAGTAAGGTGGGAAATAATTTCCTCATGCTATTACTGCATCTGCTAAGGCTTCCTAGATACAAACTCCACTGCATAGGCTGGGAAGTGAATACAACCTCATATATAATCATTTCACGCCTCAGTTCTGCTTGATTTTTCATGCTGTTTGAACCCTAATTTAAGTGTGAAGTTCACTTAATTTGAATTTGGACTTTGGGAGTGCTTTTAAAGAATGTGTTTGTGTTTTGATTCGTTATTTAATCCTTTTTTCCAAGGGTAATGAAGAAAATCAAGACTGAACTGAGTGACCAGGTATAACAAAAGGAATTTCTTCCACATTGTCTTCATCTTTACTTCATTAAACTGTAACATTTCCCTGTTTGAGCTGTTAGCACGACTCTTCTGTTACCACTTTTATTCCATGCAGAGTATCTGTGGCTGAAACGCCTGATCCCAAGAAATGATTTCAATCAAATGCAGACTTCAGAAATTGCCAAGTTATCTCTAAATCTAACTGCAGTACTCTATAAAAAAAAAAACAACAAAACAACAACTTAATAAAATAATGAATTCCTGACATTCACAAGTTTCCAATCAAATAACAATATCTCAGATATTTCTGCAGAGCAAGGGTAAATAAAAGTTACATGCCCATCAGAAAAAAAGAAATCAAGAGTTTTGGAATAAATATAAGTTCTCTCATCATCTCTAATTGTCACTTGCTGTAGATGTCAAACTAACAGAGTAGCAGAATCTAATTTCCTTGTTTGATTCACCATGAAATTAAACTGAACCAACAATTTTTATTTTCACCTGGCAAATTCATCCAACACTATTTAAATCCAGCTAATCAAGTACAGTTATCTGCTGCACACACTCATCTTTCCTACCACACCTCTGATTTGCAGTATCCCACATCCACAGCTTCCTCTGACAGCCTGGCATCGGATTACATTTACAGTCTTGCAAGGTGTAAGGGAATGCATGGACATAGTTAGCAAAGCTGCCAGCAAATATATAAAGTCATAGAGCTATTGCTGAAAGGTGATGGGCAGGAGGGAAAAAAAAAAAAAAAAGTGTTAGAAGTATGGAAAACAAAACAAACGTGCAGACCAAATGTCTGGGATTATCATTGAGAGCATAACAACCTATCCTAATGTTTTTTCTTCATTAAAAAATAGTTTACTATCATTAACACTTTGCTAGTCAAAAATATAGGAAGCAATAGTTGATATGTAAAATGTTCCAAATCCCATAGTGTGTCACACACTATGCTACACCAGGTGCAGCATGGCTATAAGCAATGAATTTTAGGTCAGACTACATACAAGGATATAATTTAATGGGACAAGCTGTAGGCTCAACCGTGATAGCTCTCATTATAACAACTCAAGTTGTCTATAGAAAATTATAGCCATAAATTATATTTACCCATTTATTTATCTATAAATTATATTTTCCCTCAATTAATAATCCAGAATTTGAAGTCAGGAAAATAGTCCAGTGGTCACACCTCCCTCCAAAACAGAAGAAGGGAACTACATATAATATGAAGGGCGTTTGACCTCTTGCACTCCCCTGTAAATTAAAGCTTCTCTCCTTTTGCAGAGGGTGTGATATATGCTGTAAATAACAAGAGGGAGTCTGCGTGTACTTCTTTGTAAACTCATAAAGTGTGATTATTCTGGGGAGAAACTTGAGGCCTCTGTTTCCTCTTTCCTAGGAAGAGAAGGACCGAAGACACACACAGAGCTGTGGAGAGCAAAATATTCCCCTGCTCCTGCTCGCAGAAGCCTGTTACCGGTGAGAGGAGGGAGTGGCAGGTCATTGGGCTTGGGCTGCGATTTCTTCTTTGCAGGTCCCCTGGGATGAGGCAGCACGTTGCAGACTACTCCCTAGGACAGGACCTAGCTCTGGCACTTTGTTTTAGCAACTGCCTTCTTGGCAACTTTTTTCCAAGGACAAACTGTTTTCTTGTGGAAAAATTCTTCACAAAGTTAAAGGGTGTGAAAGGCATCTAAGGGATTGTTTAACTATTCTCTTTCCACATTAAAGTAACACCAATATAGCATTTTGGGTCGCCTCAGGTGCAGTTTTGTTTTACTCTGTTTCTCCCAGCCCAGCAGGTTTCTTCTGTTAGAAACAGCCAGACACCCTCAAGCTTCCATTTTAATGAGGTAAATCAGCTGTGTGTTAAAAAGTCAATAGGATAGTAATATTTGACAGAGAATTTACATTAGACCACAGAGAAAAGTGACAGCTGTCTTTCAAGGTGGTAGAATTCATTCCCTTGAAACACTACAGAAGTTACAAAAACAATTTCATAATTATGCTGCCTGTAATCACCATGCCATTCTAGATGGATAACTGGGTCCAAAACATATCATGAAGATGTGCTTCACTATTTTGAGGGGAGACTCCTTCAGATTTTTAAGAGGTGCGTATTCTCCCTCCCAGCCTGCATTCAAGCTCTTACTAGCTTCACACACTTACCACTCATTCTTACCTGTCTTCTTTATAACTTTTTTTCCTCTGGCAAAGAAAACAATTCACCTCAGGTCAACAGGCTAAGAACATTTTTTTCCTCCGAGGCTGCCAAATTGTTTCATGGATCATCCAGCTCAGACCACAAGAGCCTGTTGTTTCCAACACTTCCTAACTTCAGTGATTTCCTTTCCAGGAACTTTGCCATTGCCTTCTGTCCTTCTCCTTCAACTTTCAGTGCATCTGTTTCATGTCTTTGGAGAATCCAAATCCTCACATGGCAACGCAACAGAAGGGCACTTCTTACAGATGATTTTATTTTAAGAAACTTTAGTGTATTCAACCAATCTCGCCAGAATTTCAATTTTATATTCCAGTTACTAAACTAAGTTTAACTATTATAAAATACTGAAGTTAGCACAAAATGCTGTGTAACTTCCATTGTTTTCCCATAATGTCACTATTCAGCCATTCTGTTTTTACCTCAAAACAATGCACCTTATTTCATCTTAAGTAGACCATCTGTCATAAAAGCACGTATAAAGGTTGATACAGAATGAAAAGTGTACTTTTATTCTGTACTTGAAAATCATTATATTTTCTTTTGTTGGAAGTAACATAGTATATCTATATTAACACAGAAAATACATACTTTATTCCTTTATAAACATTTTTCCTGTTGAGTAAATTAATTCAGAGCCTTGGAAAAAGAAGACATTATGCATCAGCTTCATGCCTGATGGAACTCCTTTGAAGATTATGAAGTTGAACCAGAGATGGATTTGGCCCCATACACACACAAAACCCAGTCAGATTGCCAGACAGTTAGACCAGCAAGAATAGTTTATGGTGGAAGCCAAGAGCAGCTAATGAGAAAAAGACAATGGTTTATTTTGGAAAAAATGTCTTATGCTTTGATTTGTAGTCTCCTGAGAGTTAACAACATTCCATGTTTCTTCAACTGAAATAAAATTTTGGAAGTTATTCTGAACAGAAAAAGGTTAAACAAATTAAATTTTGTGTTTGAAAAAAATGATGCAATGAAAGTATAACGGGGAAGTTTTGTTCCCCGTACTACAAGTGTTAGGGAAGCAGTCTTGTCTCATTAAGAACTGGATGGTGCAAGAAGACAAATACTTCTAGGACTAGCCAATAATAATGGACAGTGAGCTGGCAAAGTAAAAAGATGTATGTAGGTACAAACCACTCTAGATCCCGAAATACCACATGCTTCAAGCAGCACAAGTGGGGTCCACTGTATCTTAACTCATTAGAGAAGACACCAAAAAAATTTAAATCTTGAAAGCCAAAACACACTGTCCCTGCTTACCCAAGTGCTTCCAACTAATTCCATATGACAGTTTTCCAAGTGGGTTGGCAGACTTGTGTGCATGAGCTTCCTCTTACAGGATTTGAATAATCAACAACACACAATCACAATTTACAGCAATAAAAAATTACTTTAGAATTTAACCCTGCATGGAGGTCATACATAAGATTGCAGGTTTCTGTCTTAAAGAAGGAAGAGGTGAGCATTTTCTCTTCACTTCTTTCACCAAATTTCAAAGTTGAACGATTATCTGTAGATGTTACTTGTTAACCTTCTAACAGTTACAAGAATAGAGGTGTCACTGTAACTGACTGAGTCACAATACTGCAAAATCGATTAAACAGAACAGATGACCAGAACTTTGTAATGGGGATGCTATAATAAATCCTTGATGTAGAGTGCCAAATTTATTAGTGGTCCAATTTCATTCATGGTCCCTACAACATTCTTACTTCTAAACTGCAGAGATAAGGGTTTGATGGATTGCCTGTTAGTTGGATAAGGAACTGGCTGGCTGGCCATGCCCAAAGGGTTGCAACCAATGACTTAATGTCCAAGTGGAAACGAGAAATTAGTAGTGTCCCTCAAGGGTCCATAATGGGATGAATACTGTTTAATATCTTAGTAAAAGACATATCTAGCAGGATTGATTGCACGCTCAGCAAGTTTGCAGATGACACCAAGCTGAGTGGTGCATTTGATTTGTTTGAGGGAAGGGATGCCATCCAGAGGGACCTTGGCAGATTTAAGGACTAGGCCCATGAGAAGCTCATGAAGTTTAAGGCCAAGTGCAAGGTCCTGCACCTGGATTGGGGCTACTCCCAGTATCTGTGCAGACTGGGGGATGATTAAGAGCAGCTCTGCAGGGAAGGACCTGAGGACACTGGTGGATAAAAAATGGGACATGAGCCAGCAAAGTGCACTTGAAGCCCAGAAAGCCAATTGCATCCTGAGCTGCATCAAAAGATGCGTGTCCAAACAGGTCGAGGGAGGTGATTCTCGTCCTCTACTTCATACTTGTGAGACCCCACCCGGATTACTGTGTCCAGCTCTAGGACCCCCAATGCAAGAAAGACATGGACCTGTTGGAGCAGGTCCAGAGGAGGGCCACGAAAATGATCAGAGGGCTAGAACTCCCCTCCTGTGAGGAAAGGCTGAGAGTTGGGGTTGTTCAGTTTGGAGAAGTCTCCAGATAGACAATATTGCAGCTTTTCATTATATAAAGAGCGCTTATTAGAAAGATGAAGACGTGCTTTTTACCAGGGCCTGTAGTGACAGGACAAAGGGCAGCGATAGATTTAGATGGGATACAAGGAAGAGGGTGGTGAGACACTAGAAGAGCTTGCCCAGAAAAGTTGTGGAAGG
Organism: Numenius arquata; assembly: GCF_964106895.1. Taxonomy (NCBI): domain Eukaryota; kingdom Metazoa; phylum Chordata; class Aves; order Charadriiformes; family Scolopacidae; genus Numenius; species Numenius arquata. The sequence goes on from NC_133616.1 coordinate 42,944,322, forward strand.
TCCATCATTGGAAATTTTCATAGTCAGGTTGGATGAGGCTTTGAGCAACCTGATCTGGTGAAAGATGTCCCTCTCTATCTTCAGCAGTGGGATTCATTATCTCATTACTCATGTACATTGACTCATGTAACTCATTACTACTACATTGGTCATGGTCCTTAGAATTTGAATTTCTTAAGAAGAAGAAAAAAAAAGGAAAATCTTCTCTTCCACTTAATGGGAAATAAGGTTATCTGAATGGATATTAGGGCGGAAAATTGGGGAAAGGTAGCAGGAAACGATAACTGAGAGAACAGGAACAAAGAATTCCTAAATCACGTGTATTCCCTAATATCATTAAGACAGGTAGCAATTAATTTTTCACAGTATTGGTTGGGTTTTTTTTTAAAAAGAAAAAAGCTATGATTCAGGCACTGTTTTCTTTTTCCTGCTTAGAGAGTATATTATTTTGGGATAATTTTGGCACTGGAGCTAATTTCAGGTTTTATGTTGTTACAGTACATAAAAGGCTTTAAAAGAAAGTAAAGGGGGAAAATCCTAATAAAAAGGGCAGTAAACTTAACGCTTCCTATTGATGGCTGTTACTGAAATAAAAATTATGTATTTGGTACTGTAAGGAATAGCTAATAACATGGTTTATATAATCCTTCCTTAGAAATCCAGTAAGGTCATTTTGATTCAAAGTATGTCTTGGTGGATAAAAATGCTCAATAAGCCTTGCATTATGAGCCATGTGATTAAAGGCAAAAGAAAAAAAAATGTTGATTGCACTATTTTCTGTCAAAAGCATCATAATGACATATATAGATCTTAAATGCAAGGTGCAGACTGCATCAAACACAACTGGGGTGCAGACTTTTTGCAATTAACCCGACAAATTTGTCACTCTGCCTTAATGCCTTAATTACAATGTCACTAACTAGCAGGCCTTGAGCTGTAATTCCAAGATACAGGAAGATGTTCCTGTCCTTCACAGGCTAATACTGTTCCTTCTTTGTTGATTTATTGGGTTGTTTTTTGGTTGGGGAGCAGCGTTGGGGAGTAGAGGGATTGGTTTGCTGTTCTGGTTCTTTTTTTAATGTGGATCCTTTCCATTAGCCATTGTACAATGTGGTCCCAAAAACTGTTAGTCTAACACGTAGGAAAAAATAGTTAGAGGGGAACTTTTTAACCTGTCTTTGCCTCTCAAGACCATTTAAGTTTATAATTAGAATGCAGTCTCTGTTTTCATTTTTACTGCAGAAACTCACATTTAGAGAATAAGGACTAAAGTGTTTAAAAACAGTATTTCAAAGTCAAAGGCAATTCCTACTTGGACTCAAAATCACATACAGCTACTTAAACTTTTAATCAGAATCAAGCTTTTCAGCATGCAAATGATATATGTGAACAGGGCAAAAATTATATTTAAGTCACCATTCACTGCAGTACTGAAAAGAAGGGTATGTATGTGTTGATATAATACCTTGCCTCAAAATTACTTTCTTTTTCAATCATACGTAAAAAGTGTGGAGCCTGATTCTGGGTTCCAAACACACTTTCTAAGTGTAAAAGGATTGTCCAAACAATATTCAACTGACATTATTTCTTTAAGCATCAAAAATTAAGTTGGCTATGCTCATAGAACAGAATGCTTAACATGATGTACAACATGAAGGAGCATGTCTTTAAAGATTTCCACTCTTAAACATTGGAATTTTCCAGTGTTTGTGCACAATATGATAGCTGTAATTAAAAAAAAAAAAAGTAAATTCAAACTTAGAAGTGAATTGGGAAAAACTGCCTTCAAAATGAAATGCAGCATTTCATAAATAGGTATTAAAGAGTATACAAGGGTATTTTTAAATGTCTGTTCCTCTCTATATATTCAAACCTGATTATTTTAAACTACTTTTTCCCCTTGTAGTTTTACTAGGTCCTTATTTTCAACAAACAGAGCATAAGAAACTGAAGGAGCTTACAAACCTTTGCACTCATACAGAAGAAAGGAAGGGAGAAATAAAATAGATCAACTGTCCGTTACATCCATAGGAGTCTGATGTTTCTTTTTCTTGGGAAGGATGACTGTCACACAATAGGATGGGCACTGAAATGAAGCTTAGTATCCTAAAAGACACACAGATATATCATACCATGTTCTACTTAATGAGTTTTATAGCAGATAAAAGCATTACATCAATCTTTGTGAAAATGAGCTTAAGAATATACACCCATATGAAATGACAGTTGAATTACCAGAATGACCAGAAAGACTATTTTACTAAACGAAGCCATGTTAATGGCTTATCTAAGAACTTAAAACTCAACCATTACAGCCTTCTCAAAACCTGGAAGAGTACATACAGAGTTATTCTGTTGTTGTCCCCAGAGCCCATTGCGTGGAGTGAGACCATTTCTCAGCCTCCTTTGGGATAACAGCCTTCAAAAAAGATAGTGCTAAGCAAAGTTATCCAAAAAAGGTGCGTTTTGCTAACAGAGTGAACAAAATTAACTGAAGAGTTAACAAGTCATGCAATTTGATCCCTGACTTTTTTCCTCAGCATACCTTCTCTGATTAGAGCAAAAATAACAGTAAAACTGCCTAAAAGCAAGTGCCACAGAATGCCAGTTTTCACATATTCCTCAGCCAGGAACACTACAATAGTCACCAAAATGATTTCACTGTTCACAGCAGGGATGGTCAACTCTCCTTGAGGTCTGTTCATGTTTTCTGAATATACTCAAGGACTACGAGCTAGTAATTGTGTGTGACAGTAAGAAGAGTCCTGGGAAAATTAATTCTCTGTGTTTAGCATGGTCTTGTTACCTTAGTGTCATAAAAACTCTGAACCATTGGTGTCAGCCCCTCAGTTGCAGTTCTAGTATTGCTTAAGGATAATGAAAAGCCATACACAAACTTGTAAATGATTAACAAGACAAAGGCCTTTTAAATAGGTATTTTATGTGAACTAAGTGGGGGGTGAAGCCTTCAGTAATTGTTCATATTTCATGGGGACTTGGCTTTTCATGAATTCATCTCAGTGTCATCTTTCATACATATTACAGTATCGGTTCATTAAAATTCTCGTTGCAGCACTGAACCTGGTCAGACTGAAATGGGGCTGACAAACCTCATGTCTGCCGCACAGATAACCAGACCTTATGAAGGTGAAATTAGTTTTCAGGATCTGTACTGTTCACTTGATTGATTCCATCTTAGAAGTCATATGACTTAATGTTTCCTGCATGGGCTGCCACTGTCATGCAAACATGACCTGATAACACATTGTCAGGAGCGCTCCAGAGAGCTAACAGCAATCTAACATCTTTCTACTGAGTGTGAAGTTCCATCTGAAATGTGCATATTTGATAAGCAGTTCCTCTCCTTCTATCTGTCCTTTTCATTTTCAGAAAGTTAATCTTCTCTGCTCCATTGAATCCTATGTCAAAACGAGCTGGCTCGGAAATGCAGCAGGTGGCCCCATATGACAGTATGTGGGCCTCCAGGGACAGACAGTTTTCGCCACCATCCCTGGCCAGTGGCGCAGATGGGAGCAGCAGTACATTGTGCCTCTCAGTCCCTTTCGAGGAGATGGACTTTCAGGCATCAGGACAAAAATCACCCTGAACTCAGTTTTGTTACTGTTAGGTCCTTAGCTTTGGGCTCAGGTACAGGATATAAACCACTTTTTCCTCTTGAAGAGATATTGTTAGCAAGTGTGCTATGCTATGTATGAAATCTATTTTTCCCATGTAACCTCCGTACATAATCTCAGTACATTCCAGAACAATTTCAAGCAATCACAAGTCTCATGGATTATCACAGCAGTGCTCTGTTACACATCTTGCCCTCAGCAGTTTGCTGCCTAAGCGTCTGTCCCCAGGCAATCAGGGACAACCTTAGCCTTCATAGCACACCAATCAAATCTGTATAGTAACGTTAGCTGCCTCTGTTATTTATGTTGAAATAAAACAATAAGCTACCATACCTGTTTCTACATTCACATACCCAAATGTCAAATCACAACACTTTATGGGGGCTACAATTTACTACTCATTCACTGAACTCTCCAGCATAAATTACTCTTTAATTTAATGCAGCAGTAGTTTACTTTTTATGTGAGAAATAGAGGCCTCCACAAAACACCTCAGGAGGTATACCTGGTGTCTCACAATCCCCTGTGCAGCAGTTGAAAAAGTCATATGTTACCCCTATTCCTGCTCCTGGAAACAGACTGCTAGAAGAAACTCCATGGAGCCACCCTAAGTTAGAGAAATACATCCCTGGGTCATCTTTAACACTTTAAAATAGCTCAGCAGCTCTGGCCCTATTAGTGTCCCTGAAGGGGTGAAGAAACTTCCCTTGATTGCTGCAGCTATTTGACAGCAACTGTATATTGGTTGCCTGGATTTGCAGCTATTCAAAATAACTTTCTTTTCATTTTTTTTCATTTTCTAAACATTTGATAGAGTTAAAAAAAAAAAAAAAAAGAGAGAGAGAAAAAGAAAAAAAGAAGGATGAAATATCAATATTTTATTTCCAGTCTAAAGGGCTGACATTGCATCTTACACAAATCTGCTGACCTTGGTGGAAACACTAAAGAGCACTACATAATACAAAACATCATGGAAGTGATTGCAACTGTACTGTTTAAATTTTATTAAACGTGTTTCAAAAATTAGCCCTGAGCACTGTTACAAATCTTATTCTTTTAAATGTAACAAAAGGAAGGTTCTCTCAAATCATGTTTTGGCGGACAGTGGCACACAGGAAAAATCAAAATTTCCCTGCTTTAACTGTTCTCCTCACATCTGTTTTCTCATGACAATGCAATTTTACTGGAGCGAGTGACGGAGTTTTCTGCCTTGTGAGCTGTGTGCTTCCAAATAGGAAGACGGGAAGAGGTTGCCCAACACTCACATTTTTCCTCCCAAATATATGGTGTCAGTGGTTTATCTCCTTCAACAGCTTGATGCAAACCATGAAATTAAACAAATGGAACACTTCTCTACCTTGACTCTCAAAGAAGACCACAGTCTACACAGAGGCTGAAGAATATAACAGAATGCCATATACGTGGTACAAAATCCTCTCACACATTCACAGATCTGCAAAACATTATTAAATGAGCACTACCTGCACTGTACTGTGATGAGTCCAGTTGAGTTGTAACAAGAAGCAAGACCTGCTTTTCTAAGTATTTGAAAGGGGGCGAAATGGAAGAATGAAACAATGATACTTTATTTCCAGTCTAGCCTATAGCCAGGCTAGGGCAGTGAGTCCAGTGAACTCACTTTAAATTATTTTGATACTACATTGAGGAGACAAAAATACTGAGAAGGAAGAGCAGAGCCAAAAAGTAAAACAAACTTTTCAGCAGCAGAGCCACCCTCCCCATTAATCACATTGGTTGAAAGAACCACCCTTCTGTTCCCAAATTGTTTTGAAATGGCCATTTATAGTGCAATAGTCTACATCCAGTTAGATTAGCCAGGCCTTTTTTTACTATTTAATCATACAGATTATTTCTGACACGCTATGGGATTTTTCACATCCATTTGCAGAAATACCACATAAAAGAGTGCGTTTGACCACAACTTGTATGAGATGTTTAAATTTAAATTCCCCATAAGAGAACAAAGTCCAACAGATACTGAAATTCAGCTCTTCCAAATTAAAAAAAAAAAAAAAAAATGCCAAGAGAAGGTGAATACTCCTAAAACTAAATTTCTAGGCATATTTCAAACCAGTAACTCCTAGAATGTCAAGTTATGTATTGGCAATCAACAGGTAAAACACAGGCTAGACAATCAAAATGCTCAGTGAGCCCAGTACTGAGAGCTTCAAACTCCTCTAAATCAGTTCCTCTATTCTAAACAGAATAGCAGCAGTGCAACACTCAGTAGATGAAGGAATCAGAGCACTGGCTAAAGGCTCAGCCACGGCTGTCACAGCCATCTTTTCTGATTAATCTCCTCCACAGTAGTCAGGTCCTGACGGTCCTGGTAACTCCAATTTTACCACTGCAAATTATTATTCCTCTTGTGATATGATTTCAAATCCTGGGTTGTTTTTTAGAGATCTTCGACATATTTGCACTTTGTGTTGGCTCATATCAGAACTTTGGGGTTTAGCCAGATGCACACTGCTAAAACCTGTGTGGTATGGGAACTCAGGAGATCCTCTAAGTTAAGCATGACAAAGCAAAACCTCTTTTGTATCTAAATGTACTTCAGCTTGCCTTAAACTAGTTCTTACATTATAAAGTCCTTCTGTATTGGGTTGTTAGGGGCTATTTCTGCTTTGTATTTTGGAGGTTTTCTACCAGACAAAGGCATTTACAAGACACTGCTACCTTTCAGTCTCAGCAGCACTCACTTGCTATTTCACAACTCTCCAATACCTACTAAAGTTCCTTAGAAAGTCTCTACTAAGTCTTAATTTGTAAGTGAATAGCTGTAAATCAGAAATTAATATCTCTAGCGTAACTACTTATGAAGTAGACCTAATTTGTCTTCCAGCAGTGTTTACATAACTGACAATCTTGATCTCAGTTAATATAAGCATTATTAGACTTTTGGAAATCAATGCTGGAAATACACTAACTGTATTTATCATAGTCTCATGAATACCTAGTTATTTTGAACATTTTTTCTGTGCTTATGTGTTTCTCTCTTTGTTTGAATGTCTGGATATTACTCTTCCTGGAGTATATAAATGCTGCTTTAATTACACGAGTATCACCTAAAGTCACAGGTAGCCCGGGAGTGTGGTGCTACATCTCCATTCTCTCAAGTACTCAACATTTTGACTCTTCTTGGGCATGGCATTTAGGCACAGGCATAGCATTAAACTCATAAGGAGGCCTATTGTACATAAGCAATGGGGTAAATCAGAAGAGATTGCTAAGTACCCAGATTTCCATCCCAATTGGGCAAAGCCATGCGTCATTTGTTTTGGGGTTTTTTTCCCCAATAATACTTATTATAACATTTAAGTATTTTCAGGGTTGATTGTAAGGCATTTCCCAGCTACCCTCTCATAAGAAGAATGACGCTGAGTTTGAAATGAACCCTTGCAGGCTGACAAGAAATATACCGTCTTTATTATTTTCTACATCCAATGTACTTCTCTAGTCCCACCTACCCCTTCCTTCACATTGAAGCGTACATGCTTCCTCTTCCCACATGCTGTTCAGGTTGTGTTTTTCTGATAAGCCACTAGATGACTAGATGTCAAAATGCTATTATTGTGTTTTCCTGAGAGCAATGTTACAGTCTCCCTAGTTTAGGAACTACTTTTCCCAAGGGCTCAGGGGAACCCTTGTAGGAAAAGACTGAGCAAGATAGTAAGAGGTTTGTTTTGTTGAGTTACCTCTCCCACAGTGTTCACAATGATTTTGTTCTGGCTTCAACTTTAGCAGAAAAGTTTCTCAAGGTACTTTGGCATCATGTGCATCAATGACTACAAAAAGTTGGGAGAAAATGTCAAATATTTAATTTAAGAATCAAAGCCACTAAAATAAATGTTCTTTATCCTGTTCCAACCTTCTAGTTATCTACATACAGATCTCAAACAGATTTTGCTAACAGCTTCACTTTGTAACTGGCTGCAACAGTGATACCATGTGATCAATATATTAATCACATTTTAGTACCAGTTTGAGCATCCCACCTAAAGAAAGATATAAGCATTGACACAGGAAAATAAATTATTGGTTAGAATAGTTCTGTAATGTCACAGCTTCATATGCTTCTCCCTCTTTCTTTTCTCTCTTTCTGCCCACTGTATATTCATATACAATACAGAAATATACTAATGTGTGTGAGTGCATAGAAATATACATATGCACACAAAAACATACCTGCAAAAAGAAAGGCCCAGTGAAAAAATCTGTGTCCGACAGTGTTTTATTTGCTTTGGTTTTATGACTTTCTTACTTGGGAGAGAGATTCAAGTAAATGTAAACACTCAGAAATGATGCACTGACAGTATTGACTTGAATCAAACATTGTGAAGTTAGATCTATGCAAGTTTCTCTAGATGTTTCTACCAACCTAGTTCAGTTCTGGCCTATTGACCATCGATATGTCTTCAGCATTTTTCTGTAAAAAAACTGGACCATGTGGACTACCCAGCCTGGATTGCATTGGCCTGCAAGGGCTTTGGCATTTACGTAACAAAGACTGCAAAAGTTAACCCTTATTTTCTCATGTAGGAAAATATGTGTAGAACTGTGTAAAACATGTAGATGTAGTAGAAGACTCTTCTTCTTGGATGCAAGTCTGATAAGAGAACCAGAAGAGAGGACCAATTGAAAGAATAACAGAGATTTCCATTTTCATGTCAACCAACTACAATGTGATTGTATTTGTAGGCAGTAAATCACAGGTGCAGACTTTTCACTGACTGTTGCAGTTAGTCTGATTTGAACATGAATCCACTACAACAACTGCCACAGGTATGTATGTGACTACTAGACAACACATAAATAGGTTAGAAAGGGAAGTACTTTTAAACTGTTGTTGAATGAAATTAATAACCCCACAGAAACAGCAATGAGCATAGTTAATTGTGGCAATAAAATGTGTGAAACTAACTTGTGTGAACTATGAATATAAGATTATGGACTTTATCAGCCCAGATACTTCAGTGGCACAATAAACACATACTTCTTGTCTTATCTCCACTGTTGCTCAGTGGCTCCAACAACTGAACAAACAGTTCTTGCTAATAAGAGATAGTGTGGTTTGTTCTCCAGGCATGGCCTTGGTGCTTCCTGGGATTCCAAAGACCATCTGCAAAGGAAATGGGGATTGTATTGATCTCCGAGAAGGCTGAACAAGGACGAACACCAAGCAGCTCAAACCTTGTCACTGTGTCAAACTCCAGCAAGCTCTTCTCTTACACAAGTAGGTTTGGTCAAACAAGTGATTGTGTCAGTGCAGCAGATGCAAACCATGGGAGAGAGGGAGGAAAAATAGTCTTTTCCTTCATTTCTTAATAAAGTGTCTAGAATTGTGTGGTTGCCTAAACTAACTGGCTTTGGCTAACTTAACCCCTTGGGCACTTTTTTCTTAGAAACCCCACAGCTACCTGGTTTTGAAAAAAGTTGTCACGCTTTAGAGCGCCAGCCACTGGCAGCTGTTACCTGGCTGGAGGAGGTCTGCACTCACTCCAGCCCCTACACTAGCCAAAGCCTGTTATATTCCACGTCTGCTGCAGATTTGCTATGCTAGATGCATACTGGCTGCCCAGGGGCGCTCAAGGGATTAATGAGTAGTTTTGTAGCCAGCCCAACCCAAGAATCCCATGAATAATCAATGGTACTTGAGGCTCCTTGGGTAATTGAATTGCAAACCTAGTAATAACTAGAGATGTATCAGCAGCAGAACTATGCTTATGCCTGCCTCTAAATGTACAGACTAATGAAAAAACCCACTGATTGTGAGGATTATTTATCTACTTCTATACCTATATTCAAAAAGGAGTCTCTAGATTTGTGAATCTGATTACTGTTCATCCTCCCTGAGTCACTCTCTAATAGTGCTTAAACCTCGTGATTCTGTTACACCCAGTGGCAAGATTAGGAAAGAGCTAGAACAGCATAAGTTTATAGGTATTTTTTAAAAGGTGGAAGGAAAATTAAACACTAGAAAGCAGATCTTATTGAGTGAGTTATGGATAAGCAGGTAAACTACATCACATGACTAAATGTTTCTGTGGAGAATCATCTCTAATTAGGTCTTTTACAGTAAGTTCTCTTGTGGACTGAGAAAAGCAGCACCACATGCAAAGTCAGACTTCATCTTTATGTAAAATATTAGATTAGAGCACAGGTGAATCATAGAATCACAGAATCATAGAATGGTTTGGGTTGGAAGGCACTTTAAAGATCATCGAGTTCCAACCCCCCTGCCGTGGGCAGGGACACCTCCCACTAGACCAGGTTGCTCAAAGCCCCATCCAGCTTTGAATCAGAGAATCATTTAGGTTGGAAGAGACCTTTAAGACCATCAGAATGTTACAGGTTGATGACAAGGGTGAAAAGGGATTTTCTAATGCATAATTAAAATTAGTATTGAAAATCAATGTTGTTTTTTTCTCTCCATGAACAATGACATCAATAGATCAAATGGTTAAATCAAAATAATGAACAGTTTGCTATCACAAACAGAAACAAACAAGAAGGAAGAAAAAAAAATCATCACAATTACCTGTATATCTAACTACTCAAGTAGAAAATGTGACTAACTCAAAACTTAGAGAAATGTTATGGGTGGGACATCATCTCTGGAAGAGAACAGAGCTAAGATTCTACCACAGAGATTGCTGCATTTCTCTCAAGTGCCAGTGCGGTTGCCATGTGGCAATTGTTTTTTTTCTTGATTGTTTCCAGAGGCAACAACTGGAGTTACTTTTTAATCATTAAGAAGCGATGTCTCCCAAATCCTTATCTCTGATGGTTTGTTGCCATCTCCCTGCACAGGATTCTCCCTTTGATCAGGTAAAGCAGCACTTGTATGTGGCGTAACTGAGCATTTGCCATGCTGAAGAGGACAGAAGCACATCAGAAGACAATAGGTACGAGGAAGTGAAGGGGCATCCATTTTCCTGGTGGATCTGTCACCAAGAATATTTCTATGTCATGAGAAACATATCTGCTTTATTAAATTTCAGTTGTCCTTCAGAATATTCCTGATCACTGAAGCATGCTAATTGCTGCTTCAGCTGTTTGTAAAGCTACACCGCAGCTGAAAAGGTAGGTATCTCAGAGGAGGCGGGGGAGTGGAATAAGAATGATAATTGTCTTTACCCATTATTCAAGTCAATTACTAATTGTGCTTACAAGGCAAAATTAATAACCTCATGGGAGAATTCACCTCGGCGGACATCGAGAAAAGCTGCATTTGACTATACTAAGTTATTAGTAATAGCAAGTATGAAAAGGGTGCCCTTGTCATCCATCCAGCACATCAGCTCCAGAGGGCCTTTCTCAGCTCCAGAGGGCCTTTCTCCTCTCTGCTCCTATGTACTAAGTGTTACTCTGGCTCCTATGACACACTGTTGTTTTCTGTTACTTAGTTCGTTGGTTAGGCCAGGTTTCTTCCCACTTCCTCAGAGCTAGCATTTATCCACCATACATCCAACGTCCTCAAAACCTTATTTCTTCATACTAGGTCTCTCTTCAATGATTTTTCTTTCAAAAGCTTGAGGCTTCTACCTACAGCTTCCCCTCCATCTCATTCTTTCCTTCTTCCCTTCATCCTCAAATTCAATCCTCAAGTGAATTGTCCAAATATAAATCCATGACTCCCTTGCTCTGGCCTACTTTGAGCCTCTAGCTACTCTTGCAGCTCTCTAGCCCTCTCTTTCTCCTTTTCTCACACTCAAGAATATAACATATAAATATAAAAATCATAAAATGATTATTTTCTCTTTCCAAGACAGTGACTGTTTTCAATCTGTTCCTCACTGAAAGCTCTCTTTGTTATGCTTTTCTCCAGAGTTTTTCCCTGATTTAATTTTTTCAGATGTTCTCTGAATGCCATTTTTCTCATGTGTATGTACCTGATAACACAACACCTGACTACCTAGAAGGTAACACAAGAGTAAATTGAGCTGCGTGACTCTTTCTTATTATTATTCAATAGTGTAAAGTTATTAAACTTTGAGCCCCATGCATAACTAAGGCTTTCATACCAAATTAGAAAAGGCACACT